>NW_023416346.1:19311733-19911733 GCF_014108235.1 Myotis myotis
AGTTAAAATTTGGACCATGCATCACAAGGAAGGAGAGACTTCTCAGCCTAATGAAATTACAAAGGTTATTCCAAAGGGCATGGAAGAAATGTGCTATTGAGTAAAAGATGGACAAAGGCTCCCTGAAAATGGTTACATAATCCTTCAAAAACTCAATGTGATTCTGTGTTTGAAAACCTCTGTCACACAGTATCCACTTGAAAAGTTATAGGATTATACAAAGTACATCTGACTTTCTCAGGAACTCCTTCAAGAAACGAAGAGATTTGTATGAACACATTGTAATAGTTTATTTTATTGCACACTTATTATTGACAGCTGATGGGAGAGACTACAAGTACTCATCCACATCTTATCTTTCTCTTTTCCCAGGACAAAGGGGAAAATGACATTGACAGTCCAGGTATTGTTAGGCAGAAGGCAGTGGGCAATTCCCATGCTTTCTCTTTCACTTATTAGCAAACATGGCTTACCCTATGTTTCCATGATAAAGCAAAAGGATGGAAGCAGCCTGGATCCCTAGATTATCTGAGAGCAGAGAGACCCTGACAACTGCCATCAGAACTTACTTGAACAAAAGTAACTTTTGCTGTGTTAAAACAGCCAGTTTTAGGTTTCACCTGTTGTGTCAGTTAGCATTACACTAAGTAGTAACATAGTACATAGCTTCTATTTCTGTTGTGAGGAGTATTTAAAATTTTAATTACAAAGGTAATAGTGCATATACTATTTTATTTCTTTTTCTTACTGGTAAGCTTTATGAAGGTACAACTGACATGTAAAATTGTAAGATATTTAAAGTGTATTAGTACATCCCGGTGATTTGATATACTTATACATTGTAAAAGGATTCCCCATCTAGTAATTAAACACATCTATCACCTAACACACTTGAGTTTTCTTTTTTGGTGAGAATATTTAATTTCTACTCTTTTAGCAGAAATCAATTATACAATACAGTGTTATCAACTATAGCCACCAAGTTTTATGTTAAGTCCTCAGACTTTATTTGTCTTATAGCTAAAAGTTTGTCCACATATAAGTGATACTGTGCAGTATTTGTCTTTCTATACCTGGTCTATTTCACTTGGCATAATGCCCTCAAGGTCCATCCATATTGTCACAAGTAGCTTCAGCTTCAAGGAATCATGGGGAAGCACTCTATCTTTATTTGAAGTCAGCCCTATATTAATAAAAATGTGTATTAAAAACCCTAAGGTAACAACTGACAGCTTTTTAAAAGGTATATGTGATGACCCAATAGAAAATCAAAATTAAATAAAAATGTTCAATTAACCCATGTGAAGGCAGAAAAGAGGAGAAACAAAGATGGAACAAATAGAAAGTAGTGTGATGCAGATTTTAATCCAACCAAATCAATAATTCTTTTGAATATGAGTAATTAATTCAAAAAACCCACTTTATGTATGCTGATATAAAGATCCTGAAAGAAGAAGTTATATAGTACATATGTTAACAAAATGACAGCTGGAGTAATTTTGTTAATATTAAACAAAGTGGAAATTAGTACAATAATATTATCGTGGATAAAGAGAAACATTATATTAGACAATGATAAGTTGTCCAATTATTCAAGGAGATATAACGTACTTTTTTTATGGTTATCGCCTTAAGAAGTAGAAGAGTTATGGTTTATTTTTATATATATATTTCATTGATTTTTTACAGAGAGGAAGGGAGAGAGATAGAGAGTCAGAAACATCGATGAGAGTGAAACATCGATCAGCTGCCTCCTGCACATCTCCCACTGGGGATGTGCCCTCAACCCAGGTACATGCCTGCCGGGAGCCGGTCCCGGCACATGCCCTTGACCAGAATCGAACCTGGGACCTTTCAGTCCGCAAGCCGATGGTCCATCCTCTGAGCCAAACCGGTTTCGGCGAGTTATGGTTTAAACTAAATGATATTCCATAATACATTTCCCATGAACATTTAAAATTCTTCCTGAGTTTGCAACTCAGTTTCACTAAGTTATCTGTTAATTCCTGTGCCAATGATATACTTTTAATTAAAATTGCTTGATAGTATATTTGAATTCCTGCAGGGTTAATTCCCTTGCTCTTCTTTTTGGAAAGTTTTCTGGTACTTCTTATAAATATCCTTTCATATTAACTTTAAATAATAGATGATATAAGTGATTTCTCATTTTTAGTATGTTAAGACTTATTTTATGATCCTAAATGTGTGTGACCATAACAACATAGTTTCAAAATGCATGAGGCAATAAAAGAACTAAAAGGAGAAATGTAAAAATCCACAATAATAGAATGATCGTATATCTAAAGAAATTGAGTGTGTAGTTGAAAACTTTCCAAAACAAAGAAAACTCCAGGTTTAGATGGTTTCACTGGTGAATTCTACGAAATATTTAAGGAACAAAAATTACCAATTCTACACAATACATTCCAGAAAGTAGAATAGTAATAAACACCTCTTTTTTCCATATTATGACTTCAGCATTAAAGATTATATATATATATATATATATATATATATATATATATATATATAATCTTTAATATATATATGAACACCTTCGGCAAAATAGCCACAAGCCTAATCTACCTATACATACTAAAGATGAAAAAAAAAACAAAAAAAAACAAGAATTAAAGGCTGGTTTTACATTTGAAAATCAATCAATATATTTTAACATACAAACAGACTATATAAAAGAAAATCATATATAATCATTTCAATAGTTTCAGAAAAAATATTCAACAAATTCCAAAAGAAAATTCTGACAAATGTCTCAAGAAACTTGCAATAGAAGATGATCTACTTAACCTGATAAGGGATATTAATTAATTTATTTTTTATTTCATATTGTTGAGAGTGTTTTAGATGTCCTCCTTTTTCCCCCCATTGCCCTCATCCACCTGGTTTCCACCCCACTGCAATCCTTCATCAAACTATTGTCTGTATCTATAGGTAATACATATCTACACTAATAAAAGAGAAACATGCAAATTGGTGTCACTCCACTATGCCCACCAGCCAATCAGATGAGTATGCAAATTAACCCAAGAAAGATGGAGGTTAATTTGCATATGCAGGCACAGAACAAAGACTGAAGGCTCTGGCCAGAGTGAAGACTGAAGATTGAAGAGGCTTGGCTTCTTTGCTACCAAGCCTTGCTTTGGCCTCAGCAGAGAAGCCCAGCCTCGCTGTGTCTTCACTGGAGAAGTCTAGCCTCGAGGCTTGGCTTCTCTGCTGCAGCTGGACCAAAGGCCTGGGTCCCAGGTGCTGGAGGAAAACTAGTGCCAACAGGCAGGGGAAGGTAGGCCTATTGCACGAGTTTTTGTGCAATGGGCGTCTAGTATGCATATAAGATCTCACTGCCCCTCCCTCCCACCTTCCCTCTGAGATTCATCAGTCTGTTCAATGTTTCCATGCCTCTGATTCTATTTTAATCATCAATTTCTTTTGTTCATTAGATTTCTTGTTGGTTCATTCTGATTTTTAGATTCAATTGTTCATAGGTATGTATTTATTGCATTTTATTTTTCATATTTTTAAATTCTTCCTTCTTCTTCTTCTTCTTCTTCTTCTTCTTCTTCTTCTTCTTCTTCTTCTCCTTCTCCTTCTTCTTCTTTTCTTATTCTTTCTTATTCTTCCTTTTCTTAAAGAATACCCTTCAACATCTATATATATAAAAGGTTAAGTGACCATCTGACCTGCTGGTACCTATGATGAGTACTGACCACCAGGTGACAGACTCTTCATGCAGGAGCTGCTGAGCTGCGGTGACTTGGCAGCAGTGGTTCTTGGGTGATACATCCCAGAAACAGAGAGGAGGGAGCCCAGTTCCTCACAGAGCCACGCGATTCCACCTTCATACATGGGTTATCTTGTTGCTAGGGCACTGTCGGGCCCAAATTTGGTTTACTGCACACTTGCATTTGTGTTCTACAACCTGTACGACAACAACTTTGCAGAGTGCCTTCTCGCACTCTGGGACCCCTCAGCGGATGTCGGAGAGCCAGTTTTGGCCTGATCCCCACAGGCCAGGATGAGGGACCCTACCTGCTGGAGGGACCCCACTCATTCTGCAGATGCCATTTGAGCTGTGGCACTGCCCCAGGTGTGGCCGGCAAGGGAGGGACCTCAGAAGGTTCCATTTTGCACAGTCCACCCTGCCAGCCACCAGCTGGGACCGCCTGCATTAGTCCCTGCCCTGGAGACAGCACTGTGAATAGAAAGTTCCAAGAATGAGTTTTCTTTCTTATTCTTGCGTCCCTCCCCCTGCTCACTCCACAGATGCCCTTCAAGCCATGGTGCCACCCCAGGAATTCTAATTAATTTTCTTTCAATGTGCATGAATCTGTGAATTCGGCCACTAGTATCATAACACTGATTTGGTGGTGATGAACTCCTTTAGCTTTTTTTTTATCTGTCTATGAAGCTCTTTATCTGACCTATAATTCTACATGATAGCTTTGCTGGGTAGAATAACTTTCCAGCTAACAGTACACTTAATGATGGGAATATAAATACTTTTTCCCCCAAGTTCAAGGACAAGCAAAGATATCTTATCTCACTTCTGCTTTTGAAAATCATACTGTTTTATAGATCAAGAAAAATAATTTGATATAAAGATTCAAACCATTTCTAGTAGCAGGTAACATTATTGCCTATGTAGGATACAAGGTCAAAGGGGAAATAGCATAGGGCAAGGGGGGATAAATGGTGATGGGAAGAGACTTGACTTGGGGTGGTGAATATAATATAATATACAGATGATGTGTTATAGAACTATACCTTTACAACCTATATAATTTTATTAGCCAATGTTATCCCAATAAATACAATAAAAATAAAGTGTGGTTTTATAACAGCAATGATCAATTGAAGTTTGAAATAAATGATACACTAACACAAAGGTAAAAATAAATAATTAGATGTGTGTCTAACAAATTATGCCCAGATCATTGGGCTGCATGCTACAAAGCAGGGTTATGAAACAGAGAAGACCTACATATCTAGAGCTACCATAATCATAGATTAAAAGACTTGACGTTGTTAAAATGTCAATTCTATAATTTCTTTCATATGTACAACATAATACATCAAAATGGCAGCAAGATTTGTGTAGATATTGACAACCCAATTCTAACATTTACGTGTAAAGGCATGAGAACTAAAATATTCAAAACATTTCTAAAAAAAACAATGCATAAATATTCAAACCATTTTATATCAAGACTTAATATAAAGCTGCAGTAAACACTGTAGGTTTGGCACTCAGATCTGTTATCAATGTAACAAATATCAGACCCAGAAAGGTACACACACAAGTAAAGTCCAGTGATTTTTAACAATGGTGCAAGGGAATTCACTGGATAACCTTTTCCACAAATGGTGGTGCAAAAATAGGACATTCTCAAGCATGAAAATGAACTTTGCCACACACCACACAACTTACACTAAAAGTAACTAAAAGTTTGTGTAACTTTTGGTTTGTCAAAGAGTTTTTATACAAAATTCGAAAAGTGTTACTCATAAAATAATAACTTGATAAATTGGACTTTATGAAAATAGAAAACTTTTGCTCTGCAAAAATATACTGCGAATGAAATGCAAAGACAGCTACAGACTGGTAGAAAAGTTTTGCAAATAATATTTGATTCTGTGATTATATATCCTCTATGTACTAGAAAGTTAAGTTAAAGATCAACAACAAGAAAAAAAATTGCAAGTAGATCAAAGACTTGAACATACATTTCACCTGAATACAGATTGCAAATAAGCATTGAAAAGTTTTCAACGTTATTATTCATTAGGGAAATAAAAACTAAAACCACAATAAGATATCACTACCACATTTATTATTTTTTTAAAATGTACTAGTGAGGGTGTGAGTATATAACTCTTAACACACAGTTGATGGGTATGCAAAATTTGGCTCTTTTTTCTTTTTCAAAATTTGGCTCTTTTTTAACAAAGTGAAACAAACATTTGCCAAAGGATTCAGCAATCCCACTCCTAGGCATTTACCCAAGTAAATCGACAACTTATGCTCACACACACACACACACACACACACAAAAACCTGAATATGAATGTTTATAACAGCTTTATTCTTGATTGCCCAAATCTGAAGAAACAAAAAAACCACCATATGTCTCTCAAGGAGTTAGAGTATAACCAAACCATGCTACACTCAAAACGTGCAATAGGCCCTGGCTGGTGTTTCTCAATGGTTAGAGTGTCTGCCTACACATTGAAGGTCTGGGATCAATTCCCTGTCAAGGGCAGATAGCTGGGATGCAGATTCTGGTATGCAGGTTCAATCCTGATCAGGGCACTTGCAGGAGACAACCAATTGATGTGTCTCTCTCATCTCTCTCTCTCTCTCTCTCTCTCTCTCTCTCTCTCTCTCTCTTCAGCCTTCCCACTTCGCTTCCTCCCTCCCTTCCACTCTCTCTAAAAATCAATGGGGGAAAAATATCCTCTGGTGAAGATTAACCAAAAGCAAAACAAACCAAAACATGCAATACTACTCTGAAATGAAAGAGAAGAAACTATTATCTATGTAACTACAAGGATGGTTCTCAAATGCATTTTTCTAATTGAAAGAAGCCAGACAGAAAAGCTGCATATTGTATTATTCCAGTTATATTGCATTCCATAAAAGGCAATAACAGGGATGAAAATGATGACCGGAGGCTCTCAGGGATTCAGGAAAAGGAAGTGGACCAGAATGGGTAGAAGGGTTGGCATAAGCAAATTTGTATGGTGTTGAACCTATTCTGTATGGTAATGTGATATTGGATACATGACTATGCATTTGCCAAACCCTTAAAAGTCTACACTACAACAATTTAATTCTACTAAAAAAAATTAAAAACCAAACAGGATGGCCCAGGAACTTGCAGACTGTCACAAATGAATTTAACTGTATTAACATGTAAGTCATACCATACTGAAGGAGGTGGGGAAGAAAGGGTCTGACTTAAATAATTTCAGAAAACAATGTTTAGACTAGATACTGTAAGGTTAAAGACAAAAAGACTTGTACACAAACCTTGTACTCTCATTGTTTAATCTGTTTCCACAGGAAGAATGGCTAGCAAATCTGAAATCACTGTACATGTATTCTATCTAGGTTTTTTAAAAATATAATACATTGTAGTAATGAGAGCCAAGTTTCTCATTGTCAAAGAAAAAATTTATAATTAAGCAAAGATAAATGCTAAAATGAGCCCTGCAGTAGTGGATTAGAATTGGACATATTATTAAAAATTCATGTTTATTTTAGTATATGTACAATTACATTAATAAATATTGAGATAAATATACTTATAATTATACAAATATGTATTCTATATATTTGGGTTAGTTTGCATACCTTTAATTGCTAGTATGTCTGCCTAGAAGACCTAGAATCAATGACAACCCAGCAGCATCACACACACCTAGCTCTCAGGTTTCAATATTTAAACACCATTCACTACTAAAAGGAGCCAGGCTCCTTGAGTGATGATTAATTATAGGGCTTGGAATTTTGTATTTTACAAATATATTTTTCTGGTTATTTTAAAATGCTTTTGTATTTTTTCCATTAGGAAATTCTATGTAACTTTTAAACATTTAGGTCTAAAGATTTTTCTCTCTTTAGTACTAACTCATGAATATTATTAATTTACTCTTTAGCATTTCAACATGTCACATTACAATGATAATTATGTTAAAATGCCAGGTTTTATATCTGAAAGGTTATTATTACCTTTAGCTAATTATAGTTAACACTAGAGGCCCGGTGCACAAAAATTTGTGCACCCTGAGGGAGGGGGGGTCCCTCAGCCCGGCCTGTGCCTTCTTGCAGTCTGAGACCCCTCGGGAGATAACGACCTGCTGGCTTAGGCCTGCTCCGGGTGGCAGAGGGCAGGCCCAATCCCTAGGTGCAGCCCCTGGTTCGGCTCAGAGCAGGGCCTATTGGGGAGTTGGGGCACCGCCCCCTGTCATGCACAGAGCAGGGTGGATCGGGGGGTTGTGATGCCACCCTCAGTCACTCTCAGGGTAGGGCTGATTGGGGGGTTGGGGCACCACCCCCTGTCACACTCAAGGCAGGGGCGATGGGGAGGTTGAGGCGCCACCCACTGTCACGCACAGAGAAGGGCCCATCAGGGGGTTGGGGAGCTCCCCCCTGTCACGCACAGAGCAGGGCCCATCAGCGGGTTGGGGCGCCGCCCTCTATCACCCACAGAGCAGGGCCGATCAGGGGGTTGGGGCGCCGTCACTCTCACACTCAGGGCAGGGCCGATGGGGAGGTGATGGCTCTACCCCGTCACACACAGAGTAGGGCCCATGGGGTGGGGGGACTGGGGCGTCGCACCCTGTCACACACAGAGCCGCAGGGTGATCAGGGGGTTGGGGAGCTCCCCCCTATCAGGCACAGAGCAGGGCCGATCAGGGGGTTGGGGCGCCTTCCCCTGTCAGGAAAAGAGCATGGCGAATAGGGAGGTTGTGGCCCTGCCCCCTGTCACACACAGAGCCGCAGGGCAATCATGGGGTTTGGACACTGCCCCCTGTCATGCTGATCCTGGTGCCAGGAGGCCTTGCGGCTCTGCTGATCCCTGTGCTGGGAGGCTTATTACCCTTTTACTATATAGAATAGAGGCCTGGTGCATGGGTGGGGGCCGGCTGGTTTGCCCTGAAGGGTGTCCTGGATCAGGGTGGGGGTCCCCACTGGGGTCCCTGGCCAGCCTGGGTGAGGGGATGATGGCTGTTTGCAGCTGGTCACACCCCCTTCCGGGTGGGGGTCCCCACTGGGGTGCCTGGCCAGTCTGGGTGAGGAGCTGAGGGCTGTTTTCAGGCTGGGACTGAAGCTCCCAACTGCTCCTTTTTTCTTTTATTTTCTTTTTGTTCTGGGCCAGCGTTAGCGCTGAGGCTTGGCTCCAGCTCTGAGGCCTCAGCTGCTGAAAGAAGGCATCTGGTTTGTTTCCGTTCTATAATCTAAACTCTGTATCAACTCCAGCTCTGAGATCCCGGCTCGCTGAAAACAGGTTTCTGGGGTTTTGTTTAGCTTGTATATTTGTTACAATGTTCAAACTGCAGGCTCAGAGGCCAGCAAGTCAGACAGGGAACGTTGGAGTCCTCCGTCACTGAGGCAAGCAAGCCTCATGTTCAGTTTAAGCTGCCTGGCTGCCGGCCACCATCTTGGCTGGCAGTTAATTTGCATATCGCTCTTATTAGCCAATGGGAAGGGTAGCAGTCGTATGCCAATTACCATGTTTCTCTTTTATTAGATAGGATTGGCAATTTCAACAGTTTTGAATGGAACCAAGACATTCTCTCATTCGGACTTATAACATGTTGACTTGAACATTTATCATATAAGTTTTTCTGTGCCAATCCAGGGGAAAGTTATGAATGAAGTCAGTACTAGCTTTCAATACATATGCACAATTTCATTTTCTATACTAATTTCAGGGAAAAATAATAATACTACGCACCAACTTGAAAAGCAAAAGAAAAAATGGTTACAAAGAAGAAAACTTGAAGTTGCAATGTGACTAAAAGGCAATTATAATTCTGGTCAAACACATATAGCCTCTTTGGAATTTTCTTTGGAAATTCTCATTTTATTTAACACCATTGTACTTCATTGTGTGGAAGTCTCTTAATTGAATCTGTAGCAAACTGACTGTCACAGAGGTGACTCATTCTGAGAATTCCAAATATGCAACTTGATTCACATTCACCCTTTTTTGTCTTTTTTGTCTCAAGGTCCCCTCAGAGGCCCCCGACCTTTCAGAGAATCCTACTTACAGACATTCCAACCAAGTCCCATTTGTTGCTTCCTACTTTAACACTTGTTATCTATTCTTAACAATTTCCTTGAACATTGATATTTTCAAATACAAGTGAACACATGGTTAAAGACTATGCACTCTATCAAAGAGCAAATAGATAATTTGGGTTCTTTTACATTTCCTTTTTTGTTTATTTGAGTGCATCTAATTTCCCAGGACCAGTCTTTGAGTGACAATTGAATAAATGTATTTAAACTCCAGGTCTCCCCTACTATTTGGGTGATATTGCATTTTACCTCTCTAGTTTAGACATAAAAGAATATCAAGACCATAGAGGTCTTTGATTTGTCTTTTCCCCAACTCAGAATGAATTGTGGCTATGATTCCTTGAAATTCCTAGGAGACATAAGTATGTTGGGAGGTTTTTCCATTATAAATGCTTTTCTGCAGGGGTTGACCTGCAGACCCTGAACGACTGATGAATGATTAACACAAGTTTCTGTGAAAGAAAAGGCTAAGGCACTACTTGGCTATCACCTCCAAGTAGCCCTGTTTGCCTGCCTCCTTTGGCTTTTATTGTCATCACAGCTTGAACTAAAATTACGCATCCTTGAGAAAGTATATGCTTCTACAAGGTCGGGTCTTTAAAGACTAAACATAGAGATTCTAGCAAAACACCCCAGGGGATGGAACTAGTTTGGAAAAGTCAAGGTAGGGACTGATGCCTTTGTCAAGGTCCCCTCTGAGGCCCCCGACCTTTCAGAGAATCCTCCTTACAGACATTCCAACCAAGTCCCATGCTTCCCACACTACTACATTACAAATACTGTAATCCTGGGCACAACTGGTTCCATGAAGGTTGTTATTATTCCACTTCTCTTTGGTTCATGGTCGGGGACCCCACTATTCAGGGTTAATGCTCTCTCAGATCTCCAGTTTTTCTTATAACCTTTGAAAGTTGAGAGACTATAACTATGGTTTTCATCAGCTGACCAAGTGGTTGAATCTCCTTTATAGCAAACACAACACAGCTACTGATTTTACTTTCTAAATTACAGACTTGACATTTTTATTTGTTTAAACCAAAATATTTCTCATCCCAACTTCCAACAAAGGGTCCTAATTCATAACCATGAAGCTACAAAATATAAATTGGTCATCACAGTGTTCATTAAAAGCCTGTTTGGTTTCCTATGTTATGCCATTGTGAAGAAAAACATTGATTGCATTAAATCACAGATTTTAAAATCTTCCCTTTTGAGATAATTGTAATTTTGCATGCAGTTTTAAGAAACAATTCAAAAGATCCCATATAGCTTTAACTGGTTTCACCCAAGATTAACACATTGCATAACAGTACTACAATATCACAAACAGGAATTCATTGATAAAATCCACCAACTTTATTCAGATTTTGCCAGTTTTATATGCACTCATTTGCTTAATTGTTTGTGTGTGTGTGTGGGTGTAATTTTGTCATTTCAATAATCTTATCTAATAAAGAGAGAATATGAAAATTGACCATCAAGCTGTAACAGTCAAGATGGCTGAGGCCACAGTGGAGGCCAAGTACCCATAACGAGACTTAATGATCAATCATCAGGGACGTGAGGCTGTGTGGCTCTGGTGGGCATGACAGGGGACCTCAGGCCATGCCCCGTGCCCTGGTGCTAGGCTGGGGGACCTCAGGCCATGCCCCCCAGACAGCAGAGCTTGATGGGGGACCTTAGGCTGCATCTCCCACCTGGAGGAGCTTGATGGGGGACCTCAGGCCACACTCCCTGCCTGGCAGGGCTTGACAGGGGACCTTAGGCGGCACCCCCAATCCCAGCACTGGGCCAGGGGACCTCAGGCTGTGCCCCCCACCTGGCAGGGTTTGACAGGGGACCTCAGGGTGCATCCCCTGCCCAACAGGGCTTGACAGGGGGACCTGAAGCATCACCCCCCACCCAGTGGGGTTTGATGGGGACCTCAAGGCATGCCCCCTGCCCTGGCCAGGGCTGGGGGACCTCAGGCTGCGCACCCCACCCAGCGCCATGTCTGGAAACCTGAGGCCACACATCCCACCCGGTGGGGCCAGACAGGGGTGGGACTGGCCGGGTCTGGATCTAGCCCAATGGGGGTGGGGACAGCTGAGTCTGGATCTCACGTGATTTCGAGGCACACATGGATGGGTGGGAATTTGACTCTGGTTCCCGTGGCATGCCCCAGACTCTGACAGGAGGAAGATTTTCATATACATTTTACTAATTTTCTTTCATTTCTGACACCTCTACTATAGAGAAAAGGCAAATAGCAATATTAAAATATTTTCTCTAATTAATTCCCTATTAATGTGCATGAATTTCATGCACTGGGTCACTAGTGTTATATAAAATTGAGTCATACAGATTGTGACCCTTGACATTGTTTTTTTCCACTTAGTATAATGCCCTTAATATTCATCCAAGTTTTTGTATATATTAACAGTTAGTTCCTTTTATTGATAAGTAGTATTCCATGGTATGGATAATCACAATTTGTTTAGCCATTCACATTTAAAAAAATATTTTTTATTATTTTGAATTTGAATTTTTACTTTAAATTTGCAGTACTATGAGATCCATGTACAGGTTTTTGTAATAAGTTTTTACTTAACTGCAATAAATATCCAAGAATTACAATTAATTGGCATGATATTGCACAGGTTTAAGGATATACAATGTGTTGATTTGATACACCTATATATTGCAAAATGATTGCCACCATAATGGTAGCTAACACCTTTATTGCATCACATAAGTAACTTTTCATTTTTGTGGTGAGAATATTTCAGATTTACACTTAGAAACTTTCAGGTATACTAGTACAATGCAGTATCATCAAGTATAATCACCATGCTGTATACATTATATCCTCAAACTCATTCATCTTATAACTGAACATTTATAACATTTACCATTTGCAAAAACATGAGATAGACCTTGAGAACATTATGCTAAATGAAATAAGTTAGTCAGAAAGAGCTACAAACCATATTATTTCACTCATATATGGAATATAAAACTGAAATTTGTGGACACAATCAGCAGTATGGTGGTTGTCAGAGGGAATGGGGTCACGGTGAATTAGGCCTAATATATGATGACAGAAAAAGTTTTGACTTTGGGTGCTGGGCACACAGTGCAATATACAGATCTTATAATATAAAATTCCACACCAGAAACCTATCTATAATAAAAGTGTAATATACTAGTTAGAGTGCACGTCCTTCTGGACCTCCTTCCGGAAGACTTTCCAGACAAAGCTGGGGCTGTGAAAGAAGCCCGGGTCCCAGGTGCCAGAGGGAAGCCAGTGCCAGCAGTGAGGGGAAGGAAGGTCTACTCTTGCAAGAATTTAGTGCATCGGGCCTGTAGTATGATCATATTAACCAATGTTACCCCCAATAAATTCAATTTTAAAAAATCAATAAATTTACAAAAAGAACCTCTTTTTAGCCCTGGCATGTGTTCTCAGTGGTTAGAGTACTGGTCCACACACTAAAGGGTCATGGGTTCAATTTCCAGTGAAGGGCATGTACCTGACTTGCAGGTTTCATCCCCCAGAACCTGGCAGGAAGTATGCGGGAGGCAACCAATCCATGTGTCTCCCCCATGTCCATGTTTCTCTCTCTCCCCCTCTCCCTTCTACGCTCTCTAAAGATCAATGGGAAAAAAAAATCCTCAGGTGAGGATTAACAACAAAGAAAGAAAGAAAGAAAGAAAGAAAGAAAGAAAGAAAGAAAGAAAGAAAGAAAGAAAGAAAGAAAGAAAGAAAGAAAGAAAGGAAGGAAGGAAGGAAGGAAGGAAGGAAGAAAGAAAGAAAGAAAGAAAGAAAGAAAGAAAGAAAGAAAGAAAGAAAGAAAGAAAGAAAGAAAGAAAGAAAGAAAGAAAGGGAGAGAGAGGGAGGGAGGGAGGGAGGGAGGGAGGAAGGAAGGAAGGAAGGAAGGAAGGAAGGAAGGAAGGAAGGAAGGAAGGAAGGAAGGAAAGAAAGAAGAAAGAAGGAAGAAAAACTAACTTTTAATTTGCTGTAAAATCCTTCTAGTTGTTTTGTATTCTTCTTCCTTATCTACCTGATCTCTAAACTTTGGGGCACTTAAGAACTCAGTCCTTGGATCTTTTCTCTTTTCTAGTCATAGTCATTCCATTAGTGATCACAGCCAGTATTATAGCTTTTAATATAATTTATCCCAAGCATAGATTCCTCTAGTAAACTATTGACTCATTTATCTAATGGCCTACTTAACATACACCCTTGGAAGTCTACCAATATGCAAATCTGATTGTTTTTTCTCTCACAAACCTATTCTTTCAACAGCCATTCTCATCTTAATTAGTGGCAATTTTGTATATACCGTGCTGAAGGACAAACATTTTGATATTATCTTCAGTGATATCATTTTCTCTCCTTCTCTGCTTCCCTCATATCAGAACGTCTTGGTGGCTCTATCTTCTATTTATATGTGATCACTTGTAACTGCCCACACTGCTATAACCCTGATACAATACACCATTATCTCTCACATGGATTTCTATAGCCTGTATTACTCTAATAACCTCTTTTTAAAAGTCTCCCTGCTTGGACCCTTGCCAAACAATAAATAGTTAGTAAGAGAACAGATAAAATAAAAGTAAATTATTGCCGACAGAATTAGAAAAGTAGGATGTGACATCCCAGCTACAACATTTCTTAATTGTAACTTTGAGCAAGTTTCTTAATTTCTCAATGCTTTAGATTCCTTATCTATAAAATATGGATAATAGTAAGACTTACTTTTTAGGGTCATTCTTGAGTATTACAAAAGTTAATATATGTAAAGTTTTTAAAAGAGTACCTGGCAATTGTTATATACTTCTTTGATATTATTTTGAGATGAGCAATGAAACACCAGTAGAGTTTCCATGAATATATTATATATAAAAATGGTTTTCTTTATGCAATGAAAACTTTTTGAAAAATTTAAATGGATGTGCAACAAAACCATGTTACATTTGATCTCCATAATTTATGAGCTGATGGAGCCTATATTTACATTTACCTTTTGTGATCAATTGAAAGTGTTTCTTACAATATTGAATTACATACTTTAAAGGTTATATGTAAGTTATTCTCGTCAATTCAATTCACTGAATGATTATAATTTTATTTATGTTACCCCAATAAGAATTATCTATATATAAAGAGGTAATATGCAAATTAGGTTGGGACGCCATAACAGGTCATGACCAGACAGGAGGAGGTTGTGTGCATAGGTTAGTCCTGGAGCGGGGACTGAAACAGACACAGGGGGGCATGCCCAAGCTGGCACAGCAGCTCTAGTGGCCTGGATCAGACACAGGAAGTGGGGCTGGGGAAGCCTGGGGCTTACCGAGCTGCCCCGCCAGCTCGGGCAACTCTGGAACAAACACAGGCAGGGGGGCAAGGGGAACCTGGGGTGGAAGTCAGGTGTGGGTCCCAGCCATCCGCAGCACCAGTCAGGCCTGACTCCTGCGGCGGCCCATGGGGTGCCTCCTCACACGGTGAGAGGCAGGGCACCTCTTCGCAATCGTGTGCTTGGCCTCTAGTCCTATCTAATAATAGACAAATAGGGTAATTAACCGTACCTCCGATACACTTCCCATTGGCTAATCAGGGCAATATGAAAATTAACTTGCCAACCAAGATGGAGGCCGGCAGCCACTCAGCTGAAGCGAACAGGAGGCTTGGTTGCCCCGGCGATGGAGGAAGCTAAGGTTCCCCGCATGCCACGGCTGGGCTCTGAGCTGCACTCTAAGAAACAATGTTGCAATTTTAGAAGCTAAACAAACCCCAGATACCTGCTTTCAGCCAGCCAAGGTCTCAGAGCTGGAGCTGCAACAGTGTTTCAATTATAGAAGCTAAACAAACCCCAGATACCTGCTTTCAGCAGCCGAGACCTCAAAGCTGCAGCTGGGCCTCAGAGCTAAAGCCGGCTCTCAGTTCCAGTGACAGCATAGAAGGTAAATAAATCCCAGAATAAAAAAAAAAAGAAAGAAAGAAAGAAAAAAAAAAAGAGAGGTTGGGAGCTTCAGTCGCCCACCAGCCTGAAAACGGCCCTCAGCCCTTCACCCAGACTGGCCAGGAACCCCAGTGGGGGCCCCCACCCTAAAGGGGGTGCGACCAGCTGCAAACAGCCATCAGCCCCTCATCCAGGCTGGCCAGGCACCCAAGCAGGACCCCCACCCTGATCCGGGACACCCTTCAGGGAAAACCAGCCAACCCCCACCCGCGCACCAGGCCTCTGTCCTATATAGTAAAAGGGTAATATGCAAACTGACCCTAACAGCAGAAAGACTGGGAATGACTGGTCACTATAACACACACTGATCACCAGGGGGCAGATGCTCAATGCAGGAGCTGCCTCTGGTGGTCAGGGGGCTCTCACATGGGGAGCTCTGTTCAGCCACAAGCCAGGCTGATGGCTGCCAGTACAGCAGTGGTGGTGGGAGCCTCTCCTGCCTCCTCAGCAGCGCTAAGGATGTCTGACTACAGCTTAGGTCTGCTCCCTGCTGGCAAGTGGGCATCCCCCAAGGGCTGCCGGGCTGCCAGAGGGATGCCTGATTGCCATCTTAGGCCCAATCCCCCGGGGAGCAGGCCTAAGCCATCCCCCGAGGGGTCCCAGACTGCGAGAGGGCACAGGCCAGGCTGAGGGACACCCCCCCCCCCGTCCGAGTGCACAAATTTTTGTGCACTGGGCCTCTAGTCTATATATATAAAGAGGTAATATGCAAATTAGCTAAGACACTGTAACAGGTCACGACCGGACCATTAGCATATTAGCTCTTTATTAGCTCCTATGTGAGCCACAGGACATTGCTCTGGAGATAAGGGGGAAGCGGGGAGGCACTGGGAGAATGTGGGACCAGCCTGAGGTGACTCGAAGGTGGGCGGTACTGCAGGAGAAGGCAGAAGGGAGAAGGTAAAAAGGACGGTGCTGTGCGTGAGCAGACAGAAGGGAGAAGGTGAAAAAGCTGGTGCTGTGGAAAAGCAGGCAGAAAGGAGAAAGTGAAAAGGCCGGTGCCGTGGACGAAGTGAGAAGGTGAGAAGGTTGGTGCCTTGGGAGAAGGCAGAAGGGAAAAGGTGAGAGGGCCAGCGCTCTGCATGAGAAGGCAGAAGGGAGAAGGCAGAAGGGAGAAGGTGGCAGTTAGACAGGGTGATCAGGTCAGTAGGGGAGAGCAGATAGGCAGTTAGGGAGATCAGGTCAGGATGGGAGAGCATATAGGCAGGGCAATCAGGCCGGCAGGGGAGAGCAGTTAGGGCCAGCAAAGGAGCAGTTAGGGCAGTGGTTCTCAACCTGTGGGTTGTGACCCCTTTGGCGGTCAAAAGACGCTTTCACTGGGGTCGCCTAAGACCATCCTGCATATCAGATATTTACATTATGATTCATAACAGTAGCAACATTACAGTTATGAAGTAGCAACGAAAATAATTTTATGGTTGGGTCACAACATGAGGAACTGTATTTAAAGGGCCAGAAGGTTGAGAACCACTGAGTTAAGGGTATCAGGCAGGCAGGCAGGCAGGTGATAGGAGCCAGTGGTTCCAGATTATGAGAGGGATCTTGGATTGGAGAGAGTACAGGCTGGGCTGAGGAACCTCCTTCACACTACCCCCCCCATGAATGAATTTTGTGCACCAGGCCTCTAGTATATAATAAATGTTGATTCATACGCTTTATATAAAGAAGACACATTTCCCCCAATGTTAATTTTATTGAAGTTTGGGAAAAGCATAAAACTATTTAAATATAAAACAGCTGCTAGGGCATCATTTTACTGTATGTATTAAGAACAGTAAGTTTGTGGCATCATGTTTTATTTTTCTCCTTGCTATTTATTACCACCTAAAATAATTTTCAATACATTATTAACTGATTAATCTATTTTCTGCTCGCCTCTCAAGACAACTTTTTCTCCCTAAAGCCAGTGTACACAAGCCTTCTTGCTCTCCATTTTATGCTCATTAGCTACAACAGTGTCTGGAACTCACAAAAACTCTATAAATATATATTGAAAGATTGTATAAATGGATGGATAGATACACGGAACAACTAATAATTCTAAAATTCAAGTGAAGCAGGAGGAAAGATTGGGGCCCTAGTAACAGTGAACTTACATCTCATCCTGAAATATGGGACTCATCCACACTCATGTCCCATCTGGAGCATGCATCATGGATCAATGAAATACAGGCATAGCATGTTTTATTGTGCTTTATTTGACTCCACTTTGCAAATATTGTGCTTTTACAAATTGAAGGATTGTGGCAACCCTGAATATTTTAGTAATAAAGTATGTTTCAATTACTGTATGCACATTGTTTCAAGGTATAATGCTATTGCACACATAGACTATACTGTAGTGTTAGCATAGCTTTTATATACAGTGGAAAATGTTTAAGTTTATGTGACTTGCTTTATTACAATATTTGCTTGATTGCAGTGGTCAGTAACTGAACCCACAATATATCTGAGGAATGTCTTTAGTTTTCTTTTTTTTCCCTCTTTATTGATTAAAGCATTATATATGTGTCCTTATCCCACCATTGTCCCCCACCCAACCACTCATGCCCTCACCCCCTGGTGTCTAGGTCCTTTGGTTAGGCTTATATGGATGCATACAAGTCCATAGGTTGACCTCTCCTCATTACGCCTTCCCTCCCCTACCTTCCCTCTGAGGTTTGATGGCCTGATCAATGCTTCTCTGTCTCTGGATCTGTTTTTGTTCATCAGTTTATGTTGCTCACTGTATTCCACAAATTACTGTGATCATGTGATATTTCTCTTTCTCTAACTGGCTTATTTCAGTTAGCATAATGCTCTCTCTCCAGTTCCACCAATGCTGTTGCTAATGGTAAAAATTCCTCCTTTTTTACCACAGTGTAGTATTCCATTGTGTAGATGTACCAGAGGTTTTTAATCCACTCATCTGCCGATGAGCACTTAGGCTGTTTCCAAATCTTAGCTATGGTGAATTGTGCTGCTATGAACATAGGGGTGCATATATCCTTTCTGATTGGTGTTTCTAGTTTCTTGGGATATATTCCTAGAATTGGGATCACTGAGTTAAATGGGAGTTCCATTTTTAGTTTTTTGAGGAAACTCCACACTGTTTTCCACAGTGGCTGCACCAGTCTGCATTCCCATCAGCAGTGCAGAAGGGTTACTTTTTCTCCACATCCTCTCCAGCACTTGTCCTTTGTTGATTTGCTGATGATAGCCATTCTGACAGGTGTGAGATGGTACTGCATTGTCATTTTGATTTGTATATCTTGGATGATTAGTGACTTTCAGCATGTTCTCATATGTCTCTTGGCCTTTATTATGTCCTACTTCAAAAATTATCTATTTAGGTCCATTGCCCATTTTTTGATTGGGTTGTTGATCTTACTTTTGTTAAGTTGTATGAGTTCCCTGTAAATGTTGGAGCTTAAACCCTAAGAAGTGACTAGAGGCCCGGTGCATGAAAATTCATGCACTGGAGAGGGGATCCCTCAGCCCAGCCTGCCCCCTCTCACAGCCCAGTGCCCTCAGGAGCAGGAGGCAATCCGGTGATCAGGGAAGGCAATGCCCCCATTACACCTGTGCAGCTGTCACTGCTGGGAGCACAAGCCTCGGCCTGCCCTGGTTACCTGAACATCGGGTGGCCCAGGGAGGCTGTGCAGCTGCCATCCGAGGTGTGCCTGTGCCTCAGGCTGGCCCTGGGCAGCTGGGGGGCTGAGGGGACTGGGGAACTCTGGAGGCAGGCCACAGGCCTGCCACCCAGTGGGGCTGAGGAGACTAGGCACCGACATTTTGTGGCTGTGGGTGCTGCCAACTTTGAGGGCAGGCAGTCAATTAACATATTCCCTCATTATTGACTGTGGGCGCCATCATTTTTGAGGGTGGGGCATTCAATTAGCATATTCCCTTTTTATTGGCTGTGGGAGCCACCATCTTTGCACCAGTGTGAGGGCCAATTAGCATATTGCCTCTTTATTAGATAGGATAACATTGGCAAATATATTCTCCCATGCAGTGGGTTTTCTTGTTATTTTGTTGATGGTTTCTTTTGCTGTACAGAAGCTTTTTATTTTGATGTAGTCTCATTTGTTTATTTTCTCTTTACTTTCCATTGCACTAGGAACTGAATAGGTAAAGATATTGCTTCAGCATATGTCTGAGATTTTGCTGCCTATGGATTCCTCTAATATTTTTATGGATTCCCATCTTATGTTTAAGTCCTTTATCCATTTTGAGTTTATTTTTGTGTATGGTGTAAGTTGGTGGTCTAGTTTAATTTTTTTGCATGTATCTGTCCAATTTTCCCAACACCATTTATTGAAGAGCCTGTCTTGACTCCATTGTATGCTCTTGTCTCCTAAGTCAAATATTAATTGAGCATAGTGGTTTGGGTCAATATCTGGGTTCTCTATTCTATTCCATTGATCTATATGTCTGTTCTTGTGTCAGTACCAGGCAGTTTTGAGAACAGTGTCTTTGTAATATAGCTTGATATCTGATATTGAGATCCCGCCTACTTTGTTCTTCTTTCTCAGGATTGCTGCAGCTATTTGGAGTCTTTTTTTATTCCAAATGAATTTTTGGAAATTTTGTTCTAGGTCTGTGAAATATGCGATTGGTATTTTAATGGGAGTGCATTGAATCTATAGATTGCTTAGGGTAGTCCATGCTTGATTCTACCAATCCATGAACACAGTATGTTCTTCCATTTGTTTATGTCTTCCTTTATCTCTTTTTCAGTGTCCTGTAGTTTTCCAAGTACAGGTCTTTTACTTCCTTGGTTAAGTTTATTCCTAGGTATCGTACTTTTTTTGGTGCAATGGTAGAGATTGTTTTTTTAATCTCTCTTTCTGTAAGTTCATTATTGGTGTATAAAACTGCCATAGATTTCTTGGCATTAATTTTTTATCCTGCTACATTGCCAAATTCATTTATTAAGTCCAATAATTTTTTGATGGAGTCTTAAGGTTTTCTATTTACAGTATCATGTCATCTGTGAATAATGACAGTTTTACTCTTCTTTACCAATTTGGATACTGTTTATTTCTTCCTCTTGGATAATTGCTATGGCTAGCACTTCCAGTACTACGTCGAACAGGAGTGGTGAAAGTGGGCATCCCTGTCTCATTCCTCTTCTTAGGTGAAATGGGTTTAGTTTTTGCCACTGAGTATGATGTTGGCTGTAGGTTTGTCATATAAGACTTATTATGTTGAGGTGTGATCCCTCTATTCCCATTTTGCTGAGGGCTTTTATCAAGAAATGTGTTGGATCTTGTCAAATGCTTTTTCTGCATCAACTGATATGACTATATGATTTTTATTTCTCAATTCGTTTCTATGATGTATCACGTTTATTGATTTGAGGATATTGTACCATCCTTGCATCCCCGGAATAAATCCTACTTGGTCATGGTATATGATTTTTCTGATGTACTGCTTGATCTTATTTGCTAGAATTTTGTTGAGGATTTTAGCATCTATGTTCATGAAGGATATTGGCGTGTAGTTCTCTTTCATTGTGTTGTTTTTATCTGATTTTGGGATTAGGGTAATGTAATGCTGGCTTCATAGACTGAGTTTGGAAGTGTTCCTTCCTCTTGAATATTTTGGAATAGTCTGAGGAGGATAGGTTTTAGTTCTTTAAATGTTTGGTAAAATTCCCCTGTGAAGCCATCTGACCACAGGCTTTTGTTTGCTGGAAGTTTTCTGATGCTTCCATTTCTTCCGTACTTATTAGCCTACTGAGATTTTTAGATACTTCCTGATTTAGTTTTGGAAAGTTGTATTATTCTAGGAATATGTCCACTTTCTCTCGGTTGTCTAGTTTGTTGGAATAGAGTTGTTCATAGTATTTTTTACACTCCTTTGTATTTCTGTGGGATCTGTTGATATTTTGCCTCTTTCATTTCTGATTTTGTTTATTTGGGTCCTCTCTCTTTGCTTCTTGGTGAGCCTGGCTAGAGGTTCATCAATCTTGTTTATCCTTTCAAAGAACCAGCTCTTGGTTTCATTGATCTTTTGTATTGTTCTTTTGGTCTCTATGGCATTTATTTCTGCTCTAATCTTTATTACCTCCTTCTTTCTGGTCACTCTAGGCTTTTCTTGTGGCTCTCTTTCTAATACTTTATGTTGTAGAGTTAGATAATTTCTTTTCATTTTTTCTTGTTTTTTGAGGTAGGACTGCAGAAATATGAACTTCCCTTTCAGGACTGTTTTCACTGTGTCCCATAGATTTTGGATTGTTGTGTTTTCATTGGCATTAATTTCAAGGATTTTTAAATTTTTTTCTTTGTTCTCTTTGGTAACACTATCATTGTTTAATATCATGCTATTCAGCTTTCAAATGTTGTCATTTTTTTGGGTTTTTTTGTTGTAGTTTATTTCTAATATTATGCCATTATGGTCTGAGAAGATGCTTAATATGATTTAAATCTTGGAGAGACTTTGCCCATGACCCTATATGTGGTCTATCTTTGAAAATGTCCTATGTGCACTTTAGAAGAACGTATATTCTGTGGCTTTGGAGTGAAATGTTCCAAAGATGTCAATTAAGTCCATCTGATCTAGTGCGTCATTTAGGAATTGCTGTTTCTTTGCTGTTTTTTTTTTGTTTGTTTGTTTTTGTTTTGTTTTGTTTTGTTTTTTTTGTCTAGAGGATTTATCCAGTGATTTCAGTGGGGTGTTGAAGTCTCCTACTATGATTGTATTTTTGTCAATCTCTCCCTTGATATCTTCCAGGAGTTGTTCTTTTTTTATGTATTTGGGTGCTCCTAAATTGGGTGCATATATGTTTTCCAAGGTTATATCCTCTTGTTGTATCAATCCCTTTAGTATTATGAAGTGGCCTTCCTTATCTATTATTATGGCCTTCATTTTGAGGTCTATTTTGTCAGATATTAATATTGCTACTCCAGTTTTTTTTTTCATTTCCATTTGCCTGAAAGATATTTTTCCATCCCTTCACTGTCAGTCTATGTGAGTCCCTTATTCTGAGGTGGGTCTCTTGTAGACATCATATATATGTCATGTTTGTTTTCTTTTATCCATTCTACCACTTGATGTCTTTTCATTGGAGCACTTATTTTGTTTATGTTTATTATTGATAGGTACTTGTTTATCACAATTTTTATTCTTTCTGCCTGTGTTCCTTCTTCTTTTCTATTCCTTCTTTTTACACCTGTCCCTTTAGCATTTTTTACATTGCTGGCTTGCTGGTGATAAACTCCCTTAGCCTTTTTTTTGTCTGTAAAGCTTCTTACTTCCCCTTCATTTTTGAATGATAGCTTTGCTGGATTGAGTATTCTGAGATTCAGTCCTTTGCTTTGCATCACTTTGTAAATTTCCTTCCATTCTTTTCTGGCCTGATGTGTTTCTGTTGAGAAATCATTTGATAATCTTATGGGAGATCCCTTGTATGTAACTTTCTGTCTCTCTCTTGCAGCCTTTAAGATTCTCTCTTTGTCCTGAATGCTTGCCATTGTAATTATAATGTGTCTTGGTGTGCATCTCTTCAAGTTCATCTTTCTTGGGACTCTCTGTGCTTGTGTGACTTTTTTCTTCCCCACTTTTTGGAAGTTTTCTGACATTATTTCTTCAAATAAGTTTTCTAACCCTTGTCCCTCTTCTTGTCGTTCTGGAGCCCCTATTATTCATATGTTCCTTCCTTTCATGTTGTTACAAAGCTCCCCTAGACTCTCCTCCTGTCTTTTACTTTTTTTCTCCAATTGCAGTTCAGTTTGGGTGTGTTTTGTTTCTCTGTCTTCTAATTCACTAATTCGGTTCTCTGCTGCTCCTAATTTACTGTTGAAACTTTACATGGTGTGTTTTTATTGTAGCTATATTACTCTTTATTTCTTCTTGACTCTTACATAAGTTGTTGATGTTTTTAAACTGTATGACCCTTATTCTGAATTCTTTTTCTGACATATTGTATGCCTCCATTTCACTTAGCTGTTTTTCTGGTCATTTCTTCTTTTCTTTCGTTTGGGGGTTTCTTTGTCTCCCCATTTTTGCTCTCATCGAAATATCTAGGTGTCAAGTCCTGTGGAGACTGCTCCTCGGGCAGCAGGGGCTCCTCGAGCAGCAACTGCTCCTCAAGTGGCAGTGGCTCCTTGGGTGGTGGCACCTCTGGTTGGCCTTCATGCAGCAGTGGTGGCTCCCCTGCTGGTGGTAGCAGGATGCTCATGCTGCTGTGCTCCTTGGACAGGGGCGGGCTGCTCATGGGGCTGTTCTTCCTCGTATGAAGGTGGTCTGCTTATGCAACTGCTGCTCCTCATATGGGGGTGGGCTTCATGTGGCTGCTGCTCCTTGGATTGTTGCAGGCTGCTCACACAACTGCTGCTTCTCAGATGGGGGCAGGCCATGTGAGGCTGCTTCTCCTCGGACTGGGGCGTGCTGCTCACAGGCCTGCTTCTCCTCAGATGGGGCAGGTCACATGAGGCTGCCACTCCTTGGACTGGGGAGGGCTGTTCACAGGGCTGCTGTTCCTCGTATGGGGGCAGGCTGCTCACATGTTTGCTGCTTATGTGGTCGTGGTGCCCTGAGTTAAAGACTTGGGCCGAATGTACTCACGGCACCAATAACCCCAGTATAAGTGACCACCAAAGAAAAAGAATTAGGGGAGAGAAAAGAGAGCACAAATGATATTAAAGAGAAAAAAAATGGTATGAGAGAAGAGAAAAAGAAGAAAGGAAGAAAAACAGTCTCTTTTCCTTGGTAACTAATAAGTGGCAGAGAGTATGGGACTGCTCCCTCTTCATTAGGATACATTTATAGAGACTATTTGATTTTTTAAGGCAAACATAATAGAAGGTAACAAACAGAAGCATACTGTACTCTGATCTACCTGCAAGGCAAGAGCACATGCTTCCACAAAACCTAGAATATTTGATTAACATATCAGGTAAAATAAACATGTTTTCTCAATGACACACATAAAGAAAATGAGATCCAGGAACTGAAGCCCAGAGCTTGGCAAAAAGAATGTTCCTTTCTTCACACTCCATTTCCTCATTAATTGTTGCCTTGCACATGGATCCAGTAGTGTGATGAACTGAACTGACCTTGGCATTGATAACAGCCAATGAAAGAACCTTCACCAGTAAATGTGCCAGAAATATATTTGTCAGAAATAAATCAAACCAGCAAATAAGCCTTGGTCGGTTTGTGCAGTGGTTAGAGCATTGGCCTGCAGACCAAAGATTCCTGGGTTCGATCCTCCGCCCAGGTGGGAGTATATGCGGAAGGCAACCAATAAATGTTTCTCTCTCTCTCCCCCCCTTCTCCTTCCTCCCTTCCACTCTGTCTGAAAGTCAATGGAAAAAATATCCTTGGGTAAGGATTTTAAAAAAAGAGAGAAAGCAAATAAAATAATAGAATTTTACAGTTGACAAGAAAAAAAAAAAAACACCTGAGATGTTTTAGGTTAAAATTTCAGCAGCCAGAGAGTGAGAAAAAGATATAAAACAGCCTTTTAGAAGCTGTGAGCCAGCTCTGACAAAAGACTGCTCACCCTCCTTTGTGTATGTTGGAAGTTTCGATTAATTTCCTGGTGGCTAGTTCTGTGATTATTCTATAGAGGAATAGCCAGACATCTTTGGACCCCAGGAGCCTCTGCTTCTGGTTTACATGTGAACTTTCTGAACTTGCCCAAAACCTATCCAAGAGAGTAAAAACTTCTTTCTTGTATCCTGAGCCTATCCCAGAACTAGCCCCACCTCACCTTCTCTGGTCCTTGATGTCTTTAGCCAATGTAAATTCTTTCAGAACATTTTATATCTTTATTTTCCCTACTTGATGCATAAAAACATCTGCAAATTTCTACAATGGACAGGCATGTTTTCCTTTACTATATAGCTATGCTGCTTTAGTTTAGACTCCATATCTAAAGACTAGTCTTCCTTTTTGCTAGCAATAGCCTAATAAACCTTTTTAAAAAAGACTTTCAGATGTGGAAATTATAAATTTTGAATACAGTCTGCAAAACAGAAGATTTAGACTTTATCAGAGGGTTTCCTTCTAAGACAAGATAGTCAGGAAATGAAAAAAAACAAGCACAAGTGTAGAGGTCATTCTTGGAACAGAAAAGAACTAATTTTTCCGATTTAGAAAAGAAAGGATGATCTGTCTCACATGTGCAATCTAATGAACAAAATAAACTTACCAACAAAATAGAAACAGAGGCATGGATACATGGAACAGACAGCTGTCAGAAAGGAGGTGGGTAAGGGGACTGGATGAAAGAAAGTGGAGAGATTAAGCAAACACACACACATACACACACATATTTAACACATAAACATAGACAACAGTGTGGTGATAGCCAGAGAGAGGGAAAGGGGAGGGAGATGGAGGTGAGCAAACGGGAGAAAAATGGGGAGACTTTGCTTGGGTCAATGGGCACAGGATAAAATATGCAGATGGAATTTTTTAAAAAAATATATTCTATTGATTTTTTACAGAGAGGAAGGGAGAGGGATAGAGAGCCATAAACATCGATGAGAGAGAAACATTGATCAGCTGCCTCCTGCACACTCCCCACCGGGTATGTGCCGGCAACCAAGGTACATGCCCCTGACCGGAATCGAACCTGGGACCCTTCAGTCCGCAGGCTGACACTCTATCCACTGAGCCAAACCAGTTAGGGCCAGATGGCATTATATTGAGTTGTACACTTGAAACTTGTATGTGGCGAGTTTAGAAGGCAATTAATTGATGTGTCTCTTTCACATCAATGTTTCTCTCTCTCTCTCTCTCTCTCTCTCTCTCTCTCTCTCTCTCTCTCTCTCTCTTTCCCTACCCTTCCTTCCAGTCTATCTCTCAATGGAAAAAATATCTTCAGATGAGGATTAACAACAACAAGGAAAGGAACATGACATTCCATGTCAATATGACTCAATCCCCTTTAGAAGTAGTTGAGGACTTCATTGCTTTAAAGATAAAAACAGGTAGGGTCTGGCCATTCCTGTGCCTTGGTTTCTTCATGTGTATGTGCACTTGAGGCATGGAATTCTTGTCCTTCACTCACCCAGAACTTTTCTCTTCTGTACCATAAAGGTAGAATGGGGCTCAATAAGAAGAAAGACTGGTAGGTAGGAACTGCAAATAAAACAGCCATTATCTATTTTTAAACTGGTTACATTTGAGAAAACACTGATTCCTCTTTTGTTTGTGGGAACAGCCTGCTTTATCCTGCCAAGGTTGAAAGCTGTGCTTAAGTAATGTGAAACAAATAAAATAAAAGGGAAATAGATGCTCTGAACATCATTTCAATTTCCTAAGGAAGGAAGGAATAATTCAGTAAGAAACTATTTTAGAGAGAGCTATCATAGGTTAAAATAGGTCCCAGAGTTTACTTTTACTTTCTCCCTCTTGATGTTTTTTGATAAAACTATATAAGGCATTTAGAGGATTAACTACACATATTGCAGCACAGGTGTGGAGGTCTAATGTGTTAGTCCATTTCACAAATGCTCCAACCTCTGATATAAGATACATCTTAGCATTTATTACAGTATACCTCTTACTCTCGGGATTTTTGTCCTTGTCTTTTCCTTTAGATTTAGAGTTTCTTGAGGTCAAGGATGATATGGACTAAGTACTTGATGGATCTAATAAAATTTATAGAAGATATATTAAATTGACCACAAGTAAAAGAAAACCAGAAAATCATGCCAAGAGTAGTACATCAGTTAATAACAAATGTGAGGGGATCCTATATGAAAAAAAAAAAAAAACAAGAAGAGAAATCATTTGTGTGTTTTTTAAAAAATTACATCCTGTAGAAGAATATGTATAATGTGATCCTATTTATATTCTTAAATGACAAGTGCTTATGCTTACATGTACATTAACATTTCTGGAATGATACACAAATGCTAGTGGGACTAAAGAGTGAGGAAATGACATTTTATATATATATCTTGTTCTACTGTTTAAAATTTTACTAGAGCATAAATTTTATAATTTTTAATACTGTTTAAAAACTAGTGTTTAGATAATACTTGGCAGAATCAGTGCCTGGGCTTTTACCTTCAAAATCCACATAACCTGGTCTTTCCACTACTAAATCAGTAAGCAAATTATGCATTATCAGTAAGTAGAATGACCTTGCCAGTTTGGATCCATTCAGAGAATGTTGTGGTGGATAATTTTCATTTTCAAATAAATGTTTACTAAATTCACAATTCTCCAGGCTAGGTTTAACTATTTACATTAAGAGTTAAATAGTACACCGAAACCGGTTTTGCTCAGTGGATAGAGCGTCGGCCTGCGGACTCAAGGGTCCCGGGTTCAATTCCGGTCAGGGGCATGTGCCTGGGTTGCGGGCACATCCCCAGCGGTGGATGTGCGGGAGGCAGCTGATTGATGTTTCTCTCTCATCGATGTTTCTGGCTCTCTATCTCTCTCCCTTCCTCTCTGTAAAAAATCAATAAAGAATTGTGCAATTTAAAAAAAAAAAGAGTTAAATAGTATAAGAGTAACTAATATAACTTGCTCATGTGCTTAGAATGTTCATGTTTTTAAAGTTTAGAATAAATGTTTATAATGAAGTTGTCTTTCTATTGTATACAGTTTTCAGATTAAATTACAGACTCCTGATATTTTTCAACAGTATTTCATTTGAAAAATATTATGCCTATGAAACCCACTTTACTTCTTTCTTTTGATTTATTTTTAATTGAGAGTGTTCAACATCCATAAAATTGTGAGCCTTAAAAGGATTTTGTTTCAACAGGAAATCTTCTGAATATGTTCTTTTCAACCAAATATCAGTCACCCATTGGAGAAAGATTACTATTGAGTATAATGGCTGATGAGAGGTAATTCAATATTGTAACCCCTAAGAAGAAAAAAAATTATGAATGTAAGAAAACATGCTATTTTTGAGATCACCTCCACTGACTTGCTATCCCTGTACATAAAATAAAAATATGTTTGGCTCAAACCAATGGATGCTGCCAGGTTTCCTTTCCACAATTTATCATCTTAAAGAGCAGTTGACTTTGATGTTTGTAAGAGAGAAGAAGAAAGCATATGAAACTGTTGAAATTGCTTTCAGGATTTGCTTTCTGTACCTATTCCAAGAATAGTGTACTGCTTCCTAATGTACAAGCTAGAGATAACACCTAAACAGTAAGTGTTAGCCAGCAGCATTCAAAAGAATGGGTTAATTTCATATTTTTGGTGTTTATTACTGAGTGGGAATGGCAAAATTATGGGTTTTCCTCCTCGCCCCCATTTTTTTGGAAAGACGGAATAATTAGTTTGCTTTAATGAAATAAGTTGTGTGTGTTTGCAAAATAAAAACTTCAATACTTATAGTGAAATGCTATAAAACCGGCTCCATTTCTATGCATTCTGAAAATTTTCATTTTCAATGGATTTCATTTCTTCCTATTAGGATATTTGTTGTACATAGGTATGTATTATAATGATATTATCTGAGAAAAATTCTGCTGCAATGAAATCATTCCAAACTTTGATTCTTCTTAAGCTGTAAGATTTTGTCTTATTTTCTTCTTGATTAAGAAATCAGCAGGTTACCCAAATTAAACAATTCTTATAGTCTGTTCAAATTTATTCATACATTTCACATTTGCTTCATTAATATCTAATTTAAAGAAATATGTAGAAAACAATCATTGCTGCATTAGGATGATGCTATCCACCACATTGTCTGAAAATTTCAAATATGCTCCATTAGACTAGCATTCCCTTAATCATGATAGATCCTATGGGACCCACTTATAAAGTTTTAAATCATCATCCTTTCATATCCAAAGTCTTAATGTCTCTCTCTAAATGTTCATAGCATTTCTCAGGGACTCTATGTACTCATAAAATTATTTCTCTCTTTCAGCCCCCTCCACACAGTACTGGCAATGTAGAAATAAAATAGGCCTAAATGTTTAGGCATGAGAGCAAACATTTTTGAGCCATAGTCAGTAAATTCAATTAATTCCATTGCCGTTATTTCTATGACACTTCCCTGCAAAATGCTGAAGGCATAAATTAAAAATACATCTTGAAGAAATAACATAGACATTAAAATACATCTTAAAGTAATAAATATTCAAGTGAAAACTGAAGATGCTTTAGTTCAACTCAGGCTCAAACTTTTGCATCACCTATGCTTCCTCTTCCTCTATCATTCTTTATGCTTTATCATTAGTTCAAGCCTGTAGAATCATCTTAAAATGTATGGCTTGCATCTCTCCCTCCTCACCCTTCCTGCTACTACTCCTGTTACACTCCTATTGATTTCCTCTATCTTTAGGATGATGGTGATTATCTTAACTCAGAGTTTCCCATGCTTGCCTCTGTGGAACACTTGGTTCCAGGAAATAGGTGACATTCAGGAGTTCCACTTGAGAAACATAGGTTAAATGTGTGTGTGTGTGTGTGTGTGTGTGTGTGTGTGTGTGTGTGTGTGTGTGTGTTTAATTGCAGTATTTCTCAGAGCCTTTAAATTGCTAATTTTATTGACTAGGTAACCTATATGCCAGACACTGATGCTAGATCTTCTTACATTATTCCTCTTAAAATTATGTTATTATTATCTGTTTTACACACTGCACAATTAGTAAGCAGTGAGGCTAGGATTTAATGCCACCTCTTTCTCACTCCAAAAACCCTATTCTTTCCATATTTCCCTCTTCAGACTGAGACATCATATCATCTTCTTAAAGACCATAATGTACTCATTAGCTACATGTTTCCTTCTCTTAATAAAAAATGAACATCTTGATATTTGTAATAGAGAGAAAATTAAATTTGCTTTATTATGGAGCCGATACTGTAGAGGTTAATGGCATTCATCTTTGTATCATACAACATGATCCAAATTATGTTTCTAGAAATTACTAGTTGTGTGACAAAGGGTAAGTCCTTTAATCACTTAAAATCTATTTCCTCATTTATACAATAGGTAAAGTAGTTATTTCAGAGAGGTCTTTGTGAGGATTAAATGTGATTATGTAGGTAAAGTTCTTGGAACAATTTAACATATAATAAGTATTGAAATACAATATTGTTATTAATAAATAATGATAACATCATGTCCCTAAGACTCACTTGCCTGGGTCTCTTGAAGGACAAAAAAGATTAACTACATTTTTTCCTAAATCTCTGATGCCAAACACTAACAGGAACCCATTTTGATTCCAGGTACAAAAATACTAGACATTACTGTGCATTCTCTAGAATGGTAAAAACTAAAAAACATGTAGATTGGGAAGGTCTTACTCAGTAAGTATTAATATAGTTTAACAGCAATGACCACATATAGACTTAACTATACTCCTAGAAGATGAAGTAATTTTTCTTGCAAAATGAAATTAGTAATCTCAAAATGAATCTGTATTTTTATGTATCCAAAAGATGAAAATGAATATATTTTTATAACCCAGTTAATCATGTACTTCAGTATTACATTTGCAATGATAAATTTAAAACCAATGAAGGAAGTTTCATCAAATATATAATTGCATTATAGATATAGAGAGCTCTATAATTAAAATATAGCATTCTTAGTAATATTCATAGATTTAAAACAAAATCTGTGTTTAACATTACTTGCTCCTCAAAATAAGCCAGTCAGAGAAAAATAAGTATCACATGATCTCACTCATATGTAGAATCTAATGAACAAAATAAACTGATGAACAAAAGAGATCAGAGACATAGAACATGGAACAGACTGATGAATTTCTGAGGGAAGGTGGGTATAGGGGTTCTGCGGTAGAGATTAACTGGGGATCTTATATGCATATATGCATAGCCCATGGACACAGACAATAATATGGTGAAGGCTTAGAAGGGGTGGGTGCAGGAAGGAGGAGGTCAATGGGGAAAAATACACAAAAAAACAAAGGGAACATCTGTAATATTTTCAATGATAAAGATAAATTTTATAAAGGTTAATTGCTTGCTATTATAATTGATTTATACAGAAATTAGATATTTTGACCACTAGATTGAGCTTTGATATAATGTAGTAAATAAGTTCCATTAAATCTACAGAAACCTTAATACTGTCTTCTATACATGCATTGCCTTATCTCTAGACATCTGTTGCAAGGTCTAAGTAGGTTCTGAAAAGACATTTGATTTTCTCCTCTGTCAGGAAAGCATGAGTTATAAATTACTCTACTTCAAGGCATTCCACTTAGTGTTTTGACCATAGCTCATTGAGGAAATTAGATGGGAATCAATTGATTCTTCTCTAAGACCTCTAACACCAAAGAACTAACTTCCTACTGGTTGAGATGAAACTGTTTTAATTAAAGCAAAATCTTTAAAAAAATTCAATTGGAACATTACTTGTCTTGACTTTAAACATCTTTAGCAGCTTCCTGGAATAGTAACACATTGTATTTGAAAAGGCATAAATTACATTGTGTGTTTATTGGTCACCTCTGTAAAAACTAGTGAAAAAGACCTAAATATCTCCTCTCATAGAAGAATTGACAAGCTCTCTTGGCTAAGGACCTCTAAGTCTGAAATTACTTCAGCACTGGGACTGGAGAATCTAAGAAAGTACTAATAGTTGGCATAATCATTCACCCTGGCTAGGGGAATTTACACATTTCCATTGGTCAAAAAAAAGATTCAAAAATATGGAAAAACCTTTATTTCCTACATTTTCAATACATTTATGATAAAGTGCACATGTATAGTTCTTTCTCCAAAATTATATTCTAACATTCACAAGAAGTATGACTGAATAATTGAAGTGCCTAAAACGATGATAAGACAACAAATATAACATAAGATTTATCACAAATATATTATAACATAAAGAAAAATCCTATATAATAAAAGGCTAATATTCAAATTGACCAAACTGCAGAACATCTGGTCGCTATGATGTGCTCTGACCAGCAGTGGGCAGACATTCAACTCAGGAGCTGCCCCCTAGTGGCAATGTGCTTCCACAGGGGGAGCACTGTATAGCTAGTAGCTGGGCTCATGGCTGGTGAGTGCAGCAGTGGTAGCGGGAGCCTCTCCCTCCTCCATGCAGGACTAAGGATATCCAACTGATGGCTTAGGTCCACTCCTCGTGGAGAGTGAGCCTAATCCATCAGTTGGACATCCCCCGAGGGCTCCTGGACTCTGAGAGGGCATAGGCTGGACTGAGGGACCCCCCAAGTGCATGAATTTCATGCACGAGGCCTCTAGTGTACATATAAAATTAATTGGGATGTCTTTGGGTAGTTAAAGCTATAGGTTGTTTATTTTTCACTTTTTATTTTTCTGTCTTTAAAATATGAATTTATAACTTGAAATTGTGACAAACACACTTAAAAAAAGATGGGACAGAAAAAATTTATACATGCAAAAATTAGCCACATTATTAAGCCAGTAATATCCCTTGCATTAAGGACAAATTGTATTGTTAAGCATTCTAAAACAAAACAAGATAACATTTTTGTCCTTGGAGGTACTATAATTTTCAAATAGGAAGAAAAGAGTTAGTGTCTCTGCTGGTGGGACCCCTCATTGATTTTCATCTGGAGGCTAATGGATAAGTTCTTGTCCACTCTATTAGTACTTGTGTAGTGGGACATAGACTGAACACTTTCATGGGGCATAGAAAAAAACATGTGTCTAATCCTACGGACAAACATGTATGTGCATGCACAAATCAAAGTACACACACATGCACATGACATGATTATGGCTCTTTCCCTTGGGCCACCACACAGAAGCTAATGGCATGCTGATTCAAAGAACTAAGGCTAGGATTATTTCTGAGTTAGATAGCAGTATGAGCATAAGCATAATCACACAATTCCCTACTCTTAAAGTGTTATTGATCAATTAAATAAATATACACATGGAAAAAACAATTTTCATCAGCAATATTAACAGAGTAGGTATTCCACCCCAGAAAGTTCTGTTTGCGAACCATGGGATATATTGAAGGAATGCAGAGAAGGAACACATTTTGACAGAAAGTGATGTTTACATTCAGAACTGACACTGGTATTCTAACTCAGAGTTATGGCTGACATTGTACGTGATTGAATGTAAAGGCAGACCGAGGAACTGTTAGGAGATGTAACAACTGGGTTTCTCCTCATCTTGGGAGATGGCTATCTTTGTGATTCCATACTGATGTAAGACAGCACCTAGATGTTTTCTAACTGAAAGGAATGGACCAAATGGAGAACAAGGCTTATTTGTGAAGGAATTAGGGAGGCTCTTGTCCTATATATCCTGACACGATTGGTGGCTTGGAGCAGAAGCTTTTAGATAACAATGTTTCTGATACAAGCTTTTGACTCTCTGAACTAGTATCAACTGATTTTGTTGATTTTTATTTCATGAAGTCATAGATGCAAGCTGGAAGAGAGAAGGTGGTATACTCAGAGTAGGGACCATGGACATTTGGTTCACTTATTTATGTAACTTACTTATACCTCTATGTCCTGCTCAAGTGCAGTTACATAAATTCTACTTCCATTTGATGATGGAGTTATTCTGTGTATGCCCAACTTTACAACTTAGTGGGTCATATAATATGCATTTCATGATGTGTGACTCAATCTGCATGGTAAATTGGTGTCCTATAGTCAAGTGTTCAGTCTCTATTTAGGCCCAGAAGTGAATCAAGAGCAGTCTCTCAAAAGGAGGTTAGTTATCTGAGGATGATGGTAGGACCTTGCTCCAAAATCCTAAAGGCCTGAAAGGTGATTAATGTATAGGAGCCTGCCAAAGGGATGACAAGTTTCATCCCTAACTGCACTGACACTTTGAGCACCATTGGATCTGATGAATCATATGGCCCAAGTGACAAAGCAGCTTTCACAACAGCCTGGTTGTGCTTCAGAGTCTTCTCTTGTTCTAGGCCCTATTCAAAATAGATTTTTTGGTCACTTAACAATAAGACAGAGTAATACACTGAGAAGGATATGTTTTCTTCAAAACCAAGGAGGCCCACTAGGTTTTGTGTTCCTTTTTTTGTTTTTATGAGGTGCCAGATGCAACAATTTATCCTTCATCTTAGAAGGGATTCTCCATATTCACCACATCACAGGGTTCCTGAAAATTTACTATGGTAGAAACCCCATAATTTCAGTTGGGCTTAGGTCACTCTCTGACACCCAGATATCTTACCAATAAGCAGTTGCTTTTTCCTGCTCACTAGGTACAATCAGCATAATGTCATCAATGTAATGGACCAGGGTGACATCTTCGGGGTGGCAGTGGGGAGAGATTTCAAGACCTCTGGGAATTAGCGAGTGACATCACAATGATGACAGAATAGAAGACCCCAGACTCTATCCACCTACAAAGATCAACCATTAGATAGTATTCCATGAATGAAAATATATCTGGGAGATACCAGAAGTCAACTTAAGCTTCAGCAACAAAGTAGAACAAAAACCTGAGAATAACTGCACAATAAAGGGTAGGAAGAGAAGCTTCCTTTTGCCTACATCTTCCTCTCCTATAAGCTGGCACTGTTCAGAATCAAGAGGGAACTCCCAGACTCAACAGAGTTCCCTGAGTGGTCAGCTTTCCCAGCCTTTCATGGGATTGCTCACAGAACTCACTTCAGTTTCACCTCACCCAGAGACCAGAAAAGCTGAGCATTTTAAGAATAGGAATAAGGAAGAAGGGCAGGGTCACTAGCATTAGCCACGCAGCATAAGTGTGGTTCCCAGGGCCCTGCTCTGTAGACGACCCCAGCAGACTTTGTTAGTAAAGACCTCAATAGTCGTTGTGGATGATGCAGACTCCCTCAGGTTTCATCACTCATGACCCCATCACAGACCCCAGAAGATTGTTCTGCAGAAGACCCCCATATTTTTTGCTGAAGAAATCAAAGGCCAGCACAGTGCTCAGAACCACTACATATTTCACCACTGAAATTTTCACCCTACCAGTTTTTGCATTTGCAGACACTAACCTGAGCCCCTCCACCCCCATGCTCCCTTTTGCCCCTCTCATTGGAGCCCAGATTCCACAATGGCAGCCATTTCTAGCCTCTGAAGCTGTGTGAATGCAAAATGTCAGCCTTGACCCTTGCAGCTGAGCCCCACCATGGTACATACTTTCATGACCATCTCTTGTAGTTATGCATGCATCAGCATGCTGTCAGCCTGAATCCTGTCACTGGCCTCCACCACCATGCACATGTCTGAGGTGAGACTCTACAGCCTCATGGGTCCATGCAGAGAGCCAAGGCCACATAGTTGCTTGTGGGACCAGATCCTTTCCTATCTCCTCTCACTTGCATGCCCCATTGGGTTCACTTGAAGCTAGCAAGCTGCAGCTATGCACTTGTACAGTGCAATCCCAGATCCAGTCACCATCCTCCATTACCACCTGTGCCGTGGGAGCTTCTGACAGGGCCACTGCAGCTGCTAGTGTGCCTATAGTTGAGCTCAGCCCTCACATTTCCAAAACTATGCCCCTATTATCTGAGAAGAGTTGACTATTATGACTAAAGTTAAGCCAGCTAAATGGTGCTCACAAAAAGTATGCAAATTCATTTACTCACCTTGCTTCACTCAAAGTTCTCACACCCAGGTACACTCAAATTCCTGCTTCAGTATTCATAAGAGAAAAAAAGAACATATTTCTAGAAATAACCAGTTCTCTGTAAGACTGACTTTCATAATATCTTTTATTTGGGGGAGGGGAGTGTTGTGTGTGTGTGTGTGTGTGTGTGTGTGTGTGTGTGTGTGTTTTATAGACAACTTTAGTTTTTATTTCATGATCATAAACTTAACTCTGCAATCCAGCTAGACTGGGAAGGACTAAGGAAATTATGGAAGCCAATGAACTATGCAGAGAGCACAAAGATTATAGAACATTCCAAGCAGATGGGGATGAAGGGTGCTCTCCTGAGTTACAGAAGAAATGGTCTGGTGGTTAAGATAAAACACAAGTCAAATTTATTAGAGTTGTTCACATTCAGCAATGGTGATCTTCTTTTTTTATATTTTATTGATCTTTTGCAGAGAGGAAGGGAGAGGGATAGAGAATTAGAAACATCGATGAGAGAGAAACATCGATCAGCTGCCTTCTGCACACCCCCAACTGGGGATTTGCCTGCAACCAAGGTACATGCTCTTGACTGGAATCGAACCCAGGACCCTTCAGTCCACAGGCCGACACTCTATCCACTGAGCCAAACCAGTCAGGGAAATGGTGATCTTCTTGCTGGTCTTGCCATTCCTGGACCCTAAATGTTCCATGGCTGTCACAATATCCATGCCTTTTGTCACCTGACCTAAGGCCACATGCTTGCCATCCAACCACTCAGTCTTGGCAGTGCAGATGAGAAACTGGGAACTGTTTGTGTTAGGTCCAGCATTTGCCATGGACAAGGTGCCAGGACCTGTATGTTTCAGGATGAAGTTCTCATCCTCAAATTTCTCCCCATAGATGGACTTGCTGCTTGTGCCACTATGGTGTGCGAAGTCACCAGCCTGGCACAAAAATCCTGGAATAATGCTGTGAAAGCAACAACCTTTTTAACCAAATCCTTTCTCCCCAGTGCTCAGAGCATGAACGTTTTCTGCTGTCTTTGGAACTTTGTCTGCAAACAGCTCGAAGGTGACACGGCCCAAGAGCTTGCAGTCCACGAAGATGTCAAAGAATACGGTGGGGTTCACTGTGGCTGGTCACGGACAGGGCGGTTCTTGGGCAGTGGCATCTGCAAAGCCAGGAGTGTTTGTTTTAAGCCATTTTCTTAATTCCTAAAAATCATCAGTGTAAAAAATTATTTGGCAGAGATGCCCCTGCATTTACTAAACAGAGATAATGCTGACAGTCTCAGTGGCTTCTGTTGTTTTGCCATCTGGCCATCATACTTTTGATCTCCCTCCACCCCAGGACTGGCAGAGTATAACTCACATTAGAATCCATTTGCTCTTGCATGCTCTTTTCCTTTTATCTTTTACTGGATAAGATGCTACTCTTCCCATAATTTTGAAAATATATACCTATACTTTATTTTATTTTTCCCTAGACCCCTAAAAGCATCTGCTTTGGCTCAAAATCACAACAGACTGGTTAGCACAGTATTCTAAAACAAACAGGCTTAGTAGTTAAATATTCCATAGATAAACAGAATCTATTTTCCATGTTAATCCTTTTAAAATCCAACAAGAGAGCGTTTTGCACAAGCATGCCAATCAATTAAAAAGGCAAATATCAGAGAAGTACAAAATGTCAGAGCTGGAAAGGGCGCTTGGAGGTCATCTAAAACAACCTCCATGTTTTTTCATATGTGCAACCAAGGTCCAGTGAGGGTGGGTTGCCAAGAGATTCATTTAGTTAAAAACAAAGCTGCATGCAAACCCAGAAGTGTAATGTCTGTAACTTAGTTTGAAATTTATCCAAAAATAAGATGGATTGAGAGATGGATAGAGGGATAGATATGATAAATCAAGTGCAGTAAAATGTTAATGATAGGATCTAGTTGGCAAGTTCATGATTGTTCACTGTAAATACTTTCAACTCTTCTGTGTATGTTTGAATTATTTTGAACACAAAATGTTAGGCACTTGAGCATTGCAACTACCTTATGAAGCTGGTAAGCCAACAATATTGAGGATAGATGCCTCACACTAGGTTTGGTGGATGCATGAGTGAATGCTGGTGTCCACAGTCAAGGTAGATAAACTAATGTGGACTCCCACTAAAAGAATATATTTCTTTAAGATGCATTGCAGGGACCCAAATAGATAAAATAGTTTTGATTTAATCAGGATTCTTGCAACTATAGGCAAAGAAGATCATCCCAGATTTGCTTAAGCAAATAAAAAGATTGCATTGGTTTTCATAAATGAAAATTCTAGGGGTGAACCTGGCTTGATCCTGGTTCTCTGCACCCAGACTCTCCATCTCCTGGCTCTGCTCTCTTTCACATTGGTTCCATTCTTTTTTTTTTTTTAATTTTTTTTCCCAAAAGTAAAGGCAATTTTATTATTATTCACAGGAAAATAAATCACATTTAAGCACAAACATAAAAACAACAGACTCATTTCTCATCTTCAAGCTGTTTCTTTTCACTGGTTTCTTCCAAATCAAAAGTGAATGGTTTGTCATAACCCATTAGATGGTCATAGTCTTTGGGGTTTGGAAAGAGACCTGGATTAACTAACAGTGATTTTGTTTTAGCATAAAATGTGGTAAACAGATGTGTGCTGCTTGGAATCTTCACGTCATTCTGTTGAAACACAGTACTGGTTTCTGAAAGCAAAACATTGTAAGTAATGGCTTTGTAAGTATCTGTCGTGGCCTCATGGTACAACCGAATGACATAGCCTTTTGTAACTAAGTGAAGCAGGACTGGAGTGATCACTGTAAAGCTTCCTATGATGCCATAAAATAAGATTTGCAAAGGCAGACTTCCAAATACAACATTATTTTGGGCAAAAATGTATGGTAGAAATGTAAGGCTGATCACACTTGTAGAATAAGAGAAACATTTCACACCACATACTGTTCGGGCCAAATTCCCAGTATAAATCAGTCTTCCGTCTTCTGATTTTTCAACTTGTTTGTATAAGCATGGAACACATCTTTCCCAACAAATGGGTATCTGCGCTGGCGCGGGACGCCGGAAAGGCCACCGCCCAGCGCTCCCGCCGCCAACAGGCCCGGAGGAGCTGCCGGAGGGCCCCCGCGAGATGGCCGCCCTGAGGCCTTGGAACGCGATGGCCGCCCACAGCATTGCCTTCTGCCCGCAGAGCCGCCGCCGTCCGGCCGCCAACGGGCCGCCCAACGCCAAAAGCAGCATCCCGCAGGTGAGGAGTGGCGACGGGCCGCCCGCCGGGAACTCCGAAGGCCGGCTCCTCACCCGACGGCGGCTCCGAAAGGGTCACGCTGGCCCCCTGGTTCCATTCTTATTCAGGCTTGCCCTTCCCAGTTGCAAGGCTCTCTGTACCTCCTGTTTATACCCCCACAAGTCCAAACCCAGAAGAAATGAAAGCATGACTGTCTCAACAGTAAAAGCAAAGTATGAAGAGTGCATTTTATTTGTTCAGTCTGAATTGTGTGCCTATCCTTAAACCAAAAACCATTTGCAAAGAGACTTCAAATTCTGATTGGGTGCCAAACCATTAAAATGAAATGTAATACCACAGGTTTGCTGTCTGAATATCTCTTAGATCACTGAGGAAATCATCTTAAGGTCCAAGATGGTAGAAAGGAGTAGAGGTCCTAGATGTGATCTATCTTCCAATAAATTCCATAGCATATTTCTGATCTTAGGAATCTCTCTCCAAGGAAGTAAAAAATGCAAATGGTGAAAGTGGCCCATTTCAAGAAAGATGCACACAACTATATCTGGGACTATAAGCGTTCCTTGGAGAACAATCTAACACTTTATGAAAGAAAGGAGATTGAGCTCTTGTACACATGGATTCCAGGCACCTAGAAGAAATGATAAATTTGGGGTGTTAAGTAGGGTACTTGAAATCAAAGACACTCTTAGATCCATATTCACAGAAATCTTAACTGTTTTTGCAAGTCAGATTGGAAAGAAATTCACTGATTCTTACTTCTAGCTAATTGAAGTCAATTTCCAAATAAATTTAGGAGTAGGTGTGAACTATTTCATTAAATAATATTACATTAACTGGGCTACTTATTCAGATTTGGTGATTATATAATCTAATGCACTATTCAAACAAGACCATTTTTATCTTTATAATTGTGAATTAAATTAGGCAGAAATGTGTGAATGCTGTAAATTATTAGAGTTCTCTACCTAGTCCCCTTCCCCGAGTAGAACTGCTGGACCCAGTAATGCTAGTCCACAGGGTCAGGGTGCCAGGAGCAGGGCTGAGTGTTGCCCAAAGCTGTCATGTGTGGAGCCCGAGTTCAGCGAACAAACAGCCTCCAGAGAGGCTTCCCAGACTACCACCGGACGACTATATCTCTTATGGTCATGAGAAGAAGGAAGGCCAGAAACCAAACCCAGAACAACTGTATGGAGACAAAGTTTTAGATAGTCCACAAAGATTAGAGCAAGAGACAGAGTCATGACTGGCAAAAGAAGGTGCCCTGTACAAATCCTACAGATAAGGCTGCTGGCAGTAGATTGAGTTCGCTGGTTAAAGCAGCTAGGGTGGGGGGAAATGCTGACCAGTTCCCAACTGTGTCTGGCAGCATGCTCACAAATCTAATTTGATCCATATAAAAATGCCCTTCCATATCCAGCCTGATCTTAGCAGTTCTTTCTAAATGTGAAGTGGGTTGCTACCTAGAAAATGACTTGAAGAAATATTTAATGTGCAAAGTTGGGATTTTAAAGGTGTCTTGATCCACATATTTGCACCTGCTTTATACCTGTGTGCAAATTTTTAAATGTGCTCTTTTCTACATCATTCTCCTCTGCTTTCAGAAAGGCTCGGCCCATCTTTCATTCCAACATGACCAACCGGTTGACAGACATAGTACATATATAAATTGTTTTTAAAAAGTGCTTTCATTCATTCAAGAACTATTTACAGAGCATCTGCTCTATGCCAAGCCTCGTGATAGGCAGTAGGAATGCAATGGTGAGTAAAAGTAAACATAGTGATGAAAGCATATGAAGGTGGTGCTGACAGATTAGCAGGGGCCAGAGCATCTAGAGGTCTGTCGGTTACAATGAAGAGTTCGGTCTTCATTCTAAGAGCAATAGAAGACTTTAGAAAACTCTGAAATTGGGAAGGGAGTATGATGACATCATCAGATTTGTGTTTTCCAAAGATCAGCGTGGCTGCTGTGTACAGGATGGACTAAAGGAGATAAGGGGGAAGCAGGAAGATCAGCTAGGGAGGAGGTCACTATGGTCATCCAGGGAAGATATGATGGTTTAAACTAAAGTAGTGATTGTAGAGCATGAAATATTATTTTAGAGGCAAAATTTGCAGGATTTGCTCATTAATTAGACATCAGGGTTCTTAGTGAGGAAGAATGAGGCATTAAGGATAGCATCCATGGAGTAATATATAATTTGATTTAAAAGCAAATTCACTCTCTTTGTAGGGACTCTTATAGCGTACAGAGCAGCCCAATATCAGTATCCCTCTCATCTTAAAGACTAGTCACACATGTGTGTTTACAGACCCATCAGCTTCAAATAAAAGGCTCTTGCATTTTGCAAAGACAGAAAGGACATTCTGTGCCAATCAAAGACAAATAATGAATGTGATATTAAATAAGCTGTAGTACTTTCTTCCCTGGATGTCATGTTTAAAGATTCTAGTTGTAAATGCAGGAAGCCCTAGGTTCTCCTTCATTAACTCTCATGGATTAAGTATCCATAGCTAAATCTCAATTGTTGTTAAACCTATTCCAGAAGCAACAAAGCAGGCTGTAAGAAACTGGCACGATTTGAAACCCATGAAACATATTCCAAGAGAGAAGTATTTCATCTTTATCCGGAGATGGGGAAATCAGCATGATGTGGAGGAAAAGAGCAGCAATGTCAGAGTCAGGCGAAGCTAAGCTAGAATCTTGATTCTCTTATCTAGTGGGTATGTGACCTTGGAGCACATATTTCTGCAAGTATTTTCTTTTGTTTAAAATTCATTAAGAATGGGACTACATCAAAATAAAAAGCTTCTGCACAGCAAAAGAAACCATCAACAAAACAACAAAAAAGCCCACTGCAGTGCCAATGTTATCACTTATAAGGGTTTAATCTCCAACATCTACAGGGAACTCATACAACTTAACAAAAGGAAGATAAACAACCCAATCAAAAAATGGGCAACTGACCTAAATAGATACTTTTCGAAAGAGGACATAAGGAAGGCCAAGAGACATATGAAAACATGCTCAAAGTCACTAATCATCTGAGAGATGCAAATCAAAACAACAATGCAGTACCATCTCACACCTGTCAGAATGGCTATCATCAACAAATCAACAAATGACAAGTGCTGGCAAGGATGAGGAGAAAAGGGAACACTCGTGCACTGCTGGTGGGAATGCAGACTGGTGCAGCCACTGTGAAAAACAGTATGGAGTTTCCTCAAAAAACTAAAAATGGAACTCCCATTTGACCCAGTGATCCCACTTCTAGGAATATATCCCAAGAAACCATAAACACCAGTTAGAAAGGATATATGCACCGCTATGTTCATAGCAGCATAATTTACGACAGCTAAGATTTGGAAACAGCCTAAGTGCCCATCAGTAGATGAGTGGATTTAAAAAACCGTGGTACATCTACACAATGGAATACTACATTGCAGTAAAGAAGGAGTTCTTACCATTTGCAACAGCATGGATGGAACTGGAGAGCATTATGCTAAGTGAAATAAGCCAGTCAGAGGAAGATAAATATCACATGATCTCACTCATTTGTGGATTATAATGAACAACATAAACTGATGAACATAAATAGATCCAGAGACAGAGAAGCATCAATCAGAAGGTCAAACCTCAGAGGGAAAGTAAGGGAGGGTGGGGGTAAGGGGGAGGGAGAGAAAAATCAAAGGACTTGTATGCATGCATATAAGCCTAATCAATGGACACAGACAAGGTGGTGAGGGCATGAGTGGGGGGGCAATGGGGGGATAAGGACACATATGTAATACCTTAATCAATAAAGAAAAAAATAAAATTCATTTAGAAATACTTGAAATGCAAATAGTTATAAGGATGCAATTAGATAATCAAACATAGTTTCCTTATATATCCATAATGAGTACAACAGTACCTACTGTTCAGGATCATTGTTGGGTTGAAAGTAAAGATAGTAGTTATAAATTATTAAAATATATGGAACATAGAAGACAATACATCAGAGCTATTAAGGCAGAGGGAATCTCTTGGGATTGTTCTACATAAACAAAGTAAAAGTATTATTGATTGAAAAATTCTCATTATTTAAATAAAGCTGAAATAAAACTAGTTCTTACCCCTTTGATAAAATTCTACTTTTTTCAAACCAATATTATGTGCAGTTTTTAAAATAATATACTTTTAAAATAAAAGTTTTATTTATGATGTGTTCATTTTTAAAAATAACTGTTTTCAATACTTTGTATTATCATTTTTTAAAATGTGTTTCATTGACTTTTATATAGAGAGGAAGGGAGAAGGAGAGACAGATAGAAACATCAATGAGAAAGACACATCAATTGGCTGCCTACTGCATGGTCCCTACTGAGGATCTAGCCCACAACCTGGGCATGGGTCTTGATGGGGAATGGAACCCGGGACCTCTTGGTCCATGGGAAGACGCTCAATCCATTGAGCCACACCAGCTGGACTACTTTGTATTATCTTAATGGCATGATATAAAATTCTCAAATTTACCTGATTTCAAATGGTACCTTATCAGAGCTGTCTTCCCAGATTATCCTACCGGTATACACCAGTGCCTCTCCCTCCATCCAATGCACAGATAATAACTTCATCACCATGCCTCTCCCTCACCCCCTCTATCCTTTATTGTTCTCTATAGCAACTATCGCCAACATCTGACATATTGGGTAATTACTTGTGGACTTGTGTTCTATCTTTGCCCTTCAGAATGAAAAGTTCAAGGAGCACTAGACTGTTTTGTTGTTTTGTTAACTGACGTATCCTTGGCACCTACAACTGCATCTGGCATAGTGTGGGCACCAATAAATATGCACTTTCAAAATGAATAATAATGTTTGTGTATACTCACCAAATAAAAAGGTGTTTTTTCATGTGAATTAATATGACAACAAAGCTTTCATAGAATATATTTGCATTTTACAGTTTAACCTTTTTCTTCAGCTCCCATTTCCTATAACAAGGTCAGAGAAGGCTTTAACTCTATTTTGCAACCAAGTAAATTGAAGCTTAGACAAGTTGTGTGTGTCATCTTTTATCACACAGCTATTGAGTGATTTCCTCATAGAAACCTGATTCTAAAAGAAACAACTACAATTGCAGTGTCAAAAATGCAGAAGTCACTTGGAATATGCAAAATAACAGTGTTCAGTTTGTACCTGTCATAAATGAATTGCTTGCTTTCTAGTTGAATTTTAAGTTTCTCATAGTAATGAAAGTATGCAAATAATGACTTTTTCCTCACCCTGTATTACAAAGGTTAAGGGCAAAGAATGAACACACCTGCTGTGTGATACTGCTTTTCACCAATAAAGCAAAAAAGATGTGGAGCTCCATTTATAAATACCTGCGCAATAATAATGCATGATAAATGAAAGAAGCCTGGCTTCCATGTGACAGAGTAGCAGCAGCATACTATGTTTGATTAAGGTCTGTATTTTCCCTTTCACCAGAGAAAAGGTGTTTTGCGAAAACAGTGATTTAAGATGAGTGTTGGTGGACAAGTCTCATTCACCCCACCCTAGAAAAACTGGGGAGTAGGCAGACCTTGGTTTCTGTGTGCTGGCCGCCTTTCCATGTTATACCTTCACCACTGTGATCACTCCCAGTCAAGAAGCTTCTTAAAACATCCCTTGCATCTCCTCATGGCCTCCACCCCTGCCAAACACCCAGTGTGGACCCCTCCTCCCATGGGAAAAAAATAAGTTGAAATCTGACTTATGCTGAATTGTTAAGCTCATAATAATTCCAGAATAATTTTGGATTCAGATCTTAGTGCAAAATCAGGCCCCAACATTTATTTGCTGTCTGGCCTTAGACAAGTTACATACTTCCTCTTTGCTTCATTTCTCTGATTATGGAATGGAAATATTAATAGTACTTGACAGGATTGAGTGAAGACTCGTGTGTGTGTGTGTGTGTGTGTGTGTGTGTTTCCAAGTGCCTAGAACTTATAGTTAAGTATTGTTAAGTATTTGCTACTAAAGATACAGGTCATAAAATGCAGTAAAAGAAGGGACTGATCTGATTTTGAGTTCTGTGACCTGGGCATGTTACATCATTTCTCTGAATAGGATTCCTTATTAAAATGGAAATACTCCCTACTTTACAATGCCAGATTAAGGATTGATTATATTGTATGTAAAGCATGTAGAATATTATCTGATGAAGAGCAGATGTTTCACATAGTATTAAATATTATTCTTTGCAACTTAAAAGGATTGTGGGGTGTAGTAATGTCATTCTAAAGTCATCAGTGGGATAATGGTCTTGAGCAGCGGTTCCATTGGAGACCTTCAAGGTATCTTTTAAATAAGACCAGCATTCATGTTAGAAACTTTTGCTTTTGATGCTATTTGCAGCAGATCCTATTTTCTAAGGATGATTACAGAAGTGCCTTCTATTCCACGTGCTCTTTTTACTAAGTGACCTGGACCTTTTTAATGTCTCTTCTTGAATTGGGGCTTTGTGTCGGCCTTGACCACTGGAGAAGCTGTATGACTTTCAAAGTTGAGTCATAAAAATGCCATGCATTCTGCCTAATTTCTGGGGACCCTCCTTCTGGGGAACTCCAGCCACCATGTAGAGTGGAACTGCCCTGAGGCCACCATGCTCCCAGGAGGCCCTAACTAGCCCATGTGGAGCTGCCCTACAGTTCTGTGATGAACCCTAAACTAGAATGGCTCAGTTAAGTCCTTCCTAAATTCTGGAAGCTCAGAAAGAGTGAAAAATAGGAGAACTGTTGTTATGTTAAACCACTAAGTTTTGGAGTGATGTGCTATGCCGTTTTAGGTAACATATTCACAATTCTGTGGTCTAGTTGTGTTTTACTGTGAGAAAATATTGTTTATGATATCTTCCTATTGTATCTCATTTGACAAATGTATCTCATGAAAGCAGATCATCTCTTTTATGGCTGAGGAGATGGAAGATCTGAGGAGTTGCGTGATTTTCCAGAGGTCACACAGCCAAGTGCAATGGCAGAGCAGGCACACAAACAGAGATCCTCCAATTTCAAGCCCCAAAGTTGGTCTGTTCATATCACCCACCTCAGAGTAAAGGACTTTGGAAAGAACAGCATGAGAATTGCTCTTGGTGCAGCTTTTCCTCGAGTTCCAAAAACCTTGTATAAAATGGGATTGTGCAAGCAGATGTGATTTACTTCAAATTTTGCCTGGTTTGGGGCTGATAGATTTCCATATTGGTACCGTAAGAATGAGATAGCATTGTTTTAACCACTTGAAATGAAAAACTGAAGCATGTTCAATATTTACATTTCATTTTACTAGATCTTAGTCATTCATTTTATTGTTATTCAATTTCACATTGTAGTTTTATGATTTCTCACTTACATAAATATTAATCAGAATGACAAACATACTCAATGATTTAAAGGCCCATTTTAAAAGTATTTTGGGGGAAATTCAATTCTAGTGATATGTCCTGAAAAACAATCTTTCCGTAAAAGTGAAGAAATTACTGCCATTTCATTGTGGTCTCTGAAAATACACAGTGAGCAAAAATAGCCAATTAAAGAGCATGATAACTTCTCTCCTTGAAATTCCTACAGGTAATTTAAAATGTCGTGCTTTTATTTCTTCCTGTATATTTTCAACAAACAAAATGCATGTTTTTCCCTCCTGATGATCCTGACCACAGTTGGTTTCTGAGTGGTCATGGAGACTGAAGTTTGTCCACACAGGGTGCTGGAAAGTGAGCACCAAGAGTCATCTCTTCCATTCATTGCCGCATGCCACAACCCTTCTCTTGGTTACAGCCTGGAGTGCTTCAGGGTGAGCATGGATGGAGTATGGAACCAAGGACTTTGTATTATTTCTCCTCCTAAAAGTTCCCCAATTCAGAATTCTATTACTTTGGTACTCTGGATTTCTTTCCCTTCAGTTATTGTTGAAAAAGAAACATTTTGAGGATAATCTCAGTTGATATTTTAGTGTTATGACTATTTTTAGAAATCTTTGACATGTCACTTCCTGAAATTCAGAATGGCACTACCAGCCTAGGATTAGAGAATACCACTGCCAATAGAGCCCCTTGAGTTCACTGAGCCCAGACTCTTTGATAAATAGGCCAACTGAGACTCCAAGAGAGGTAGGACCTTGTCCACAGTCACATCATAAAATGAGGGCTGGCTTCCCCTATGTCCAGAGTCCTCTTCTGCTAGATCTCCTTTACTCAGTGAGTCTCCTTTATCAGCTTTTGCCACTGGGAAAGTTTTATCCCTGCATTCTCACCTGAATATATCAACATGACAAGGACCAAATATATAATTCTGTGTTTCTTTCCCATGCAGCCCATGGTCCTTCAAAACCTTTACTAGCCATACTGCTGTAAGCAGGCAGTGATAAGACCTTGTGGAATTCACAGATGGAACCCCAAGGTGACCTAACTCAAAGATGTCCTAGTCCTATCTTATGCAAACACCTACCTTTTCTGAAAACTTGTTGACAACATATAGGCACATATGTGGGTAGGCACACATAGACCAAATGTGGGTACTAGAAAAAGCTATTTTCTCCTAAGACTGAATACATAGGATGTTCCTAGGCTCTGTCCCAGCCCAGATAACCACACATGCAAGCACATTCCTTTCCTACTTGCCTCTCAGGTTGTTCTCAGTTGAAGAAGAGGAAGGAAACTTCTATTGAAGTACTACCTCTCCTTCTGGGTTAACATCTTTTGATCTTTCTCTTTGGTCCCTGACCCACATCTTTTGTTTCTGGGATATCTAGTGGGAGAATTGTTTTGGCTCAACATGCACTGTTGTGAGTCAGGCCAGACCCAGTCAGGATTGAATGAGAGCCTCAGGATCCCATTTCCTACAGAAGGAAGTTAGGACATTTCTAAAGAAAAAAAAAGTAATGTTTTAATTAAAACTCTTAGATTAATTTTAAAAAATTAACAAAAATAGAAATTAGTCATTTTTCTCACTAGTGAGCCTAGCCTTTGGTGTTATCTATATGGGGCAAATAAAAAATTTGAATAATAAGATTAACTGGGTTATTCAGGAAATAAAACTTTGATCTGAGGGAAAAAATGAGTTTTTGTGGAGGCTCAAATTAGCCACATTCCCCTCTATGTAAACCAAATGTAATAAATAGTGCCTCATTTATTAATGTATTTCAGAGTCATAGCTCAGGCCAAATGGAATTAACTCAATTCAGCAGTGGTATTACTGTGGCTCCAAGTGAGGTGTCACGTTTCCCACCATGAACTCCAGCACTGAGATAAACTGTCACAGCTGCAGGGATAAGCAATGGTTTCAGACCAGACCGGTCATCATGTATAGACATGGTTACAATGTGAGTAAAACGTGCCCTTGTAAAATGGATAACACTTGAGTAAGCAAACAATGAACCCCAGTGCTGTTCACACACTACAGAGAAGTCCTCCAATGCAAAAGCAACCCTATTATAAATTTCTCCATGGGACCACTACACAATAGACATGATATATACATTGTGCTAAAAGCAAGGAGAAAAGAAGAAATAATTGTCTCAAATTTGTCATTTCATGTCTATCAGTTTTAAGATTTGCCGGACAATCCTATAATCAGTGCTTCTCAAACTTTAGGGTACACAGCAATCCGCAGGGAAGCTTGTAACAGTGCAGATTCTGATTTGGTGGGCCAGAGGGTCCGCAGTAGAAAACAAGCTCCCAGTTCACGCTCGAGCTCTGGTACACACACCACACTTTACATATCAAGGCTCTATGCTTGACCTTCCCAACCTTTGCTCCAGTGTTGTAATGAGAATTGATATCCACATCCCTTGGGCACCTGGGCAGGAATTGAACGGAGTCTCTGGCAGTGACGTTTATCTTAGTGAGTTGTGCAAGTGTTATCCTTTTCTATGTGTGCACTATGGGGAAAGCGTTTGGAGGCACATCTCTAAGTAGTAATGGAAGTTTACCATCATTCCCAGTAGCAATAAATTATTCCTAGTAATAATCATAACAATAACAATAGTTATCATTTATTGCCCACTTACTATTGGCCAAAAACTGTGCCAAGTACTTTACATGATTCAGTCATAGAATCCTTATAACAACCCTAAAAGAATCATGGTATTATTAGCCCCTATGTGACTTACAACTGTTCCCATGGCTTTTCACTTTAGAGATTATCTCTATAATAATGATTCTCAAATTTATATCTGCAAATCTGACTTCTTCCTGAACTCCAGTTGCATTATCCAACTGCCTACTTGATGTGTCCACTTGGAGATGCTCAAAATCCATAGTATATCCTTAGCAGAAAACATGCTCCTCTTCTAAGCTGCTTCTATTTAATTCTTCCAGTTGAAAATTTAGGTGTCTTATTTTTTTTTACTTCTCTTTTCCTCACCCTACATACACATGTACTCCATTAGGAAATACTGTCAGCCCAACTTTCAAACTGTAATCTGAGTCAGTCTGGTTCTCTCTATCTTCTCTGGCACCATCAGCTGTGGCTTGGACCACTGCAGCAGGCTTCTCTCTCTCCCTCTCTCTCTCTCCCCCCTTTGTTCTTTGAGCAGCTTTGGTTGTCTAGAGGTGGTTGGCATGTTTGCAAGTGGCAGCTGGTGAGGCCAGAGCAGAGGAGTTGAGCCAGATAATAATGGCAAATATTTGCATGACACTCACTACACTCTAGACAACTTTCTAAGGACCTTGCACAGAATAGCATATTTGATGCTTGCAACAACCTCCCAGTCATGTTCTATTATTATTACCCCCATTTTACAGATGAGCACACTTGCCCAATGTCTCCCAGCTAGAGAACAGTGGAAGCAGGATTCAAACCAAAGCTGAATGAGTCTAGAATAAGCAAACCGAACTTCTCTGCTCTGCTTCCTCTAGAAAGGTTTTGTGTGTCACACTAAGGAGCATGTACTGTGACCTGAAGGCTAGGGGAAGGGCCATTAAAATTAATAAATCCACCAAGTCAGTTATGTGGTTGTTTTGTCTACAGACAAGTGCACAAACTCAGAAAATTATTATTTTTAACTGAATTGGTAACTTCAGTGAACTAAATAAAAATAATCAAGTTGCTTAAGCAAATCGCTTCCCTTGGAAGTTGCACATTTTGTGAATTCTGCTGGTCTGTTCCTATATCCTCCAGGAAGTGTCCTTATGGAAATCCATTGCTGTACATCAAGAACATTTGTCTGAGCTTCCATATATATTGACCAGTATATATTTATACTTTTTCTCAATGTATATTCTAGTTTGAATAAGAAGTAGTAGAGTATGAATATCAATTACTTTCATAACTGTTACAATACCTTGCCTATTCTGAAAATATCTCCCAAGGGATTTGGCTTATACATAACTCATCTCTTAGGAAATAAAACCTGGAATGTCATTCAGCACATCTCTGGCAGTGATCAGCCAATGCACTATGCTAATAAAAGAGATCTATTCATGCCAATCACTTGCCTCTGAAGATTTAGGGGTAAAGTCACATAAAGAGAAGGTACATGTTCCCATGGTACCTTGTGCTTGCGACTTTAGCACAGACCACATTATATCACTATGGTCTGTTTACTTTGCCATCTCTCTTCTACCCTACTGGCTATTCTTTTTCAGTCTCCCAAAGTTCTACACTACCTCCTGTGTTCAATTTCCAGTCTCATGACTTTAAATGCCATCCACAAGCTGACTACTCTAAAATCCAGTGGCTTCCACGCAGATGTTTAGAATAAAATTCAATTTCTATACAATTACTTAGAGGCTCTCCACAGCCTGCCCTGCCTCCCCACATCTGACTTTCTCTCTAAATGACCACTCACTCTCTCCCCAGCTCACTCTATTCCACCTACACTGGCATCCTTGCTGTTTGGGGGAATATACCTGCCATATTTTTGTCCCTTGGAAGGCTCTTAGTTCATATCTCATTCATTCAGATTTCTTCTCAATACTTATTTTGAAGGAAGCTTTCCCAAACCATCCAATATCTCTCCCCCATCAAGTTACATTTCTTTTTACTCTAAACTATTTTCTTTTCAAAACACTTATCACCATCTGGTATGTATAGTTGTGTGTTTTTTCTCATTTTCCTCCTGTAGGCTATAAGCACCATGAGGACAGGGACTGCTAGTATTTCTGGTATTTAGAATAGTTCCTATATAGAGTGGGCACCCAATGAGTATTTATTGAAAATAAATGGATGAGTAGAAATGGCAGATTCTAGAAAACAAATGATGAGTTGTAATTTATACTTATAGGTGGTGAAACCAATCCCAAATCCCCAGAATCTGTGAGTTCAAACTTCTCTCTTCATCTAACTTTGTAGCCAGCTAGACCATTGACTCTGCCTTACACATCTTTGTATCTCTACTGCCTAGCATAGAACATGGGGCATGTGAGGTACTTAATAAATGTTGAATGAATGAATATACTTTAGTATTAGAAAAAAACCCCAGTGATTTCAGTGTGTGCCCCCTGGGTTGATGTGAGACAGGCTTGTTAAAGGTGATTGTAAAACACTTTACAATTGTTGGTACCAGAGCCATGCGCGGCAGCAGTTGGATTTTTTTAAAATATATTTTATTGATTTTTTTACAGAGAGGAAGGGAGAGAGATAGTTAGAAACATTGATGAGAGAGAAACATCGATCAGCTGCCTCCTGCACGCTCCCTACTGGAGATGTGCCCGCAACCAAGGTACATGCCCTTGACTGGAATCAAACCCAGGACCTTTCAGTCTGAAGGCCAATGCTCTATCCACTGAGCCAAACCAGTTACGGCAGCAGTTGGATTTTTATTTGATTGGAGCAGCTATTAGCACTGTGGCTGTTTCAGTGATCTGATTTGTCAACAAGGGCTTCTTCATGTGGCTCTAACAGCCTTTCTGTTATGAGGGAATTGACCTGCTTGCCTTGGCAAAATAGGAAGATGGGGAATCTGATGAAATCACAGCACTGCTTAAGAGTTAAGTCATGTAAAGCTTCACATTTACACCAGACTAAAATCATTTGGGATGACCCAGAATCATAAAATCTGTTCTAAAACATATACAAAATTATGGGTGAGTGTCAGGAAAATTCAGTTATCATACACAAATAGTTATTTTTAAAAATTGTTTATCAACATGGAAAAGTTCATACTCTTAAAGAAGACATATACTCATTTATCAGATTTCTTTATTGTAATTTGTTTTTAATTTCCTGAATATCATTTTCTTAAACTTCCTATATAATGGTAACTATAATAAAATCTGTTATTCAAACAGGAACTCTGAAAATGAAGGAGGCTCTAATAATAATTTGGCTGATCAAAGGAGCAAATTGAGACTGCCTCAGCCCATCTGACATGGGGTCTCTTGGTCCAAATGTATTTTGATAAGCTCTTATGTAGATAACTTTAGTTTTAGAAACTCAGATTTCTGGTTGTCTGACTCATGTTCAGGTTCTAAAAAAGGAGATACCCCAAACAATTATTCCAATAACCTGTATCATGTATATTAATGCTCCTTTTTTCCACATTTCATTTCATTTATGATTTAGAAACACTTTAAATATGTTTGACAAAGCAGGAACCTGAGATTATGCAGCCAGCCCAAGGCCCTGCTGATCAGTCAAGAAAACTAGGGCTCAAACTCAAGTGTCTTTTTGTTCTTCTGATTGGGTATTTCTTGCTTCCTCATATTCTAAATCGCTGATTTGATTCTCAGTATAATTCACAATTGTAAAAGGTCAAAGAAACTCAAACTGTTTGTCCTTGTTTAATTTTCTTGTCTGTTTCTCTATTCCACTTGCCCAGGAATTTTCCTAACTTCTTAATGTTGTCCCACATTTAGACATACTGAACTATGGAGTTAATAACATAATGCCAAGATTTTACTCAATTTTGCTCTTTTATTAAAATTCTCTGTAAACATGCTCCCCTTTATTGCCCTGACCAGGAATTGAACTGGCAACCTTTTGGTGCACAGAATGATGCTCAACCAACTGAGCCACTCTGGCTGGGTCCCATACGTCCTCTGTCATTCAGTTATCCATAGAAGGGTACCAGACCTAGTTGGCTCCTAAGAACAATGTCCTTGGTTGAGTTTGGCGGGTCAGAAATAGAGCATTTGGGCAGAGGTAAACCATAGAACAAATACCATTGAGTCACTGAACAACCCTTGAAGACTCACAAGTCCTGTGTTAAGCACTATGCTTGGCCTGGGGATTTGTTAAACATGGTCCGTTTCATGCACTTTTTGAAGAAAAATTCTCTTCCTAATGCCTATCCAAATGTATACTTAATATCTGCATAGTCAGACATTTTCTACAATGGTCAATGCTTGAAGGATTTTTTTTTTCTCTGAGATGCCAGAGTCTAAGGAGAGTGATCCTTCATTACTATGCCTAATACGAAAGAGGCTTCAATGCTATGAGGCCAATGGAAATATTACTTTGCAATAAGAAAGATCTTCAATTGTACATATAAAGTGGAATAAAAAAAAGTGTGTTGTGATTTTTTTACCCCATGGCCTAATAACTTGAAAGAATATCCTTTTATTCCAAAGAGACTATTGTGGGGAATGTTTCTAGAAATCAATGCTAGGTATTTAGGTATTTTGAGAGAGAAGAGAAAATTGTACTATTAAAAGTCTTTTTATGTCTACTGATATTTAGAATATTTCTCCTATTTTATCTTATGTTATTAGTGACAATGGAGAACCTAGCATAATGCAACTATAATTAGAATCATAACTTGCTCTACATTTCTCTTCACCACCACACCTATCCTAAGAACTGCCTTTTTAATTCACATTTTAGGTTCTATTATTTTTCCAAGGTCTTTCGAACTGTAAACAGAAAGGCACTATCTGAAGGTCAGTTCAAAGACAGAGAAACTGACATAGGCCATTCATACTTTGTAGCCAAGGTGAATGCCTGAGGTGACTTATCTGTCTAACCAGTGCATACCCAATAAGCCGGGGGGGGGGGGTGTTTGTTTTTTACTATAAAGATATAAAGATTAAACTTTGACATTTTAAAAATCACTTTATCAGTTCCTTTAGCCTTAATTGAATTATACATTTCAGAAAATGATGGTACCAAGCAGAAATGTCATAAAGCCAATAACAGCCATGCTGGCATAAAAGATGATCCCCATACTCCATGCATGACCTGCATCAGTTCTGTGTACTTCACATTTCACTGGAAAAAATGCTCTTCACACTTTCTGTGCTTTGCTTTCCTCTTCCCAAATAATGGCTATTTGCAGTATGTGCACTTTGCAGATATCAACATACTTGTCAGACGTACTTCCCTTGATTAAAGACTCAGTTCACTATCCCAGAAACAAACATTTAAGATGCATTGACATTTTTGTTTTAGAATTGCCTTTCCAATCCTTATTCAATAAGAAACTTTTTCCTGCAATTTACTAATATTTCAATACAATATTTTATGTTCTATAACACTTTATATTTGCACTTTACTAGGCATATATTTCTAACACAGGAATAGCTAAGTAAAGGAAGAATGGTATGGCATTGTTTTGTGTGGGAGTTTTTTTCACATTGACCTTTCCCAAAACAGTGTTCTGCAATGTGGAGCTGGATGAACATACACAAACTTCCATTCCTAACAAAGCAGTTTTATTCTTTCCACAGGGGACACAGTCTGTCTTTCCCGTGTGACTCACACACTCCTCTGAAGCCCTTTCAGTTCAATCAGAATCAAGAGCTATCATTTGCAAAAGCTGTCAGGATTTCATATAGGGGAACATGGGGACCATATGCTTAATGTGGGGGACTCCAGGAGAAGGGGGAAAGTAAGGGCAGGGAGATTTCCAGATTTCCCAAAACTAGGTTTAGATTCAGCAAAGTTCTCATCTAGCTAAGTGTGTCTCTGGGATGAAGAACAGTTAATTTTGTTTTATCCTTACCTGAAAAGATTCTTCTATTTTGCCAGGAGACATCTGATCATCAGAAAAACTGTGGGTGTGTTGCTGAACAATAAGTAGGATTACAAATGACAACAGTATCCCATCAAGTCATCACCAGCAACAACCAATAAGAAGCATGAAGAAATCTGGGTTATACTAGTGGACATCCAATTGCACTTAAACAGAATATTGTGACAATATCAATTGATACAGAAAAAGGATCAGACAATATCCAGCATCCATTCATAAGTCATGTTCATATTACATACCTCAGTCCAAGTTAATTATAAGTAAAGCATCAGACAAATACCAATTTCAGGATGTTCTATAAACAATGATATGAAAACAACAAGGAAAATTTGTAAAATCATCACTGCCTAAAGGAGCCTAAGGAGAAATGGCATGTCAATTGGGGGGGAGGGAGGGCAGGAGATATCTATAATATGTTCAATAAGAAAAATAATTTTTAAGTATAAATAAATAAATAAATAAATAAATAAATAGATGTAATGTACGATCCTGGATGGGATCTTGGAAAAGAAAGAGGGCATTATGTGAAAAGTAAAAAAAAAAAATTGATAAAGTATAAACTTTAGTTAATAATAGTATATTAATATTGCTTACTTTTACCAAATTTATGATACTAATATGTCAATAATAAGGGAAACTGAATGGGGAGTATACAGTAACTCTGTACTATCTTTGCAATATTTCAGTAACCAAAACTGTTCAAAGAATAAAGTTTATTTTAAAAATTTAGTAAATCTCTGCCAAAACACATTAAGAATAAACAACAGAACGTTGTAATAGATCCTTCAGACATTAATAAAATAAGAGAATATCATTAACAACTTTATATATTGAATACTAGAGGCCTGATGCATGAAATTCATGCACTGGGGGCGGGAGGATGGTCCCTCAGCCCAGCTTGCACCCTCTCATAATCTGGGACCCCTTGCTCCTAACTGCCTGCCTGCTTGCTCCTTACCTCTTGGCTCGCCACTTCTTGGCGCTGCCATGGAGGTGGGAGAGGCTCCAGCCACTGCTGCTGTGCTTGCCAGCTGTGAGCCCGGCTTCTGTGTTGAGCATCTGCCCCCTGGTGATCAGTATGTGTCATAGCGACCAGTAGTTCCTGTCATTCCTCTATAATAGTCACTGGCCTTTTATTATATAGATTTATATACAACTTAAAAATTCTAGAAGAATGTAATTTACCAAAATGACTCAGAACCAATTTAAAACTGAATAGTTCTATCATTATTAAAGCATTTGCATTAGTAATGAAAATTTTCCTGCATTGAAAACTGCAGGTGCAAAGAGCTTCACTGTAGTTCTACCAATCCTTCAAGAAAGCAATAATTCCATCATGATAAAAACTATTATTCCCAATAATGGGTACAATTTTCAGCTCATTCTATGAGTCTAACAACACATTGTTACCAAATTTTAATAAGAGCTGTATAAAAAAAGGAAAAAACAAGTGACTCTCATTCAAAAGTATCCATGCAAAAATCCTCACAAAATATCAGCAACAAAAAAGGGTAATACATCATTAGATTATGAATTTTTTTCAGAAATGCTGGTTTTATTTTACTTTAAAATTTTAATTAGTGTAATATACTACATTACCCTATTAAAAGGGAAAATCATATGATTGTCAAAATAGATGAAGTGAAATTGTTTGATTAAATTAATAACACATTCATAATAAGAACACTTAGCTAAATTCCTATAAGAGAACTTCCTTTACTTGAAAACTGACAGCTATAAAAAATACTTAATGGTGACACACAGAGCAATTTTTATTGAAATCTGAAATAACCTAAAGATGCCCACTACCACCACTTCAATTTAACATTTTACGTTATTATAGCCATCATGATAGTTACATTTATTTAAAAGAGAGGAAAAAGATTACCTTATCAATATTACATATTGTGCACATAAAATACAAAATAATATAGAGATAAATTATTAGAATTAATAAATAAATTTAGCAAGTTTTTATAAACTATCTATATATAAAACACTAATATGCAAATCAACTGAATGGTGGAATAACTGGCAGAATGACTGGTTGCTATGATGTGCACTGACCACCAGGGGAAAGATGCTCAATGCAGGAGCTGCCCCCAGCCCACAGCCCTTGACCAGCAGCAGCAGCTGGGGGCGGGGCCAGTGAACGGGCGACACCAGGCCAGCCAAGGCAGGTTCAAGCTGGGATGCTGGTTGCCCCACCAGTCACCCCACAGATCAGCCCTGATCATTGGCCAGGCCTAGTGACCCTACCTATGCACAAATTTCATGCACTGGGCCTCTAATAAAATTATAAAAGAGAATTGTATTTCTATATACCATCAACAGATGGAAAGTGACATTTTAAATAATGTGTAGGGCCATAAAATATCACTATCTAAAATTAAACTAGTAAAATATATAAAGACCTCTGTGCAGAATACTATAAAAAAATCATTGCAATAAAGAAGACCCGAATCAATATTAAATATACCGTTTTATATCTTAAAAATTTAATATTCTAAAAATATAAATTATCCCCATGTTGACCTATGAACTCAATGCAAATCCAATCAATACATTTGTAGGTATTTTTTCTTGCAATTGACAAAATGATTCTAAAATGTATATAAATGCTAAGTAGCAAAAATGTGTGAAACACATTTAAAGATGTCTAATGTGTGGCCACTTGGGCTACTGGATATCAAATATAATTATAAAATTATAGTAATTGAGGCACCATAATATTATTTTTTTAACTTTTTATTGATTAAGTTATTACATATATGTCCTTAACCCCAAATTACCCCCCATCCCCCACACTCATGCCCTCACCCCCTTGTTGTCTGTGTCCATTGGTTAGGCCTATATGCATGCATACAAGTCTTTTGGTTGATCTCCCCCCCTTACCCCCACCCTCCCCTGCCTTCCCTCTGAGGTTTGACAGTCTGATTGATGCTTCTCTGTCTCTGGATCTGTTTTTGTTCAACAGTTTATGTTGTTCATTATATTCTACAAAGGAGTGAGATCATGTGATATTTATCTTTCTGTGACTGACTTATTTCACTTAGCATAATGCTTTCCAGTTCCATCCATGCTGTTGCAAATGGTAATAATTCCTTTTTCACTGCAGCGTAGTATTCCACTGGTATAGATATACCACAGTTTTTTGGGTTTTTTTCTTAAATTCTTTATTAGTTAAGGTATTACAAATGTGTCCTTATCCTCCCCATTAACCCCCACCACACACACACTCATGTTCTCATCCCCCTGTTGTCCATGTCCATTGGTTTGGCTTATATGCATGCATACAAGTCCTTTGGTTGATCTTTTCCCCTTACCCCCTCCCTCCCCTACTTTCCCTCTGGGGAGTGATAGTCTGATCGCTGTTTCTCAGTCTTTGGATCTGTCCCTGTTTATCAGCCTATGTTGTTCTCTATAATTCACAAGTGAGTGAGATCATGTGGTATTTATCTTTCTCTGGCTTATTTCACTCAGCATAATGCTCTCCAGTTCCATCCATGCTGTTGCAAAAGGCAAGAGTTCCTTCTTTTTTACCACAGCATAGTATTCCATTGTGTAGATGTACCACGTTTTTTAAATCCACTCATCTGCTGATGGGCACTTAGGCTGTTTCCAAATCTTAGCTATGGTGAATTGTGCTGCTATGAACATAGGGGTGCATATATCCTTTCTGATTGGTGTTTCTGGTTTCTTGGGATATATTCCTAGAAGTGGGATCACTGGGTCAAATGGAAGTTCCATTTTTAGTTTTTAACCCACTCATCTACTTATTGGCACTTAACCTTAATATTCTTGTAAGGGCAATGAAGTGAACAGAAGAGAGAAGGCAGAAATAGTGTATAAGTATTCAAAAATCACCAATTTTCAATGTGCTTGTGCTGGGGAGTGGAGTGCAGTTGCCACACTAAAAAGCAATTCTCAGGCCACCAGTAGGGTATCTAAGAATTCAACTCAATTCTGACACTATCTACCCAGAGACAGCCTCAGATCTCACAGGTTAAGGGTTCAGTCCTACAAAACTGAACAGCCCCCTCACTTCAGATGCCAGTTGCAAGCCCAGGTTATCACTTATGCTTATAACCAGCAGGTTATAAATCAAATTTTCCCATGCCCCTTTCCTCAGGTTCAATTAATTTGATAAAGTGGCTCACAGAACTAAGAGAAAAAAATTATTTACTAGATTATCAGTTGATTAAAAAGAATATAACCAGGAATAGCCAGATGGAGATGATGTATAGGGTATACCTTTGTGGAGTATGCCATTCTCCCCATATCTCCACATGTTCACTGAGCTCAAAGCTCTCCAGACCCCATCCTTGGGAAGAAAAAATATATATATTTCTTATTATAAATCACAATACCACATAAGGCCTTGCATAAGTATTTGATTTATGACAAAAGTAGCACTCTAGAGGAGTGATGCTGAGACAATTGGGTATCCACAGGGGAGAATAATGGTGAGAAAAACAACACATGAAATTTAACCTGGACTTTACCACATAACACATATATCCATATACGCAGTCTTTCCTCCTTATTTACAAATTTATATTTGCTAGTTCCTCTGCTCATTGAAATATATGTGTAATCCCCAAATAATGACTTGTCATGCCTTTGTAGTCATTTGTGATCATGTGGAGAGTTGTGAATTTGAGTCATCCAACATATATGATACTGCCAGCTGAGATGGAATAAGGCAAAGCTCTGCCTTCTTGTTTCAGCTCTCTATGCAAATTTTATTCTAAAGGTCTATTTAGTGCCACGTTCTTTACTTGCTCTTGGTGATTTTGCTATTTAAAATGGCCCAAGTATAGTGTTGAAGTGCTGTCTAGTGTTCCTAAGAAGGCTGTGATGTGCCTTATAGAGAAAGTATGAGTGCTAATAAGCTTTATTCAGGCATGAGATATAGCGCTGTTGGCCATAAGTTTAATGTTAATGAACCAACAATAAGCTATATCTGGAAAAAGGAAGAGGAAATTTGTCAGTCTTTACATGAAACAGTTCTGGAAAGTGCTGAAGTAACAGCCATTTTGTGGGTTGAAGCTTTGGAAAAGTGGCTAAATTTTTGGATCCATGAAATGATAACTAATTAATAAAAGCATGGTTGATGGAATTGTTGTGAACCTGAAAGCCAAAGAAATTTTCAGACACATTACCCAGGGTCAATAAAATGTTAAACCCTTCTTGACTAATCCTGGCTGGCTGGTTTACACATTTCAAAAGGCAACATGGTGTGAAAACATTAAACTTGCAAGTTCTGCACATGAGGATGCTGCAGTAGAATTTTAAAAGTATCCACTAAGTCAGTGATGGCAAACCTTTTGAGCTCGGCGTGTCAGCATTTTGAAAAACCCTAACTTAACTCTGGTGCTGTGTCACATACAGAAATTTTTTGATATTTGCAACCATAGTAAAACAAAGATTTATATTTTTGATATTTATTTTATATATTTAAATGCCATTTAACAAAGAAAAATCAACCAAGAAAATGAGTTTGCGTGTCACCTCTGACACACGTGTCATAGGTTCACCATCACCGCACTAAGTGTTCTACAGAAAAAGGGAAATGTTACAAGCAGATTTTCAATGCTGATGAGATTGGCTTGTTTTACAATAACATTCATAAGCAAACCTATATAACATGAATGGCATTTCAGTTTATGAAAATGTGACCAGAAACACAACGGAACCTAATCCTGTTTTTTTGTTTGTTTGTTTGTTTTTTTGTTTTTTTCCTAAGAGTTTAGTTCAGCATTTGCTAGTTTAGTATTCACGGTGACTTCACAGAACATAACTACTATGAATAAGGAGAATCATATATTACAAATCAATAAGATAGGCAACACCTCTACAGAAAAATAGACAAAAATATTTTAACAGTTCCTGGAAAATAGAGGAATTCCTCATATGCAAAGATCATATGAATTAGTGCTCAACCTTATTAGTAATCAGGAAAATGTAAGTTAAAATGATAGTATGGTATCAAAACGCACATTTCTGATGGCAAAATTTTACAATCTGAGAATATCCAGTAGTGAAAGAATATAATTCTCTACTCTTAGCTGTGTACAATTAACACAAACACTTTGGAAAAACAGTTGGGAATTATCTAGCAAAATTTATATGTACTTACTCTATAGCCCGGCAATTATACTTGAGTAAATACCATAGAAAAGTGCATATATATATGCACCAGAAGACATTGAAAAGAATATCCATTGTAGCCCTGTTCCTAATATCCAAAACTGGAAAAAATCCTTAGGCACATTATTAGTGAAGCTAGGAATAATGTGGTATTTCTTCTCATAGTGAGCCTAAGAATTCTAAGTAAGGGGGAGTTCACCCATATTTTCTGAACGATTATCTATCTCAAGGATTTTTAAAATAAATATGAAACCTCAGAGCAGGCTGCAGAGAATGGTAATGTGCTCTAGTCTAGGAGTAACTGAGAATTTTCCAGATTGGCTCTATTTTTAACAGCATAACAATTTTCTTTTTCTTAGCATAATTCAATATTCTGTTTAAATATCTTAAGTATATTAGCATATTAAAATTCACTCAGAAGTGCTGTTGTTATGTTTATAGGCACATCCTTTAACTCATCTAAGTTTCATTTTCCTCACCTGTTAGCTCTTGATGAATCAATTCCAGTACCTAGGAATGTATTAACCATTAACAGAATACCTGAGTAATAATGGCCCAACCAAGTAGAAGTTAACTTTCACAATAACAAAAATGAACAGTTGTGTATATTGTCTCAGGTGCTCAATATTGAATTAAAAGACTCAGGTTCTTTCTAAACTTATGTTTCATTATCATTGCTACATGGTTGTAAGATGGCTTCTGAACTTCCAGATATCACATCTGTCTGTTCCAGGCATCACATCTGTTTGTTCCAGGCAGAAGAGGAAAAGAGAGAAAAAGGATGCACTGATGATAACTGTCTTGTTTTCATCAGTAATCAAAATTATTTCTCAGAACACTACTTAGCTTTTTCCTTCTTTCATCTTTTCAGATAGAACTATGTCGTAAGATCAGCCTTGGTTGCAGGGGAAACTGGAAAGCCAAGAATTCATCTTTCTAGCCTCTGGAGTAGAAGTATGTAAAAAAGAAGGGGTTAAGGAATGAACACTTATAAGCCAATACAATGCTAGGTATACTCACCTTACCTATATCAAAGGGTTGTTATGAGTATCCATTGTGCTATCAGACTTGAAAATCTTCACAACTTACAAAATGCTAAATAAGTGTAATAAATCATTATGCTCAACTTTTGGAACTAAGTATCATTTGGTACTTTACTGAACTCAAATTATGATTCAATGCTTAATTACTGAGACAGATATCTCTATGCAAATATTATACCAGATGATTTAAATATATTTTTATCTATTTTCAAAATCAACTAGCAACTGCTAGCTTGGGACTTTGCTCGGGATAGAATATTTCAACTTAATGAACCAGTATGAAAAAATCCCTTTATTTTACAGGAGATGAATCTGAAAAACTTGTCATGTTATTTATCTCTTATGAAAGTTTCTACTGTGAATAGATGGAAGGCAGAGAGAAAATATTCCCTATAGAAATAGGCAAGGGGAAACCGATATTGATTTTTGCAAAATAAATTCAGAGTAACTCTCACAGGCTTTGGGTGTAACTAGGTCACTGGGAAAAATAAGAAAAAAATGTTTTGCTGACAGGAGAAATATGGTTATTTCTTACACATGGTTATTAAATGGATTCAAAACTTTTTATTATTATATCAAGATTATTTAAACCAAGTAGAAACTACATATTTATATGAGCAGAATGCAAAAAAATAATTTGGACAATACTATGCATTTAGATCCACTTCCCTAAGGAATGGTTAATTAATTTTTAAATCCCAAATAAAATCACTTATCAAAAATTCAAATAATTTAAAAGTGGCAGCTACTTCATACATAATTATGTAGCCCCAAAAGAGTAGAGTGAATCAGTCAGTGGTTATTTCTCTCTGTTTGAACTCCAAAATCATTCACAGTACCATGGGGACATTCTAGAAGCTGTCAAAATTATTAGCCTTATGTATTGGCCAAAGTAGTAAGTTAGCAATCTCAACATATGAAATCCAATGGATTAGAAATAAAAATATCTTTATTAGCTTGGAGTAAAAAAAATAAAGATAGCAATAACATCTTTGACTACTTAATCAGTTAACAAAGTTATATTAAACACCTAATATATGCCAGGCTCTATGCCAGGCACTAGGTATAAAATGGTGAACAAACAGATATGAACTATATCTACCATGACTTTTTATAGTACATACAGTCTAGGCTAAAAGACAAATTTTAAACATATTCTTAAATGGTATCATTCTTAAGTGCTTAACACAATACCCAGAATAATAATTCAATAAATGTCAGCTACTATTCTATTGATGATACTACATACATATATACATACATACATACATAAGTGCAACATGCCATTAAAACATAAAGAAAGAGGACTATTTTGAACAGGTCAGAAAATGTTTCTTAAAAGACATGAGTTCTGAAGGATGGGTGGGTATAAAATTAGCAAAAGGATGATATATGCTTATTAGTTTCTAAAATGAATACCACATGAAGATTGCTCTACTCAATGAACCCTGACACTACATTACAATTATATGCTAACTTTGTTCAAGCTAATATCACCTATTAAAGAGTGTCCTCTTTCCGTTTTTCCACCAATTCTGATCTCACATCTTTGAGCCTAAATCTTTTGAATTATTCTGCAAAATTCTGCCTTCTTCCATCAGTGACATTTGGTCTTAATAATTAGTTATGTAGGAGCTAAGATAATTTGATCAATAGATACAGTACAATAGTAAATAAGTCTTACATATGTGTGATTGGGCTCCCAGGAGAAAGGCCAAAAAGGACAGAAAAAATATTTAAAGAAACACTATTCCGACGTTTTCCAAAATTAATGACAGCAAATCAGACCTGCAAGAAGCTCAAAGAATAAACATGCACACAAAACTCCCAAACAAATATAAGCATATCATATTTAAATGGCTGTAATACAAAGAAAACTTCCTATTTCAGTTTCAACATGTAAAGAGCTTAGAAATCCTAACTCCCATATGTATCAGAAAAAAAAAATGAACAAACTGTAAAACAATGACTTTTCTTGGAACCATCAGACAGGAGAAGTTTCAGGGTAAAATTCTAACCCAAATCTGGAGAGAAAGGTGAATCAGTTTACTAGGGTCAGAAGCCAGTAAAGACATAAGTTGGTAAGAAAGCTTAAATATTAACTGGAAAAAAATACTGGCAGCATTGTATAGACCAGAACTTCTTGGAGGCTGCAGCCTTAAGGAGGCCTCCACACTTTAGAGTTTTACCTCCAGGGATCCCACCAAGTTTTCAGGTTAAAAAGCCAGTAAAATTTCTCTCATGCCTATGGCACTGCATGGGGGAAGTAACCGAGACCCAACTCTATGATGTCTACAAGAAATCCACTCTAAAGACATAGGTTAAAAGTAGATATATGGAGAAAAATATACCAGGCTAACATTAAGTAAAAAGAAGATGAAAGAGCTATATATTAATTTTAGTTAATGCTTACTTCACAAGAAAATATCAGGGACCAAAGGAGTCCACAAATAGCCATTAAAGGTCAATTCTCCAGGGAGACAAAAATACTCCATGTGTGTGCATCTTAACAGAGCATCAAACTACATAGGAGACAAAAACTGATTGAACAGCACTATCAACCAAACTGATCTAATTGACATTTATATAATACTCTACCCAGCAAATGCTGAATACATGTTCTTCCCAAGCTCACACAGAACATTCAACAAGACAGACACTATACTGGGACATAAAACACATCTTACCCATCTTATACAGAAACTTCTTATTTGTGAATAATTAACATAAATTATGTTCTTAGAAAACCCACACCCCAACCCCGTATGCAGAAGGCAATGAGAGACTGAAGAAAGAGGCAGGGCACACCATATTGGTAAATGGCAGATTGAATAAGCAAGGGAACTTACTTGAGGCTTGTCTTGGCCAACCACAAGGTGAGTAGATCTCTGCACCATCTCCCTGAATCTTAAAAAAGTTTATGTATCGGTAACTCCATACTACTGCCACAGTGACTACACCACTCTGAATTCCCACCAACAGTGAATGAGGGTTCCCTTTTCTCCACATCCTCACCAGCACTTGTTGTTTGTTGATTTATTGATGATAGCCATGTTTACAGGTATGAGGTGATATCTCATTGTGGTTTTAATTTGCATTTCTCTGATGATTAGTGACATTGAGCATCTTTTCATATGTCTATTGGCCATTTGTATGCCCTCTTTGGAGAAGTGTCTATTCAGTTCATTTGCCCATTTTTAATTGAATTGCTTGTTTTTTGGGTGTTGAGTAGTATTAGTGCTTTATAAATTTTGGATATTAAACCCTTAACATATATGTCATTGGAAAATATGTTCTCCCATTCAGTGGGTTGACTTTTCATCCTGTTGATGGTTTCCTATGCTGTTCAAAACATTTTAGTTTGATATAGTCTCATTTGTTTATTTTTTTCTTTTGTTTCCCTTGCTGGAAGAGATATATCAGGAAAAAAATATTGCTACAAGAAATGTCAAAGAATCTACTGTCTATGTTTTCTTCTATGATTTTGGATTGGAGTCTAATATTTAAATCTTTAATCCATTTGAGCTTATTCTTGTGTGTGGTGTAAGAAGGAGGTCTAGTTTCTTTCTCCCCCTGCCCCATACCTGTCCAATTTTCCCAACACCATTTATTGAATAGACTATCTTTACCCCATTGTATGTTCTTGCCTCCTTTGTCAAATATTGATTGGACATATAGGCATGGGTTTATATCTGGGCTCTCTATTCTTTTTTAAATATTTCATTGATTTTTTACAGAGAGAAAGAGGAAGGGAAAGAGAGTTAGAAACATCGATGAGAGAGAAACATTGATCAGCTGCCTCCTCCACGACCCCTACTAGGGATGTGCCTGCAACCAAGGTACATGCCCTTGGTCTGAATCGAACCTGGGACCTTTCAGTCCACAGGCCAACGCTCTATCCACTGAGCCAAACTGGTTACGGCTGGGCTCTCTATTCTTTTCCATTGACTTATATCTCTGTTTGTGTGCCAGTACCATGTTGTTTTAATTACTAGAGCCATGTAGTATAGTTAGTTATCAGATAGCATGATACCTCCAACTTTGTTATTCTTTCCCAAGATTGTTGTGGCTATTTGGGGTCTTTTGTGGTTCCACATAAATTTTTGGAATATTTGTTCTAGTTCTGTAGTTCCTGTCAAGATACAGCATTGGTATCTTGATAAGAATTACAGTGATTCTATAGATTGCTTTGGGTAGAATGGACATTTTAATAATGTTAATTCTTCCTATTCATGGACTTGATATATGCTTCCATTTATTTGTATCTTCTTCAATTTCTTTCTTCAGTGTCATAATTTTTAGAGTTCAGGTCATTTAAAACCTTGGTTAAATTTCTTTCTTTTTTTTAATGCAACTGTAAAAGGGGTTGTTTTCTTAGTTTCCCTTTCTGCTAATTCATTATTAGTGTATAAAAATGCAACTGATTCTGGGATGTTTATTTTGCATCCTTCTACTTTCCTGATCATTTGTGATAGTATTAATAGATGAATAATCTCATATGATCCTCACAACAATCCTATGATTTAGAAAATAGGATTAATTCTATATCACAGGATTGTCATGAGGTGCCAATGAGGAAGTTCTTCTGGAAGCTTAAAAACAACATACAAATATAAGCCATTATATTATCACAACATATCTCAGTTTTTTGTACACATGTCCTATAAAAGGACACGCACACACATATTTACACATTTACAAATTTACAAACAATACAAATACCCTTAGTATATACAGAAAAATCTCTTATTCCTTTGAATTCTCTTTTAGGCCTTTATAAAATAAGATAGCTCAAGTCCATTGATTTCAAAACTCACAAATAGCTTACAACATATATTTTAAAAAACACTAATCTAGAATAATGTTCACACTGAATATCTAATATACAAAATTATTTGCAGAAAACAATGTGTGTATCATTGTTCTGTATTTTACTAATTAAAAATAAGAAGTAATGTTTATGCTAGTGATATGGTTTTGAAATTGTATTATACTTATGCAAGATTGGTGGAGACTAGGGAAAGAGTGGATGGGACCTACTTGTATAATTTTTCAACTTCTTATTTATGTACAATTATTTCAAAATAAAAAGTTTAAAAAATTAAAAATCTATAAAGGAAAATATACATTTTTTACAGAGTTGATATATTTTTATTTTTAAAATGAAAAATTTATTCCAAGAATGTAAAATATGTTAATTAAAATCAATATAGTATAGATGAAAGTGAAAATAAACTTACACTACTTAATCTCCATATATATAACATTTCCTATTATTATAATAAGATGATAATGTATGCTGTTATATTACTAAAAAGTGGAAAAATAATTACCTTTTATTTAATTTTTACTTCCTTGATCGGTAAAATTCTTCAAAATTTTATGTAGATTATCTCATGGAAACTTCAAAAGACCTTTATTGTTAATTCTATAAAATAAATCAGTTGTGAGCATTCAATGAGCTAATATGAGAAAATATTTTTGTAAACTACCAAGCAACATGAAAATAGAAGTAATCATATTACTCTAACATTTGGTTCCCTAACAGAAAGTTTTCGTAATACACATTTATTTTATATTTAGAACTGAATCTACCTGAGGAATATATATATTTTTTATTGATTTTTTACAGAGAGGAAGGGAGAGAGATAGAGAGTCAGAAACATCGATGAGAGAGAAATATTGATCAGCTGCCTCCTGCACACCTCCTACTGGGGATGTGCCCACAACCAAGGTACATGCCCTTGACCGGAATCGAACCTGGGACTCTTCAGTCTGCAGGCCGAAGCTCTATCCACTGAGCCAAACCGGTTAGGGCTATTTTTTATAATTAAATTTAATAATTCCATTAATTAGTTATTATTAAAACACACTTTTATTTTTAATAAAATGATGTGAGTTACCTGTTTTCAGGAGATTGCCAGAACAAACATGGATATGTCAGCAACCAAATCACTTCAAACTTGATCCCAAAATAGAGGTAAACATCCAGCACCTAAAATATACATGTTAAGAATAATGTGAACTGTTAAACTGCTGAATATAATTATATTAAAATTATGTCTCCATTTCAGAACAAACAAAACACAGTAGGAAAGGCAATAGAATTAAAAATTTAAACAATCACAACAGAACAAAGTGACCCAAATTCCAAGGAGTAGACTTAGATTTTGTTATACTATTGATGAGGAAGAGAAGAAAATCTAATTGAATAGAAAGAGTTTTATAAAAATGGCTAATTGCACATATCAGAAAAGGAGAAAACTCTGTATTGAAAAGATCTTGCATTTTCCTTAGTGAATTTAGTCATTCTAGAATAAAAGGCTGTTATGAATTTGTCAAATTAACACTTGTTAAGTGGAGTACAGGGTGCCAGACCACAAGAAAAATTGAAATAAAAAAGCTTATTACTCACAGGTCCTGGAGGAAGTACCTGGCAAACCTCAAGAGGCCACAGGTGGAGGTCCAGGCAGAGTGTAGCCAAAGCAAGAGAACCTGGATGGGGAACACGTCTTTATTAAGGTCCATGGGTGGAGTGAATTGGGGTTCCCATTATTAAGATGGCTTGCTCAATTCAAACCAAAAGAATGGAGTTTAGGTAAGCCTCACTGGGGTCTTACATAAGGGGCATATAAGGGGAAAGCCCTGGGAGGGAGAGGAGACTTTTGATCACAAGGCTGTTGGGGAGGTCATATTAGGTGTACTTATATTTACATGTGACTCTGAAGGCTGTTATCTAGGGCATGCAATTGCATGAGGGTCTTAGTGTCAGTTAAAGGTCACTGCAGGCCACTTTGCAAAACAAAAAGGATGCCATGGCAACATTACCATGGAGTAGGTTAGCTAAACTCAAAAAAAAAAAAAAAGGATCGTTTTCATAAATAAGGAAAGCAGTTGTTTATCTTAATATCTAAAAGTAAGTGGGTTGAATATTTAATAAAATCCTTAAATAAAGAGGGTATAGCAGGTTTTTGAAACCAGATCCTCAATGCTATTTTAATATTACAGTAATGAAACCTTGGGCTATTGGCTCAATTGTCGACAAGCATAAATAAACTGAATTGAGAGTTCTCTTCTTGCATAAAGTGGGTATTTAACAGAAAGAAACATCCACAGATATATTGTCAATTTATAACATACCCAAACTCAGTCTGCATATATTAAATTTTGAATTTAAAAAAATGTATTTAACAATAAAGAATTTAAATTTTTAAAAAAAAACATGAAAAAATATTATTAGTTACTGTCACCTATTTGGAGGTTCATGACGAGCTATTTAATGAAAAAGATGTATCAGGTGATAATAAAATGCTATTTTGTTTCAAGCTCTCCTGTCACAGGAGCAGGATGTTGCCATAGTCAAACCCTTAGAAAACCACTCCAAACTGATTGATTACCGGAAGGCTCAGTACTGAACAGCCCAGCTAAAGGTCAGTAACAAAAACGCTCTGCAGAATGTGAATAGTATAATCCCATGTTTCTAGAGGCTGCCAAGGCCAAACTATGGACTGGCTTTGTAAAGACAAAAAATAAATAAATGTTATTATTACAAAATTGATTCTATACAAAGACATGCCTGAATACTGTCCTGAATGTGACAAATGTTGAAAATGAATAGGCAATTAATATTGATTTAAAGAAGTATGAAATGAAGAATGAGTGGAGAAGGTTTTACTTTTGTCTTTGTTATTATGTTTTCTTGCCTGGTATCATTGGTAATGGTGAAAAGAATTTTTGTTATTAAGAAATTTTTTTATGAGAAGTAATAAAAATAATTGGTACCACAGAACAGGAAAATCATTTTATGTGGAAATTTAAAGTCACTTAATTTCTAGAAACCATAAGTTTTCTCTTCTGTAAACCAAAGATATTAACTATACTTGTATTAAAATTGGCCAAACATAATAGCAGTAATGATGATTAAGATTTAAAGATTACTTACATGGCAGGCCAGCTGCTTGATGTGTATTTGTAGATAATTTCACCTGTGATACAGATATTTTTAATTTTAAGGATTTAGCTTCCCCTGAAAACTGAGAAGAGATTTAAAAAAAAAAAGCAATTAAATTACTGTTTTCTTCAAAGACAAAATACACATTTAATTATGTTCCCTTGATGTCTCCTTCAGAAGCCAATTATCTACCTATCAGAATGTGATTATCTGGAATAATCCTTTGTATTTGTTGTGATTTAACTACCACTAGTCAATTAACTGCCATTTTATGCCTCAAGGTCTCAGATGGAACTGGAATTTCAAGAGAATGTCACTGGCAAACTCTATGAACTGTCTTCCATGAGACTCTGAACTGACCAGGTAAGTACTAGAATTTTAGAATAGAGGTGAAGACCCCAGGTCTAGAACCTAGCCTGTTTGACTCAGTGGATAGAGCGTTGGCCTGCAGACCAAAGGGTCTCAGGTTTGATGCAAATCAAGGGCACGTACCTTGGTTGCAGGCTCTTCCATGGCGGGGGCCCTGATCAGAGCTGGTGTAGGAGACAACCAATCGATGTGTTTCTCTCACATCGATATTTCTCTGTCTTTCCCTCTCTCTTCCACTCTCCCTAAAAATCAATGGAAAAATATCCTTGGGTGAGGATTAACAACAACAACAAAAAAAGATCCCAGGTCTAAAGAACAAGCTTAAGGAGTGTTTAGGAAGACACAGTCTCTAAAGTATGCATACTGTCTTGAGTTGATCTGTACTATTGTACATGTAATTTGGTGAATATAGCACCCTTTTCAAAAGTCAAATGGCAATAGATATATGACTTTTTTTCTAGATCTCAATTCAATTCCATTGATCTATGTGTCTATACTTCTATCAGAACCACTCTGTCTTGATTGCTGTAGCTATGTAGTACATTTAAAAATTAGTCAGTATAAGTCTTCCAATGTTGTTATTCTTTTAAAATATTGTTTTGGCTTTAATATCCCATACAATAAAACAAGACAAAATAAAATTGTCACACAAGTCAGCAAAGAAGGAATAAAACTGACTTTATTTGCAAGTAGCTTGATTTTCTAAATGAAATATCCAAAACAAATGTCCTGAAATTAACCAGTGAATTTACTTAGCCCACAAGATACAAGATCAATATATAAAAAATAATTGAATTTTGCATACTAGCAATGAACAAGTAGAAACACATATTGGAAATACACACCATTATAACCACTCAATATAAAATAATTAGGTATAATTCTAAAAAAAATGTACAAGACTTGTATGCTGAGAAATGCAAAATGCTGATGAAAAATATCAAAGAATATCTAAATAAATGGAGTCATCTTATAGCCATGAATTGGAAGAGTTACAATCACAAAGGTGTTAATTTCCTTCAACTTGATATACAGGTTTTAGGTCATTTCTTATTAAAGTCTCAGGAAAACATTTTGTAGATACCTATACAAAAGGACAAAGAAACTAGAATAGCTTTTAAAAAGCATTCTGAAAAAGAATAAAGTAGGAGGAATGACTCTTCCCAAATTCAAGACATATGTAGTTACATTAATCAAGACAATGTGATATTAGCAAAAGGACAGATACATCTACACTAATAAAAGAAAAAGATGCAAATTGACCATACCACCGTGGCACCCACCAGCCAATCAGGAGTGGGTATGCAAATTAACCCAACAAAGATGGCGAGCTAATTTGCATACACAGGCGCCAAGCGGCCAGGGTGGGGTGGGACACTTGCGTCATTGCCATGGTGACGATGCAGGCATTCCGCACCACCCCAGCTGCTCCAGGCCTCTGGACAGCATGGGAAGGTGGAAAGGCGGCTCCGGGTCAGAACGAAGGCAGAAAGGAGGCTCCAGACAGAGCAAAGGTGGTGCTGGCAGCCAGGGGAAGGAAGGCCCATTCTTACATGAATCTTTGTGCATCGGGCTTCTAGTTGATAAATAAAACAACAATAGAAAACCCAGAAATAACTCTCAAACAAGTATGGAAAATTGATTTTTGCCACAGGTGAAAAAGCAATTCAATGGGGGAAGAATAAGCCCTTTAACAAATGGTGCTATACAATTGAGATAATCAACAACGCCCTCCCCCCTCACCCCCACAGAGAACCAGGACCTAAACTTCACCACTTACACAAAAATTAATTCATTACAACCAAATAACATAATCCATAACTCACAAAGGTTTTAACTAGCTTACTGAATCCTTGCAGTGGTTCTCAACCTTCCTAATGCCACGACCCTTTAATACAGTTCCTCATGTTGTGGTGACCCCCAACTGTAAAATTATTTTCATTGCTACTTCATAACTATAATTTTGCTACTGTTATGAATCATAATGTAAATATCTGATATGTAGGCTATATTTCAGGGATCACGACCCACAGGTTGAGAACCACTGCTTTATAGTCATTTACATTAAGAATGATCTGATACTAAAAAAACATTACTTTTTAATTAGATTTTGATAAGTAGTTAATTTTTATCTTAATATAAAACATGCAATGGAAATTGCATGTGCCTGTAATACTTACAATTATAGTTTATCCTGATACCTTGTTTCCATACCAACATGATTTTTATATATTTTGTAATGGTTTATACATATTACTAACCTTGATAAAGGTTCACCTGCAATACCAAATAGATATTTTTACTATTCAAAATAATTTTAGTAAAGTTTGCTGTTTTTCCAATGAAAAAACAGACTTTTAAGCTTACATTAAACAACTTCATGTTAGTTTTAAAATCCAAATAGTAGCCATATATTGATCTATGCAGTCCCCATAGCAACCATGAGATATTCTTTTTAATAAATATTAAAATCTCAACCAAAGTATTGAACATTGTGCAAAGAAAATACAAAAAATACAATTTCATTGAATCAATCTATTCAGGAAGGAATACTTCATAAGAATTTTTAGGGTTTTGGTTAGAATTATAGTCATAGTAATATAGAGTAATTTGTTAGTATGATGAGTTTAAGGAAATATATAAACCCAAAATTACTAGAGTCAGTTTTCTTAAAAAATGGAAATTATCCATAATGTCCTTTAAGAGCATTTATAAATTTATAAAGGAATTCATAGAAACCAATGGTCTCATTGGTTTGAGTTTACAGGTTATTACTCATTAACATAACAGTACTGAATAAAAAATTAAATGTTAAATGGTTTTCTATAAAGTTCTTATAGAAATTTCCTATATTACTGAAAAGAATATATTATGTTTGTTAATGCAATTATGGGGAATTATCTCAATGTGAACATAATCATGTGACATCTGACAACACTCAATGCTCTTGAACTTCTTCAACATCAAGTTTCACTACTACAAAATTAGGAGATAAATTTGTGGTTACATAAACCAGTTTAGGTAAGTCTTTAAGACAAACATTGGTGTTTAAAACTATAAATGCCTACAAACATGTTTATTTATTTAATTTGAGTTCATTTTACGTCTGTAAAATCGATATTAATAAAAGGGTAATATACTAATTAGACCAGGAGACTTTCCAGAGACCTTCTGGATGTCCTTCTGGACAAAGCCAGGGGCTTGGACAACCTGCAAACTGCCCCCAAATGGCCCTCAGCCCCTCACCAAAGCCAGCCACGCCCCCCAGTGGGGACCCTCACCCTGATGGGGGCGTGGCTAGCCTGAAAATGGCCATCAGCCCCTTGCCCAGGCCCACCCACCCCCAGTGGGACATCATCCCTATGGGGGTGTGGCCAGACTGCAAATTCCATCAGCCTCTCACCCAGGCTGGCCATGCCCCCCAGTGGAGACCCACATCCCAATAGGAGCATGACCAGCCTGCTAATGGCCCTTAGCCCCATGCTCAGGCTGGCCCCATCCCCAGCAGAGACCCCCCTACCCTGATGGGTCATGGCCAGCCTTCAAACTGCCCCGGCCCCTCACCCTGGCCAGCACTGCCTCCAGTGGGGACCCCCACTCTGATGGGGGCTTGGCTGGCCTGCAAACCCCCAGTGGCCCCTTGCTCAGGCTGGCCCCACCCCCCAAGGGGACTCCCACCCTGATATGGGACCCCCTTCAGGGCATACCAGCTGGCCCCCACCCATGCACCAGACCTCTAGCTATATTAATAAAAGGGTAATATGCTAATTAGACTGGACATCCTTCCGAACAAAGCCATCATGGCATGGCCAAGGCAGAGGCAGTTAGGGGTGATCAGGGTGGAAGGGAAGAGCAGTTAGGGTGATCAGGCCAGCAGGGGAGAGCAGTTAGGGGGATGAGGCCGGCAGGTAGGCAAGCAGTTAGGAGCCAGCCATCCCACAAGGATCAGGCCTAAACTGGCAGTTGGACATCTGCCAAGGGGTCTCAGATTAGAGAGGGTGCAGGCTGGGCTGAGGGACACCCCCCCCTCCCGTGCACGAATTTCATGCACCGAGCCTCTAGTGTAATAATAAAAATGCTTCAGTTACTACATAAATTATTCATTGTGACCACAAACAAGATTTCAATTGGTTAATAAGGTTGTATGTAATTCAGCTCCATATTCTTAATGCTTTCATTTAGATTTAGAATCACTTAGATTTCATTTTTATTTAGATTAAAAGCCTATACTGAATTGTAAACACACTGCACCTATTCCTTTTATTTTAATATATTTTTATTGATTTCAGTGAGGAAGAAAGAGGAGAGATAGAAACATCAATGATGAAAGAGAATCATTGATCGGCAACTTCCTGTATGCCCTATACAGGGGATCAAGCCTGCAACCCAGACACGTGCCCTGACCAGGAATCAAACTGTAACCTCCTGGTTCATGAGTGGATGCTCAACCACTGAGCAACACCATCCAGGTTGCACCTATTTCTTTAAGTCAGGGGTCCTCAAACTACGGCCTGCGGGCCACATGCAGCCCGCCGAAAACATTTATCCGGCCCGCCGGGTGTTTTTTGCTGCTGCTGCCTGTTGCTTAGCAGCCGACTCATCCCAGGCCCGCAGTGCACATGTGTGGAATGTGCGCCGCACTCTCCAACTCCCCTCCTTCTCTCTGTCTCTCAACTCCTCCTCTCAGTCTCGGGTGTGATCGGACGAGTCACGAGCTTGCCTGTGCAGAGCCTGCTGCTGCCTGAGGACCGAGGTAGGAACAAGTTAGGATTTATTTTTTTTGAAGTTAGGAGGTCTATTTTTTTGAAGTTAGGAGAGCCTTTTTCCAGAATGAAATATCTGAAACCTCCAACCAGATCTAGACTAACTGATGCACACTTGCATCACTTGTTACGACTAGCAGTGACAAATATGGAACCGGACATTGACCTTCTCATTAGCCAAAAGCAGGCCCATAGTTCCCATTGAAATACTGGTAAGTTTGTTGATTTAACTTTAATTTTTCTTCATTTTAAATATTGTATTTGTTCCCGTTTTGTTTTTTTACTTCAAAATAAGATATGTGCAGTGTGCATAGGAATTTGCTCATAGTTTTTTTTTTTAAACTATAGTCCGGCCCTCTAATGGTCTGAGGGACAGTGAACTGGCCCCCTGTTTAAAAAGTTTGAGGACCCCTGCTTTAAGCAAAGCATGCCTACTTTTGAAAAATGTATGTGGAAATGGTAAGGAAAATTACTATAGTCAAATATTCTGTAGGATATATTTATGCCAAAATGATATCTATTGTTTATCTAAAATTCAAATGTAACTGGGTAACCTCTACTCTTTTTGTTAAATATGACAACCCTACAGTTGAATAATACAGATTTAGAAAAACGTTTAGTCAGCATTTCATCAGCTATGTAAAATATTACATTGAACTTGATTCTCCCCAATCTCTTTTCCAGTTACATGAGAGATACTGTTTCTCCCCTGTGTCTCTTTGTTCAGAACATATTAGTTAACATTAAAACTATTAACTACCAGGTATTGTGAACAGAGAAAGTAGAAACATCATAAATATTAAGGCAATTTAGGAGGAAAATAGGAGAGTGCACATTTTGCGGGGGCAGTATAAGGCAGATTAAATAACTCCGGTTCCTCAGGAAATAATATTTTAAAATTAGTTAAATATTTCAAGGACTACACTGAAATAAGAGAACAAATGAAAAACCCATATCTAGTGCAAATAGAAAGAGTTGTATTTCATAGGGACTTATATGCAGAAAAACAACTTGTCTTGGGGAGTTAGAGTGAAAAAAGACAATCCGTATTTTCCTCTTGTGTCTTGCTCAGAGTTAAGAGGATTATAAATTTGTTTTCATCATTTTGAGACTTGAAATGAAATACCATAATAGGGGATTTCTAGTATGAGCACATTAGTTTAAAGTCACTTATCTTCCTTCTCCTCTTGGAATTCACAGGGAGAATAAGGCAACAGAAATGCACACCTCTTATAGGAAGTTAGGGGCAGCTGAAACTGAAAATAATGAAAAGCTTTCAGGGTTGCCAAATGCAGTGGAGATAGGACAGTAGTATAAACTGAAGTAAGTAGAGAGGATATGCTATAAATACAGACCCCAGAAGTATCTGCCAATGTATAATCCTTGAATTTGAAGACAGGAGCCTAAGTTGAAATCAGTAAATCCTTGTGTACAATAATGAGAACTGTGCGCAAAGGCTAGATGTGTGGTTTTATTTTGAGAAGCACAGAGCAAACACATAGAATTTTTAGTTTGAGGAAATCCTTTGGAAGAAGCAAGAAGAAATGGGAAAAGATAAAAGAAGTTAAAATGTATGGATTAATATGTTGCTATTTTGACAATAGAGCCCAGAAAGATAGAAAAAAAATGCAAAGAAGACAGTGTTTTTAAAACCACTGGAGATAAATTTCTCAGACTTAATAAAACATATAAGAAACAAATGGAAGAGATTCAGAGTATACTAAAAATGGAGAAACTGCAACATACACACAGACATATCACATTAAAGTGACTTTTCCCCAAATATCAAAGAAAAATAGGAAATTTTAGACACAGAGACAAAAAATTGAAGAAAAATGTAAATTTTAGGACACATATTTATCTAAACTGTCATTAAAATATTTGAAAGATTAAATTATTCACAGGCATGCAAGCCCTGTAAGTTTTATAACAAGGAATTTACAGGCAAAAATGTTATAGATCACATCATTTACGTAACATGTATGGACCTTGAAGGCATTTTGCTAAGTGAAGTAAGTCAGAGAGAAAGACAGAAACCATATGAATTAACTTACATATGGAATCTAAAAAAATGAATAGAAACCCCCACCCCACCCCACCCCCCCCCAAAAAAAAACACTGATAGATACAGGAAACAGACTGGTGTTTGCCAAAGGCAGAGAGGGTGGGGTGAGCAAAAAGTGTGAAAAGGATTAAAAGGTGCAAACTTCCAGTTATAAAATAAATAAGTCATGGGGATGTAATGCACAGCATGGTGACTATAGTTAGCAGCATTGCACTGCATATTTAAAATTTGCTAAGAGAGTAAATCTAAAAACTTTTCACAAGAAAAAAATTTTTGTAACTACGTGTGGTGATGGATATTAACTAGACTTATTGTGGTGATAATATCATAAACCCAAAGATTTGTTTTAATAGAAGATGATGGCCGAATCTAATACTTATATGGACATGCAAAGGACCTAAAATAGCCAAAATACCTTCTAAAAAGAACAAAGTTGGAGGGGTGTACTACTTAATTTTTTAAGACTTTTTATGAAATAACAATAACCAAGACAGTGTGGTATTGGAATAATGATATAAATATAAAAACAATGTGATATACAGTCCAGAAATAGAACCATACATATATAGAAAATTGCTTATCAACAAAGATTCAAAGGAAGATTAGAAGAGAAAGGATATAGTCTTCTTTTCAAAATTTGAGTCTGGATAGATTATATAACTACATGCAAAAATATAAATTTTGTACTATACAATTCATCATAAAAATTTAACTCAAAATAGATAATAGACCTAAATATAAAACCTAAAATGAAAATGCATCTATAAGAAAAATAGAACAAGAATTTTAATTTGAAACTATTTCTTAGATACAAAAACAATGATAATGCAAAACAATAAAATGGTCTTCATTTAAATTATGAACACACTATAGAGAAAATGAAAAAATAACCACAGAATGTGAGAAAATGCTTGCTAATCATATATCTGATAAAGGACCTGTATAGAAAACATGTAAAGAATTCTCAAGTCAATAATAAGGAATCAAACAACTTAAAAATAATGGTCATAAGATTTGAACAAACACTTCATCAAAGAAGATACAGGGATTGCAAATAAGCACATGAAAAGAGTCATTTGTAATTAAGGAAGTGGAATATCAGAATGAGGTGCTACCATGTGCCTAATAGAAGGACTAAAATGAAAAATATTGATAATTATGATGTACACTTTAAATATCTTACAATGTTATTGTCAATTGTGCCTGAATAAAGCTGAAAATATAGAAGATACTTTATACCATTTTTTCTGGGGATCTGTCAAATGTCTTTTTTTTAAAGTTTTTTTTTTAAATATATTTTATTGATTTTTTTTACAGAGAGGAAGGGAGAGAGATAGTGAGTTAGAAACATCGATGAAAGAGAAACATCGATCAGCGGCCTCCTGCACATCTCCCACTGGGGATGTGCCCGCAACCCAGGTACATGCCCTTGACCTGAATCGAACCTGGGACCCTTCAGTCCTCAGGCCGACGCTCTATCCACTGAGCCAAACTGGTTTCAGCCTGTCAAATGTCTTTATGGAGTCCCTAATATTCTCCTTTTCTAAATGTCTTCATTATATTTATTGAATATTATTAAGAAAACCAATAAGAATAATAATCACTCAGTCATTTACTCAGTGCTAACTTACCTGTCATTTATAGAGTTTAGTTTATATTTTTTTATCATTTAATTTTCACAATTCAAAGATCATTTACATATTTAAATTTTGAATAATTTTGAATGAATTTATATCTAAGGTGCAAAGTTTGTGCCTTTCCTCATTTATTTCTATATTAGAGGCCCGGTGAATGAAATTTGTGCGGGGGGGGGCGGGGATCTCCCTCAGTCCGGCCTGCTCCCTCTCCAATCTGGGACCCCTCGGGAGATGTCCAACTGCTGGCTTAGGCCTGATCCCCCTGGCGGTCAGACATCCCTCTTGCAGTTCAGGGCTCTCGCAGTCCAGGACCCCTCGCTCCTTACTGCCTGCCTGCAGTGGAGGTGGGAGAGGCTCCACCACCACCCCTGCGCTTGCCAGCCATGAGCCCAGATTCTGGTTGAGCAGCACTCCCCCTGTGGGAACACACTGACCACCAGGGGGCAGCTCCTGCATTGAGAGTCTGCCCCCCGGTGGTCAATGCATGTCATAGCAATCGGTCATTCTGCTGGTCATTCTGCCATTCAGTCAATTTGCACATTAGGGTTTTATTATATAGGATTTGGGCTCTTATGTATAATGGTCTTCTGAGCATTTGGACTGATATTGTTGTGTGTTCATATGTTTTGACTTCTCTTAGGTATACAGCTAGATGGAATTGCTGGATCACACTGTAACTAAGTTTAATGTTGTGAGGAACTGCTAGGCTTTGTTCCAAAATAGTACATTCCCACCAGCAATGTTTTCTCAACAACCTTGAAAAGAATTGGCTATTGTACTTTTTTTACTTTAGTCATTTTATAGGATGTGAAGTGATATCTCATTATGGTTTTGATTTGCATCCCCCAAATGACTAATGATATTGGGCATCTTTTTATGTAGCTATTGGCCCTCTGGGTTTTTTCATTTGTTTGGGTTTTTTGTTGTTTTTTTGGAGGAATAGCTATCTGGATCCTTTTTTCATTTAAAAAAATTGGATTGCCTTTGTATTAAGTTTTAACAGTTATTGATATATTCTGAACAATAAGTTATTATCAAATATATGATTTGCAAGTATTTTCTTCCATTCTGTGGGTTGTCTTTTCACTTCTCTAGTAGTGTCCTTTGAAGGACAAAATATTTATTTTTCATGAAGTCCAAATTATGTATTTTTTGTTGGGCTGCTTGTGCTTTAGGTATCATATATAAGAAACCTTTGCTTAATTCAAAGTCACACAGATGTACTAGCAGCATTTTGACACAGGGGGTCACACCTCTTCTGGCAAAACTTTAGTCACCTGGCATCTAAAGCATGATTTTTCTTTTAGTTTTCTGCTTAAGTCACTGTCTGTTTCTTCTCAGTCTCTTTTGATGGATTCTCTTCCCTGTTGTCTTAATGTTGGTGTGACTTTGGGTTCAGTTCTGGAACCCCTTCTCTTTTCTCTATCCACACTCACACCCTGAATTAACATCACCAGTCTCATGGCTTTAAATACCATCTGTATGATAATGACACCTAATTTTATATTTTGAGCTTAGAGTTTCCTCCTAAACTCCAGAGGACATATTTCTATTTGCATGTCCAAAAGTTTTATTAAATTTAACTGATCCTGAATGAGCTTTGTAGTCTCCTTGAACTGGAGAACTTCCTATCTCAGTTAATGGGCATCCTATTCGTTAGTAAAACCTATAAGCACTGTTTTAAAAATATATACAAAATAATTGTTTTAACTGGTAATTCAAATAATGGCACTACATTGCAGTGTAAAACCTGCAGTGGATTCCCTATTGAACTTGAGTTAAAAACCAGCCACTTGTAATGCCTAAGGACCTATATTAACTAGCCTCCAATTATTTTGTTGAACTTTGTCCCTAACGGTTCTCCTTATATCTCTGCACTCCAGCCACACTGACCTCTCAGATATTCCCAGAATTGACCAGCCACACTCCTCAGGGTATTTTCATAGAATGTTCTTTAGGCTTACTATATATATTCTAGCTTATATTATCCCTCTCTCAATGTCCTAGATGTTTGCTCAAAAATCACCTTTAGCCCTGGCCAGTGTTTTGTTCTGACATGGATGTTTCTCTCTCTCTCTCTCTCTCCCTTCCTCTCTCTCTAAGAATCAATTTATTTTTTTTAAATCATCTTCACATTGAGACTATGGGAAAGACAAATAATTCTCTCTCTGCCCTTCTGATTTCTTGATTGAGACTCCTGTAATAAAAGACAAATTAATAAGATAAAACAAAGAAGTTTATTAATATGTATACTTCCTGTATATATGGGAGAGACCCAGGGAGAGTAACTCTCTCAGGTAGTTAGAATGCCATCCTAATAGGCAAAGGGGAAGGAGATATAGGCCTATTAGGAAATAGAAAATGACTTTTAAGAAAGATGAGTGGGCCCTTAGAAGAATAGATGTGAAATGTGAACGTTTGTGACAAAGTTTGTCTGGGTGTAGTGTTCCCTTCTAGTCTTCTCTGTGATAGGAGTCAATCTTCTATAACTGATGAAACCCCATGGGAAGAGAATTATGACAATTTTGTTCCTTTTAGAGAATCTGCCTTTATATAGATAAAGGGAATAGAAAGACTCTCCCTAGATTGTTATTTTTCAAAAGCCTACAGCTGAAAATAATCAAAATACCAAACTGGCATATTTTGAAGTGACATTCTGTTACCTTTCAAGGATTTCTTTGATCACTTTATATAATTTTGCAACTGGTCCCATACCAAAACTCCAGATCCCCTTTAATCCAGATGTGTATTTTATCCTTTGATCTTTATCTCTTTTTTAAATATATTTTATTGATTTTTTACAGAGAGGAAGGGAGAGGAATAGAGAGTCAGAAACATCAATGAGAGAGAAACATCGATCAGCTGCCTCCTGCACACCCCCCACTGGGGATGTGCCCACAACTGAGGTACATGCCCTTGACTGGAATCTAACCTTGGACCTGTTCAGTCCGCAGGCCGACGCTCTACCCACCAAGCCAAACCGGTCAGGACTGATCTTTATCTTTATCAGGTTCTAATAGTACATAATTTGTTTATGTCAGTGCCCCTCTTCCCACCTAGAATGCAAGTTCTATAAAGACAACTAGTCTTGGTTATTTTGTTTAATGATGGTATGTAATTGGCACCAATAAATATTTGTTGGATAAATACCAAATGGCTGTGTATAGCTATCACAATTAAATAATTAAATAAACAATTAAATATCTGGCTCAAGAAGTGACTGAAGCAACAATATAACAAAATTGAAAGCTCAAGTGTTACAAGGCCAAATTTTATATTACCTAAAAAAAGTAAAGTTAAAAAATTATCTTCCTAGTATTTCCCAAATAAATGTCACATGAAATAAAGGGGTAGAGTATAAAATATGAACCATAAAATCCCATTCACCCAGAGAGGGACATACACTATCTTTTGTTAAGGAAATAATGCAAGTGGCAGAAACATGTTGTTATAGAGTGAGCTCATACTTGCACAAACAAACAAAAAAGGCAGAAAAGGGGAAAAGCCTCACATGTGTACTTACTAGTATATAAGTTGGCAGGCTATTCTTTGAGCAAGGAAAACTATGTGGACAGTTAGGTACAGAGTTTTTTGTAATGATTGAGGCTGGGTATGTGGTTGACTAAGAATATTTTTGTGCACTGTTTCATATATTAGAATAAGCAAGTAGTGTCTTTTAATTGAAATTTTGCACTGATTTTTATGAAAGTAAACTTAGTTCCTACCACATTAAACAAATTAAAGTCTTCAAGCCTTGAGATTCCTAGCCTTCTGACCGGTAATGACAATTATGATATAAAGACAATTATTAACACTTACTGAATTCACACTAATATTTCAGGCACTGCACTAAGAGCTTTTATGTGGTTCTACTCATTTAATCTGCATAATGAAACTCACGACAGGTAATATTACTTCAGGCTCAGTGACCTGTCAAGAGGATTAAATCAGCCAACACACATGAAAATACTGCTATAAACTGAACACAACCTAGAAATGGAAGTAATTATACCATTTTAATATGCAGTCACACATTTGACTAAATAAATGTATTGATAAGTTTAGTCCTTGAGAACTTGTATGCAAACCTAGTTGTCTGCATATGAGTACTCTGAACAATCCAAGCTATTTGTTAAGCTTAACCACCACTACAGTGTCACCATATTATTCAGTGTGGAAGCCACTAACCACATGTGTCTCCCAGCACTTAAAATGTGGCCAGTCCGAGTAGAGATGTGGTATAAGTGTAAAATGCACACCAGATTTTAAGCATTTTGTGTGAAAAAATAAAGGAAAATATTTTATTGCTATGATTTTATCTTGATTACCCGTGGAAATATAATATTTTGGGTATAGCCAAGATGCTCAAACCTCAGAGGGAAGGTAGGGGAGGGTGGGGGTAAGGGGGAGAGATCAACCAAAGGACTTGTATGCATGCATATAAGCCTAACCGATGGACACAGACAACAGGGGGTGAGGGTGAGGGCAAGACTGGGGGATGAGGGGATAATGGGGGAATAAAGACACATTTGTAATACCTTAATCAATAAAAAGTTACAACAATTTAAAAAATAAAATTGCTTCAACCGTTTCTTTTTGCATTTTTTAAATGTGGGGTAGTGGAAAATTTTAAATTACATATGTGGCTCTACATATATTTCTATTGGATAGTGCAACTTTAGAACAGATTGTTTCTAGTGAGTTTGGTTTTCATGTGGCTACTAGGGCATTTCTTGATCAATGGCACCTCAATCCTTATAAAGCATATTTAACCAGTGCTTTTGTCAGAACATAATTGAAACAATCTAGCATAAAAGGAATGTTTGGGTGGCAAGATGGTAAATGGGATGGAAAACCAAAAACAAGATATTTCAAAAAATTTAGTTCAAAATTCATAGATAGCATTTATTGAATGTGCTGATCCAGTGTGTTTCTTGTGAGAACAAAATGAGCCAACCAATGAGAAAATAGTCTTGTGAATTGTGAACTGGCATAAAAAGATAAGGAATAGTTACACTGTTGTTTCTAGATCTAACTAAACACTTTACATGCACATTTTCCTACTAAGAACCCACATATCAAGGTGTGAGCATAAGGGATACACTCCTTAGAGGTTCCACGTCATGCCCAGAGTTTGTTGACAATTTTTACCATCATATCACTAGTGTGTTTGGGTCTCATGCTGCTGCCAAAACAGCCTTGGGGGTGTTAGCATCAGGGCCCCTCCCAATGCTGATCCTGTGGGGGAAGGTCCTTATAATGTCAACTGTGGAGCTACAAAGCAAAATCTATGGAGAGGTGCAGTGGGGGACCTGGGGACCCCATGTCTAGAGCAAGGCCACTGTCTGACTCACTGAGCTGTCCATGTGCCACCCCTCCTGTTTGTGAAGAGACAGCTCTTTTTTTAATATTTTTTATGGATTTTTCACAGAGAGGAAAGGAGAGGAATAGAGAGTTAGAAACATCGATGAGAGAGAAACATCGATCAGCTGCCTCCTGCACGCTCCCTACTGGGTATGTGCCTGCAACCAAGGTACATGCCCTTGGCCGGAATTGAATCCAGGACCCTTGAGTCTGCAGGCTGATGCTCTATCCACTGAGCCAGACCGGTTAGGGCAAGACAGCTCTTCTTGAGGTTGAAGTTTTATAATGCATTTCACATACTGGATGAAATTTCATCCCTGAATATTCAAGAACATCAGGTGAAAATCTGAGAACTCAAAGATGGTTCAGCAAGACAGGAATAAAGACACAGGCAAGCTTTCTCTGAGAAATGAACATTGAAAATAGTCCTCCACATTTAAAAAAAAAAATGTTGAAATCTGGAGGAGGAACAGGTCTGCACTTCAGGAACCAGTGAATGAAAGGGCAGCCAGCTTCTGGCACCTGTACAGAGCTCATATGATGTGGACAGAGTTGAGCCTCACAGTCACCCAGCCTGAGGTAAGATGCTGCCCACAAACAGGACAGCAACAATCAACATCCAATTACAACAAAAAACCCCAAATATCCCACACAAGGGACATTTCTAGAGCATCCAGGTCAGGAAATAAAGGAGACTGCACCACTAGGTCCCACAGGACACCTAATGCATAAGACCACCCCACAAAGACTATTCCACACCTTTTGACATTGACATGTAGTGTTATCATTCCCATTTAAGTATTCCATTATTTCTTTTATTTATACTTTTAAATTCAAGTGTTATTTCTTAGTATATATTTTCTAGAAATACCTTTTTAAGTCATCTCTTTTGATTGATATCTGATTTTATTTCATTGTGGTCAGAGGAACATCCTGTATGATGGTAATATTTTAGAATTTATTTATTTTGTGTCATGGTCAGATTTTATGAATGTTCCATTTGTGTGAAAAGATAATGTTAATCAATGAAAAACAAGATCAGTGAAAAAAAATAATGTATATTCGGAGTAGGAAGATGGCGACTAGCAAGATGGCAGGGAGAGAGAGAGTGTAAGAGAGTGAGGGAGCAATAGGGGAGTGTGTAGATGTGTCTGGAGAGTGTGTTTGTGAGCTAGGGACAGTTAGATCCTGCAGGACTTTCGGCGGCTGGCAGAATGGGCAGTCTTAGACTGTGAGACCCCACTGTCTCTGCAAACACTCCCAGTTGTCCAGCGTTTGTCACAGAAACTACCTCATCTTGAAGGGCAGAACTGTTGTGACTAGTTTTCTAGTCTCACCACCACCCAGACTGGCCTCAGATGCAAACTGGGATCTTACAGCCACTCTGGACAAAGACATGCTACCACAGCTGCAGACCCAGGGACACTGAGACTCCAGGCATCCCAACCACTGATTTCTGTGAGTCACAGAGTGCATCCCTGCTCCACCAGCCTGGGGCAGTGCCATAGGGCCTGTGCAACCAGTGGCATGCGAGCAGGCCTCCTGCTGACACTGGGGGGAGGAGAGGGGTGTGCAACCCCTCCTCCCTAGCAGGCCAGGGCTTTGATTTTTTTCTGTGTGCGTACTAAAGGCTGGACTGAGCACCAGTGACTTTGATTCTCAGTGCATGCAACTGGGGACTCTGTTTCTCCTGTTACGCACATGGGTTATCAGTGCGCCGACTGATTCTTGGGGCACCACGAGGCCGCACTGCTCACCACTAACTTTTTTTCTCAGCACGAGCACATGGGAACTTTGTTTCTCGATACATGCGCGCACAGGGACTCTGGCTATTGGCGCGCGGACTGATTCTTGGCACTTGCGCAAGGTCGCATAGAGCACCAGGGACTTTGATTCCCGTCACTTGCACGCAGGGACTCTGTTTTTCCTCACATCACATGTGCACAGGGACCCTGATTCTCAGAGCGCACTCCAGGCAGCACCATGCACCAGAGACTCCGATTTGCAATTCTCAGCACGCACACACAGGGATTCTGATTCCTGGTGCACGCTTGGGGACTCTAATTCTCAGCACATGCAAGCAGGGACTCTTTCTCAGCACGTATGTGTGAGGACCTTGATTCTATGTGTGCGCATGAAGCCACAGCGAGCACCAGTGACTCCAATGCTCGGTGCGTGAGAACCCTGAGTCTCAGGGCACACACGGGAACCCTGATTCTCAGGGCATTGACAAGGATGCACTAAGCGCCCTGACTCTGATTCTCAGTGCAGGTATGTGGGGACTCTGATTCTCGGTGCGTGCAACTTTTGCTGACCATGACAGCCACACGTTTCAGTATCTGAGCTCTTCAGTGATGCTAGGGTGGCGCGATGCTCCCACTGCATGCAGCTCAGGCTCCCACAACTTAGCACTTAGACGTTCTAGTGATAGCTAGAATGGGGAGACAATGAAACAACCCCAAAGGAAAGACAAAGAGGAATCACCAAGAAGGAAATAAATGAAATGGAGGCATGCAATCTGTCAGAAAAAGAATTCAGAGTAATGGTCATATAGTTCAGAAACTGGATGAATGAGAAAATCAACTACCTATGCAAAAACCAGGAAGAAATCAAAAGTGTTATAGCTACAATCAAAAACACCATGGAAGTTTTCAACAGTAAACTAGAAGGGGTGGAGAACCAAATTAGTGAGTTAGAGATAAGGTAGAGAAACAAGCCCAATCGGAACAACAATTGGAGAAAAAAATTAAAAAGCAGGAGGAGAGCCTAAGGGAGCTTTGGAATAACATTGAAATGAAATAACATGCATATAATAGGGGTGCCAGTAGGACAAGAAGAGCAGCAAGGATTAGATAATCTATTTGAAGAAATAATGACAGAAAACTTCCCTGATACGGAGAAGAAAAAAGTCACACAAGTACAAAGAGTCCCAAGCAAGATGAACCCCAAAAGACCCACACCAAGACACATTATAATTACAATGGCAAATGTTAACAACAAAGAGAATCTTAAAGAGAGACAGAGAGTTACCTCCAAAGATCCCCCATCAGATTATCAAATTATTTCTCAACAGAAACACATCAAGCCAGAAGGGAATGGAATGAAGTATACAAAGTGATGCAAAGCAAAGGACTAACTCCAAAAATACTCTATCCAGAAAGGCTATCAATCAAAATTGAAGGGGAAATCAGGAGCTTCGTAGACAAAAAAAAAAAGCTAAGGGAATTTATCACTACTAAGCTGGCAATGCAAGAAATGCTAAAGGGAATGCTGTAAAAAGAATAGAAAGGGAAGAAGGGACACAGGCATAAAATACATAAATAGCTACAAGCAAGTACCTATCAATAATAACATTAAATGTAAATGGATTAAATGCTCCAATCAAAAGACACAGGTAGCTGAATGGATAAGAAAACATGACCCATATATGTGTTGTCTACAAGAGACCTACCTCAGAACAAGGGACTCATACAGACTGAAAGTGAAGGGATGGAAAAACATCTTTCAGGCAAATGGAAATGAAAAATAAAAGCTGGGGCAGCAATACTTATATCTGACAAAATAGACCTCAAAGTGAAGACCATAACAAGAGACAAGGAAGGCCACTTAATAATTCTAAAGGGATCGATACAACAAGAAGATATAACTCTGGTAAACATATATACACCCAATGCAGGAGCACCCAAATACATAAAAATAAAATTCCTAGAAGATATCAAGGAAGAGACTGACAGAAATGCAATCATAGTATGAGACTTTAATATCCCATTAACATCACAGTATCAATCCTCTAGACAAACAATCAGCAAAGAAACAGCAATCCTAAATGACTCACTAGATCAGATGGACTTAATCAACTACTTCAGAACATTTCACCCAAAGCTACTGATTATACATTCTTCTCAAACACACATGGGACATTTGCAAAGATAGGCCACATATTAGGATACAGCAACGTCTTTCCAAATTCAAGAAGATTGAAATCATATCAAGCATCTTCACAGACCACAATGACATAAAATTAGAAATCAGCTATAATAAAAACAATCAGAAAAATTCAAACACTTAAAGGCTGAATAGCATACTATTAAACAATGATTGGGTTACCAAAGAGATAAAAGTAGAAATAAAAAAAAATATCCCGGAAAAACACTACAATGAAAACACAACAATCCAAAATCTATGGGGCACAGTGAAAGCAGTCCTGAGAGGGAAGTGCATAGCATTACAGTCCTCCCGAAGAAAGAAGAAGAAGAAGGAGGAGGAGGAGGAGGAGGAGGAGGAGAAGGAAAGAAAAACTGCTAATAAAACACCTACCTCTGCAACGTCAAGAATTAGAAAGAGAACAAGAAAATCCCAGAGTGAGCAGTGAGCAGAAGGAAGGAAATGATAAAGATCAGAGTAGAAATAAATGACATAGAGATAAAAAAAAAAATACCAAAGATCAGTGAAACCAAGAGCTGGCTCTTTGAAAGGATAAACAAGAATGATGAACCTCTAGCCAGGCTCACCAAGAAGTAAAGAGAGAGAACCCAAATAAACAAAATCAGAAATGATAGAGGTGAAATAACAATAGACCTCACAGAAATACGAAGAATCGTAAAAAAAAAAAAAAAAAAAAAAATACTATGAGCAACTCTCTTCCAACAAACTGGTCAACCGAGAAGAAATGGACATATTCCTAAAAAAATACGACCTTCCAAAACTCAACTAGGAAAAATAAAATTAAAAAATCTGAATAGGCTGAATAAGTATGGAGGATAAGGATAATAGGCTGAATAAGTATGAATAAGTATGGAGGAAATTGAAGCAGTTATTAAAAAACTTCCAACAAACAAAAGCCTTAGACCAGACGACTTCACAGGGGAGTTTCATTAAACATTCAAAGAAGAAATAAAACCTATCTTCCTCAGACTATTCCAAAAATTTCAAGAGGAAGGAACACTTCCAACCTTTTTCTACGAAGCCAGCATTACCCTAATCCCAAAACCAGATAAAGACACTACAAAGAAAGACAATTATAGGTCAATATTCCTCATAAACATAGATGCCAAAATTCTCAACAAAATTCAAGGAAATCAAATCCAGCATTACATTAGAAAGATCGTACACCATGACCACATGGGATTTATTCCGGGGATACAAAGATGGCACAATATTCACAAATCAATAAACGTGATACACCACATAATCAAACTGAGAGATAAAAACCATATAATCATATCCATTGATGCAGAAAAAGCATTTGACAAAACCCAACACCCTTTCTTTTTTAAAAAAAATATATTTTATTGGTTTTTTACAGAGAGGAAGGGAGAGGGATAGTGAGTCAGAAACATCGATGAGAGAGATACATCAATCAGCTGCCTCCTGCACACCCCTACTGGGGATGTGCCTGCAACCAAGGTACATGCCCTTGACCGGAATCGAACCTCGGACCTTTCAGTCCACAGGCTGACGCTCTATCCACTGGGCCAAACCGGTTAGGGCCAACACCCTTTCTTAATAAAAACTCTCAGGAAGGTGGGAATAGAGGGATCATACCGCAATATAATAAAAACCATATAGGACAAACCTACAGTCAACATCATACTCAATGGGCAAAAACTAAAACCATTTCCCTAAGAACAGGGACAAGACAGGGATGCCCACTCTTACCACTTCTGTTCAACATAGTACTGGAGGTACTAGCCATGGTGATCAGAAAAGAAGAAGAAATAAAAGGCATCAAAATTGGAAAAGAAGATGTAAAATTGTCATTATTCGCAGATGACATGATATTGTACATAGAAAACCCTAAAGACTCCATCAAAAAAACTACTAGACTCAATAAATTAATTCAGCAATGTAGCAGGATACAAAATTAACACCCAGGAGTCTATGGATTTTTTAAACACCAATAATGAACTCACAGAAAGAGAAACTTAAGAAACCATCCCATTTACCATTGCAACAAAAAAATTAAGATACCTAGGAATAAACTTAACCAAGGAGGTAAAGTACCTGTACTTGGAAAACTACAGGACGCTGAAAAAAGAGATAGAGGAAGACATAAGGAAATGGAAGAATATACCATGTTCATGTATTGGTAGAATCAACATTGTTAAAATGTCTATACTACCCAAAGGAATCTATAAATTCAATTCAATCCCCCCTAAAATACTAATGGCATACTTCACAGACCTAGTAAAAACACTCCAAAAATTCATCTGGAATGAAAAAAGACCCTGAGTGGGTGGGGGGCAATGGGGAGATAAGGACACATATGTAATACCTTAATCAATAGTTTAAAAAAATTAAAAATAAAATAAATAAAACATATTTTAAATGTGGGGGGGGAAGACCCCAAATATCTGCAGCAATCTTGAGAAAGAAGAACAAAGTTGGAGAGAACATAATACCAAATATCAAGCTATACTACAAAGCCACTGTTCTCAAAACTTCCTGGTACTGGCACAAGAACAGACAAATAGATCAATGGAACAGAACAGAGAATCCAGAAATTGACATAAGCCATTATGCTTAATTATTATTTCACAAAGGAGGCAAGAGCATAGGATGGACTCAAGACAGTCTCTTCAATAAATGGTGTTGGGAAAATTAGACAGATACATGCAAAAAAATGAAACTAGATCACCAATTTACTCCATACACGAAAATAAACTCAAAATGGATAAAGGACTTAAACATAAGACGGGGAATCATAAAAATCTTAGAAGAAGCCATAGACAGCAAAATAGCAGACATTTGTTGTAGCAATATCTTTATCAACACAGTTCCTAGGGCAATGGAGACTAAGGAGAAAATAAACAAATGGGACTACATCAAAATAAAAAGCTTTTTCACAGCAAAAGAAACCATCAACAAAACAACAAGAAAGCCCACTGCATGGAAGAACATATTTGCCAATGTTATCTCTGATAAGGTTTTAATCTCCAAAATTTATAGGGACCTCATACAACTTAACAAAAGGAAGATAAACAAACCAATAAAAAAATATGCAATGGACTTAAAGAGACACTCTTTGAAAGAGGACATTCAGAAAGCCAAGAGACATATGAAAGCATGTTCAAAGTCACTTATCATCCAAGAGATGCAAATCAAAACAATGAGGTACCATCTCACACCTGTCAGAATGGCTATCATCAACAAATCCACAAACAACAAGTGCTGGAGAGGATGCGGAGAAAACGGAACTCTCTTGCACTGCTGGTGGGAATGCAGACTGGTGCAGCCACTGTGGAAAACAGTGTGGCATTTCCTCAAAAAAACTAAAAATGGAAATGCCATTTGACCCAGTGATCCTACTTCTAGGAATATATCCCAAGAAACTAAAAACATCAATCAGAAAGGATATATGAACCCTTATGTTCATAGCAGCACAATTTACAATAGCTAAGATTTGGAAACAGCCTAAATGCCCATCAGCAGATGAGTGGATTAGAAAACTGTGGTACATCTTCACAATGGAATACTACACTGCTGTAAAAAAGAAGGCTTTCTTACCATTTTCAACAGCATGGATGGAACTGGAGAGCATTATGCTAAGTGAAATAAGCCAGTCAGAGAAAGATAAATATCACATGATCTCACTCATTTTTGGAATATAATGAACATCATAAACTGATGAACAGAAACAGACACAGAGACAAAGAAGCATCAGACAGACTGTCAAACCACAGGGGGAAGGCAGGGATGTTTGAGGGGGTAAGAGATCAACCAAATGACTTATATGCATGCATATAAGGATAACCCATGGACACAGACACTGGGGGGGGGGGGCGGTGAAGGCATGTGCTGGGGGGTAGGAGAGGCTGGGCGGAGGTCAATGGGGGAAAAGGGAGTCATATGTACTACTATTTGTATTACTTTAAACAATAAAAATAAAAAAATAAAACCTATTATCACCCAACAAACAAAAAAATAAAAATAATGTATATTTTGCACACTTAAACAAGTACAATGTTGCATCCAATATATATATATATATATATAAATAAAATAATTTATATTCTGTTAGGTATAAATTCATATGAATTCATGGATAATAATTAATGTTTATCTGATACTATCTCAGCACTTCACTCATCCCTAACCAAAACCTTATGAGGTATGTATTATCATTTCCATTTTACAAAGGAAAAAACAGACAAAGAAATGTTAAATAATTTTGCCAAAGTCACACAGTTAGCAGAGAGTAGAAATGGAATTTGAACCAGGTAATCTATCTTCAGTCTATGCGCTTAGCTACTGCTTTTTATCACCTTTTTTTAGTTTTGTTATTTAAATCTTCCAATTCACTGGGGTCTTTTTTGGTATCTTTGTCCATCAATTTCCAATAGAACTAAAATTTTCAAATCATCTTTTTTTGTGGTTCTTTCATTTACAATTTTATAGTTCTATTCTCATGATCCTTGTATCTTCTTGATCCATTTCTCCTAATATCAGTAAATAATACCCCATTTGTCTTTTATGATGTTCTCACTAAGAAACAAATCTTGCAAAGATAAGAGATGCTGACACTGGACATATGTATTAATGCTCGTCACTACAATATCTACTTCTATCTGGCATGGATCTGGTGCAAACAACACATTTTTGGAGAATCAACAACTTGTGTAAATCCATAAAAGGTTAAAGAAAGAAAGGGAAAAATAGCATTTTCTTAATGTCCTATTAGCTACCTTACCAGGAAATAACTTCTAAAAATAAGTTATTTTCTCTCGCAAACAAGTTCTCAAAAGCACAGTAATCCCCACAGTAAGCTGTTAAAATAGGTGAGCTCCAGGATGCCTGCTATTTAAATGTGGATCTCTGGTATTTTAACTACATGTCAGTATAGGAGAGAGCAGAGCTGCAACGTATCCTAGGAATAATCATGGGCACATAGCTAACATCCACTGAGAGATGACCATGGGTAAGACCCTCTACTGAATGCTTTAAATGAACCTATGATGGGTACTGATGAAATATGTGTTAAATTATATAATTATCATATTTAATCGTGTTTACCAACTGAGATAAAAAATTAGATCATTATAATACATATTAATAAAAATACTGCTATCAGCATTTTCCAAATCAGTTACTGGTGTTCAGAGAAATGAAGACACTTGACCAAGAGCAAGTAGCTTGTAAGCCAATGAAATCTATTTTAAATTTTACAACTCCACCAGGTGGAGATTATTATCTCTGCTTTATATATGAAGAAACTGAAACTAGAGAGATTAAGAAATTTGCTTAGTCACTCAGATAATAAATGGAATAGATGAGAAATCAACCAAAAATGTCTGAGGCTAAAGATCATATAGGAAATCTCTAGACTAAAGAATGGTTTAGTAAACTAGGCCATTGCCTGCATGCCTGCAATCTTTCCCTAAATTTATTTTCAACATTCTCTATAACAATGCACACCCCTTCTAGCTTTACTGAAATTCCCACCACTTTAAGTTGATTATGAAACAAATGAGGATGCATTATCTATAGAACACTCCAGTTGGAATGCTTAAGTATTGTGATAGTTAATTATATATGTCAACTTGACTTGGCTAAAGTATGCCTAGATAGCTGGGAAAGCATTATTTCTGGGTGTATCTATGAGGGTGTTTCCAGAAGAGATTAGCATTTGAATCAGTAGACTGAGTAAAGACCACCTCTACTAATGTAGATGGGCAACATCCCATCCATTAAGGCACTGAATAGAATAACAAGGCAGAAGAAGGGCAAATTCTCTCATCTTGAGCTGGGATAGCCATCTTCTCCTGCCTTAAGACAAGAAGACATAAGAGCTTGTGGTTCTGAGGCCTTTGGACTTCAGAATTTATATCAACATCCCCCACCCTCACCCCCTCAAGTTCTCAGACCTTTGACCTTGAATTGGGATGTACACTGGTGTCTCCCCTGGTTCTCAGGCCTTTGGACTCAGACTGAATTATACCACTGGCTTTCTGGTTCTCCAGCTTGCGGAGGACAGATGGTGGAACTTCTTGGCCTTCATTATTGTGTGGACTAATTATTATAATAAACCATATATCTCTATAGCTGTATATATCTGTATATATGCTTATGTGTGTATGTATACATATGTATGTATGTATGTATGTATGTATGCATGTATGTATATCTCATTGGTTCTGCTTATCTGGAAAACCCTGACTAATATAAGTATTACCTGGGAAAACACATCAGTCAACTTCTACCATCAGACTGCCCAGCTTTTACATGCAGTGATGCATAAGATTTGAGCAAGGGTTGCAATATAAATCAAAAGGGATTCAATACAGATAAAATTTAGAATGTTATTGTATAAAGAACTGGTGACAGTCTGGATGGGTGCATTCAGTGGAGAAAGAATTCACAGGAGAAATATGAAAAGTATGTGAAAAGCATAATTTATAAGATGTGTATAATTCTGGGCTATCATACTTGCCCACATGCTTGAGGTATGCATAATGACTGAGATTTAAAAATAAAGGTTTTTTTCCTTTAAAAAAGTAATTTGCTTGCACCACCTTTGAGAATAAATAAAATCTGGTGTGACCTTATTATAAAGTTATTTATACCATTTATCTTAAAGATGGCCTCCATTGGGAGGAAAAAAAAGATTGAATCCATAATATTTTAATCTGTTGCTGTTGGTGTACATAAGTCACACACTTCTATATCAAGTGTTTGCATATTGATTGTAGCTTGACCTTACCAATTTATCATTTAGTCTCATACCATCACCCTCCATGATAGATGTTATAGCTAAGGGTCTAGCAGCAATTTCATTATAGTCCCCATGTTTCAGGGTTTCATAAATAAGCAGCCAAAATCTACTGTAGGCTATGAAATGTTTTAGTTTGCATATCTATATTATCATTTTAGTTCCATATTGTAGTTTCCATCCATCATCTATAGAATCATTTTTCATTTTCAGAGGCAGTTCGTATAGGAAATCATTTTAATGGCCATCAAGTGAGGAGAAACCTTGAAAGAGAAGGTAAAGGTATTAAATCCCATTCCTCCCCACCAATATAAATAAATTGAATGAATTAATGAATAATGCAAATTATACTCTGTGATATACATGGATGAGATTTGCAAATACTTATAAAATTAATCAATAAGCATATAAACAGTTTATTAATGATAAAGCCCAGTAAGTATATGCTAAGTGAATAAATAAGGAGGTTTAATATTATGGAAGATATAGATTTTAAGACTATGCTCATGACCTCTATCAACTTAAAATCTAAAAGGGGAGACAAGACATAGAAATACAATAATTCTAGAAAAATAATTTTGGAATGGGAATTAATAGCTTTCCCTTTGCATATTAAATGTCAAATGAGTAGTACTACATGAGTTGAAGTGAAAGAAAATATTTGTTAGTGTCTATATAAATGTCCAGTTATTCAAATGGTTAGCCCAGAGAAGGGCAGGGTGGTCTCAGGCAATCTTTAAATTTCTATCTGTCTTGATATATTACAGGCCCTGGGCATATGATACTTCTGACCCTGCTTTGCTGGCTGTTTTAACATTGCTTTCAACACTGAATTCTCATAAACCATTCATATTTGTTACATTTCTGCTCATGTTAACCTTTTTCTCCTGTTCTGTGTGGATTAAAGTCTCTTTCCCTGAATTTACCACATGTTTAAATTTTAGCAATTCTCTATATTTTGGGATCTTCATCTATACAATAAATAATAATAATAATAATACCCTATTAATAGGGTTGTTATGAGAATTAGGTGAGATAATGTACATAAAAATTTTGTGTACTGTAAAATAAAATATACATATACACAATTGAAAATTATATATTAAAAGTAGTAATAATAGTGGACAATAACAGTCTATTTAACTTATTATGTTAATATTACAGTACTACTCGCCCTGGCCGGTTTGGCTAATTGGATGGAGCATCGGCCTGGGGACTGATTCCATTCCGGTCGGGGGCAGGTGCCTTGGTTGAGGGCACATCCCCAGTGAGGGGTGTGCAGGAGGCAGCTGATCGATGCTTCTCTCCCATCGATGTTTCTGGCTCTCTGTCCCTCTCCCTTCCTCTCTGTAAAATATCAACAAAATATATTTAAAAATATTACAGTACTAATATTGATAGGTATAGTGGGTTGAATAGTGTCCCCTCATGTCAGCCAGAAGAATGTGACCTGATTGGAAACGGTGGGTCTTGATTTAAGGATCTATAAATGAAATCCTCCTGGATTCAGGGTGGCCCCTACAACCAAAGTTTAGTTTCTTTAGAAGAGAGGGAGAACTGGACGCAGAGACACAGGGAGGAAAGCCATGTAAAACTGAAGGCAGAGACTAGAGTGATGCATCTCCAAGCGAAGAAATGCCAAGGATTGCTGGCTAATACCAAAAGTTAAGAAGAGTCAAGGAAAGATTCTTCCCTGGAGCCTTCAGTGAGAGCATGGACCTGCCTGCATTTTATTTTATTTATTTTTATTTTTTTAAATATATTTTTTATTGATTAAGATATTACATATGTGTCCTTATCCCTACGTTGCCCCTTACCCCCGCCCCCGCTCATTCCCTCACCGCCCCTCCGTTATCCGTGTCCATTGGTTAGGCCTATATGTTTGCATATAAGTCCTTTGGTTGATCTTTCCCCCTTACCCCCACCCTCCCCTACCTTCCCTCCAAGGCCCGACAGTCCAATCAATGCCTCTCCATCTCTGGATCAGTCCTTATTCATCAGTTTATGCTGTTCATTATATTCCACAAATGAGTGAGATCATGTGGTATTTATCCGCTCTCCAGTTCCATCCATGCTGTGGAAAATGGTAAGAGTTCCTTTTTCTTCTTCCTCTTCTTAAAGAATACCTTTCAGCATTTCATATAATACTGGTTTGGTGGTGATGAACTCCTTTAGCTTTTTCTTATCTGTGAAGCTCTTAATCTGACCTTCTATTCTGAATGATAGCTTTGCTGGATAAAGTAATCTTGGTTGTAGGTTCTTGCTATTCATCACTTTGAATATTTCTTGCCACTCTCTTCTGGCCTGCATGGTTTCTGTTGAGAAATCAGCTGACAGTCATATGGGTACTCCCTTGTAGGTAACTAACTGTCTTTCTCTTGCTGCTTTTAAGAGTCTCTCTTTGTCTTTTGCTCTTGGCATTTTAATTATGATGTGTCTTGGTGTGGTCCTCTTTGGGTTCCTTTTGTTTGGGGTTCTCTGCGCTTCCTGGACTTGTAAGTCTATTTCTTTCACCAGGTAGGGGAAGTTTTCTGTCATTATTTCTTCAAATAGGTTTTCAATATCTTGCCCTCTCTCTTCTTCTGGAATCCCTATAATTCTGATGCTGGTATGCTTGAAGTTGTCCCAGATGCTCCTTATACTATCTTCATATTTTTGGAATCTTTTTTCTTTTTTCTTTTTCGGTTGGGTATTTTTTGTTTCTTCGTATTTCAAATCTTTGACTTGATTCTTGGGATCCTCTTGTCTGCTGTTGGATCTCTGTAAATTATTCTTTATTTCAGTCAGTGTATGCTTAATTTCTAGTTGGTCCTTTTTCATGTCCTCCAGGGTCTCACTATACTTATTGAGGGACTCACTAAATTTATCGGCAGTTTCCATAAAATTCTTGAAAAACCTTATAAACGTGGTTTTGAACTCTATATCCAGTCGTTTGCTTTCCTCCATTTCTGTCATTTGTGACCTGTTTCTTTGTCTCTGCATTTTTTATGCTTCCCTGTGTTGGTAGAGCGGTTTTGTGTGCTAGGTGTCCTGTAGGGCCCAGTGGCTCAGCCTCCCTAGTTACCTGAGGTGGACACTCTTGGTGCACCCCCTTGTGGGCTTTGTGCACAGTCTTGTTGTAGTTATGCCTTGATTGTTGTAGGATCACTGGGAGGAATTGACCTCCAGGCCAATTGGCAGTAAGAATCAGCTGTGTCTGTAGTGGGAGAACTTCTGTGCTAAAGACACCCTTCTGGGGCAAGACTTGCTTCAGTGGGGCTTTGGTGCTCACTGAGTCTGCACCCTGAGTGTGTCCCTTATGGATCTGAGGAGTTGTAATCTGGATGGTCCCCCTCTGACCACTGGGTACACTGGCTCTTGGATCTAAGGAGGTGCTAATTTAGCCTCTGCCTGAGGTTACCCAGCAGGAGCTACGAAGAGAACTGCAGATTCCCCTTCCTTTTTTGGAGTTTGGAGGTGCCCTGATGAGGCCTAGCTGTGAAGCAATGCAAGCTGCTGTGGGGCCTTGGGCCTTCTCTTGGAAGTTCTGGGTCTGTCTGGCCCAGCTGCAATTTGTTAGGTAATTTTCAGGTTGCAAAGGGCCAGGGCATTCATATGCAAAAGCCTCTGCCGCAGCCTGGGTGGGGCAGGGTCTCAGGGAATCAAAGGGCGGACCAAGAAGCTATGGCTGGTCCTCAGCCTTGCCCTAAGGGGCCTCGTATCTCAAGCACCTCTGAGGGAAAGCCGCCCTCAAGTTCAGAGTGCTGCCTGCTGCCAGACAGTCCAGTTTCTCCCCGTATGAGTCCTGGGTCCCCAGAGACTTTCCGGAACCAGAGTTCAGAGCAGTCAGGAGGTTGTGACTCCCTCTTGATTCAAAAAGACAGCCATGTCCTCAGGTACCAGCCCCTTTCTGCGCGTGCACGCTCGAGCCTCCATACCTTTGCACTTTACTTCCACAGCTCCTCTGAGTCTCAGTGTGCTTTTCTCTTTTCTTCTAGTTGTAGAATTTACACTCAGCCAGCCTTCCTGTAGTTCTGGATGATGTCCGTTTTGTCTTTTCATTGTATTTTTAAAGTTGTTGTGGGAGGCAGCAATTTCCCGGTGTTTACCTATGCCGCCATCTTAGTTTCTCCCGATCTGCCTGCATTTTAATTTCATACTTCTAGCTTCCAGAACTGTGAGGCAATGAATTTATGTTGTTGTAAGTCACCCAGTTTTTATAATTTGATACAACAACCCTAGGGAACTGTTAATAGGTGTACTTACTTTCAACAAATATACATTGTTCAGTAGATAAGGAATGTCTTGGAATACAGTGGGGCCTTGACTTACGAGTGTCCTGACTAACGAGTTTTTCGAGATACAAGCGGTCTCTCAGCCGATTTTTTGCTTTGAGTTGCGAGCTAAAATTCGGGTTATGAGCCAGCTTCAGATACCCCACCCCTAGTTGGCGCAGCGAAGTCACAGTGAACGCCACAACATCAGCCCAGCATCACATGTCTCACTTGTTCACTTTAAGATTAGACATATGAGTAATTTGAGTTATGAGCTCCATCACAGAATGAATTAAACTCATAAGTCAAGACCGAAATGTACCTATTTTTTTTTTTTTTACCACTTATCCCCCCCTCATGGATCTTATTGAATTATCTGAGGCCTAGGTCTGGGCTCTGGTTTCAATGTACAGACTGTGCTATAATTATTACCAATCATCCTCCATCCCTTCCCACTTAATGAGTTGGTTGCTGAACTATATATACTTGATACAAAGTGCTGTATTTCTGTACTAAGTACAGTCTTTGGTACAATGGCCGACAGCATTGGTATCATGGAGTAAAACACTATATTCTGAGTCAGAGACAGAGAGATATGCTGCTTATTAAAAATGTTAACTGAGACCTGACTGGTTTGGCTCAGTGGATAGAGCGTCAGCCTGCAGACCGAAGGGTCCCAGGTTCGATTCCGGTCAAAAGCATGTGCCTTGGTTGCGGGCACATCCCTAGTGGGGAGTGTGCAGGAGGCAGCTAAATCGATGTTTCTCTCTCATAGATGTTTCTAACTCTCTATCCCTCTCCTTTCTTCTTTGTAAAAAAAAAAAATAAAATATATTTTTTTTAAAAATGTGAACTGAGCTATGACACAACATCATTTTGGCCTTTATTTCACCATCTAAAAAATGAGAGTAAATTTTGGTTCACACGATTGCTATGGAAATCAAAAGATAAAACATATGTGAAAGCACAAAGCATACTTCCTGACCTTGTACACAGTTCATAAATCTTCCCCTTATTCCCAATATGCCTTTTATTTCCTCTTCTTCTGTCTTCCTGTGCATACGCCCACTCTTTCACAATAGGGATATTGAACACAATTTTAAAATGATGCAGTACTAATGGACTCAGTGACAATTATGGGGACTAAGTTTTGCCCAAAAGTAATAAAACAAATACAATGTCCAAAGGATCATTGTTTGTGAAATATTTTAAATTTCAAGTAGATGCCAGTGGAGAACAAAACACAGCTGGTCCCCACTCCTCCCACCATATTTTAGGAAATATTCCCTTAGAATGTATTCTGATAGCATGAATTTGGAGTACTTAACAAGTTTACCAGGTATCTGAAAAATATTATGCATGGTTTGCTGCAAAAATGTATTACTTTCAGAATGAGAAAATGAGCTGTGAATATGCTGATTAAACAACTAAAAGAAGTAATTGAGGAACATTATAAGACAACTAGAGGCCCGGTGCACAAAAATTTGTGTACTCGGGGGGAAGGGGGGTCCCTCAGCCAGGCCTGTTTCCTCTCGCAGTCTGGGACCCCTCGGGAGATAACGACCTGCTGGCTTAGGCCTGCTCCCAGGTGGCAGAGGGCAGGCCCAATCCCTAGGTGCAGCCACTGGTCGGGCTCAGAGCAGGGCTGATTGGGGAGTTGGGGCGCCGCCCCTGTCATGCACAGAGCAGGGCGGATCGGGAGGTTGCGATGTCACCCTCAGTCACGCTCAGGGTAGGGGCAATTGGGGTGTTGGGGCACCGCCCCCTGTTACACTCAAGGCAGGGTCAATGGGCAGGTTGGGGCTCCGTACCCAGAGCAGGGCCCATCAGGGGGTTGGGGAGCTCCCTCCTGTCACTCACAGAATAGGGCCGATAGGGGAGTTGGGGCACCGCCCCCTGTCACACACAGAGCAGGGCGGATCAGGGGGTTGGGGCACCGCACCCTGTCACACTCAGGGCAGGGCTGATGGGGAGGTTATGGCTCTACCCTGTCACACACAGAGCAGGGCCAATCAGGGGGTTGTGGCACCGCAGCCTGTCACACACAGAGCCGCAGGGTGATCAGGGGGTTGGGGAGCTCCCCCCTATCAGGCACAGAGCAGGGCTGATCAGGGGGTTGGGTCACCTTCCCCTGTCACAAACAGAGCAGGGCCGATAGGGAGGTTGTGGCCCCGCCCCCTGTCACACACAGAGCCGCAGGGCGATCAGGGGGTTTGGGCGCTGCCCCCTGTCACACTGATCCTGGTGCCGGGAGGCCTCGCGGCTCCAATGATCCCGGTTCTGGGAGGCATATTACCCTTTTACTATATAGGATAGAGGCCTGGTGCAAGGGTGAGAGCCAGCTGGTTTGCCCTGAAGGGTGTCCTGGATCAGGGTGGGGGTCCCTACTGGGGTGCCTGGCCAGCCTGAGTGAGGGGATGATGGCTGTTTGCAGCTGGTCACACCCCCTTCCGGGTGGGGGTCCCCACTGGGGTGCCTGGCCAGTCTGGGTGAGGGGCTGAGGGCTGTTTTCAGGCTGGCAGGTGACTGAAGCTCCCAACCACCCCTTTTTTTCTTTTCTTTTTTTATTCTGGGCCAGCTTTAGCTCTGAGGCTCCAGCTCTTAGGCCTCCGCTGCTGAAAGCAGGTTTCTGGCCTTTGTTTACCTTCTGTATTTGAAACAATGTTGCGATCCTGCTGGCTGAAGCCCAGCGACTAAAGCAGGTTTCTGGGATTTTGTTTAGCTTCTATATTTGTAACATAGTTGCTTAGAGTTGCAGCTCAGAGGCCGGAAGCAGCAGGCGGGGGACGTTGGAGTCCTCCATCACTGAAGCAAGCAAGCCTCATGTTCGTTTTAAGCTGCCTGGCTGCCGGCCGCCATCTTGGCTGGCAGTGAATTTGCATATTGCCCTGATTAGCCAATGGGAAGGGTAGCAGTCGTACACTAATTACCATGTTTCTCTTTTATTAGATAGGATAGTAAGTAGTCTGCACTGATCTTTGATCTTTTGAAAGCAACACAGAGGATTTGTTAGAAACACTTGGTGTACTTTTTGTTATCAAAGATTAAGTGCAAGTTTAAGAAGCAAGTCTGCCTTAGATTATTCTTTTCTCTACCTTGTTTTGTCATGCTGCAGAATTTATCCCAATGGCAGTCTGACATCCCTTTCACAATCCAGGACCACTGGCTCCTAACTTCTCACCTGCCTGCTTGCCTGGTTTCCCCCCTGCCAGCCTGGTTGCCCCTTACTGCCCCCCACTGGTCTGGTCACCCCAAACTGTCCCCCCTGCTGGCCTTGTCACTCCACACAGCCTGCTGTTTGGTCATTACTGTTACTGTGACAGGGTCCTGGACAATTTGCATATTCCTCTATTATTAATATAGATTACCTTTTGAATATTTATATATCAGCAACAACAACAACAAAAACAGAAAATACAGGCATATTAAATCTGTGGCTTTCAAAAATACCAGAATAAGGAAATAACATAGATGTGTAGCAGATCCTACCCCGCTACTGTCATTTACTTTTTTCCATTTTTACCAATATTAGAGGACAAATATTTTAGAATGAAATCTGAAAGAGTTGAATGAACACATAGTGATGTTACACTACTCATCAGTATTGATAATTCTGGAACCGGTAAAATTAAATTGCAGGACTTCTAGGATGGGATTGAAAAATGCATTGTTCTTCTGCCCCCTTGTGGAACATTTAGTGTATTACAGCTATCTGGATCAGGCATCTTTTGCAAAATGTGGTTTTCTCTGGAAAAGCCCAAAATCCATTCTGTGTTTCCAGAGTACTTTGTTATAAATTTTTGTTTTATTAGTCCATTTAAAACAAAAATTTTTCCCTGCACAATTTAAGCGAGAATTCTTCAGGTATTTCTAAAATTATTTTTTAAGAGAGATCGTCTGAAAGACTGACTACTATAAAACCTAAAACTTGTATAGTCCCCAACTCGGCCAAGGCTTATTTCAACTGTATAATTTTTAAAACCAGTAGCCACAAAACTATTTATTATCATGTTTAAAAAACAAACAAACATGTATTTATTGAATTTTTAGAGAGGAAGGGAGAGGGATAGAGAGATGGAAACTGCCTCCTGCACGCCCCCTCCTGGGGATACAGCCACAATCTGTGCATGTGCCCTGCCTGGGAATTGAACCAGTGACCACTTGGTTCATGGGTTGATACTCAACCACTCAGCCACACCGGCCAGGCTACTGTCATGTTTTTTGAGGCAATTAGTACATCTGATTCTAAAATACATGTTGATTAGGAAAAATTTTTTAAATACAAAAAGGTATAAAGAAAAAAGCATAAATATTTCCAATAGCCACTATTGATTCTTTCAATTATTTTATTCCAGGTTATTTTTTCTAAACATGCAGTAGGTTCTCAAAGTATGTAATTTCATTTAACCTCATTTCATTATAATGTTGATGATGAAAAAAAAATTCCCAGCCAGGGCCACTGTCCTCCTATAGCTAAATGGATTTTCTCTGGGGATTCCAGTTTCCTCCCTCATCCCAAAGATGTGCACATTAGATTAACTGGTGTATCTACATTGTCCCAGTCTGAGTGTGTGCATGTGTTTGTATCCCTGCTACGGAAAGGTGTCCTCATGAGGGTGGGTCACCCTTTGAGCCCTGAGCTTCCAACGGAGGTTCCAGCCACTCAAAACCCGGAACTGGAATAAGCAGGTTGGAAAATAATGATCTGACTTGTTTTTATTCATTTTAAATGGATGAATAATTCACATTCATTTCAGCATTTGATATTAGAAGTGTTTGGGATCTTTATTTAGAAGTTTAGTGATGTTTTTGTGATCAGAAATATACCATAGGAACTTAATGCTTGTTTGTATCAACTAGTCTATGGTACAGTTGTTTTCATTATGTGTCAAATTTCGCTTAAAATTGCAGTTTTCAAGAACTTATCGACAAACATTAAGTGATAATTTGCTGTATTTACAATTGTTACTTGTAGTAGATGGTTCGTAAATAATTGCTGAATATATAGGAATATATATAAGTATTTCCTCTTTTCATCAAATGTCCATAATAAAAATAATTTTAACCTCTTAAAATATTCACTCAAATTAATGTGTAAACACATTTCATTGTTTTTATTGTACATGATAAATCTGCATAAGCTATTTTTCAGATGTTTTGTATTATTTAATATTCCCACTAGAATATAGTTATTTGCAAAATAACTTGCCAAAATGGAATATTATTCTTTACACTTTTACTAAATTGAAGGATGGAGATGTATCTCACAAATATCTATCCTCTCATTCATTCATATATGTATGTATACACACATATACATGTGATATAGATATATATATAGAGAGAGAGAGAGAGAATACATAAACAGAGAAAGGTGATGTGATTGGCACACCAAATTATCACTTATTTATGTTATCAATCTAGTTAGCCTGTTATAAATTTACTAGAGGCCCAGTGCACAAAATTCATGTACTGGCAGGGTATTCCTCAGCCCAGCCTGCACCCTCTCCAATCTGGGACCACTGGGGAATGTCCAACTGCCGGAATCAGGCCTAAACTGGCAGTTGGACATCCCTCTTACAATCCGGGACTTCTGGCTCTTAACCACTCGCCTGCCTGCCTGCCAGCCTGATCGCCCCCTAACTGCTCCCTTGCCAGCCTGATTGACACCTAACTGCTCCCCTGCCTGCCCGATTGCCCACAACTGCCCTCCTCTGTTGGCCATCTTGTGGCAGCCATCTTGTGGTGGCCATCTTATGGTGGCCATCTTGTGGTGGCCATCTTGTAGTGGCCATCTTGTGATAACATGGAGGCGGCCATCCTGTGATGACATGGGGGTGGCTATTTTGTGACTTCATGGGGGTGACCATCTTGTGACCACATGGGGGTGGCCATCTTGTGATGATGTGATGGCGTGACGGTCACCTAGGCTTTTATTAGCATAGATAATGAAAATATCAACTAGATGCAGTTTATATTTTTCATCTTAGGTATGTGTCCTGACTGGGAATTGAGCCTGCAATCTTTTTTTTTTTTTTTTCCATGTATGGGACAACACTCTAACCAACTGAGACACCCGGCCAGAGCAGATGTGGTTTATTTTCATTTTTCCTTGCAATGTTAACAAATAATTAATTACTCATCATGGATTTTTGCCCTGAAAGAGTCACTGAGAGTATTTTCTTTTGCTTATAGTATGGCATCTGGTATTCATTTGTGAATTGTCTCCTTTTTACTTCCTTGGTTTAACTTTGTTTTAGGTCAATTTTTTTGTTGTTGCTGTTAGCTCATTCTGTTGTCATTTTTCTTTGCATAGATAGTTGTCACCCATTTTCATTACGGTCTTGGTTCTGTTATCTTGCTTTAAGGTTGCTAATTTTAATGTTTCTTGTGATTTCTTTTCTACTCAGCTTCCTTCTGTTTTCTTGATTGTTTTCTCTTCCTTACCTTCTAATTCTGCAGGCTATTATTCTTTCCCTGCTAAATAACCAGTAATGTAAACAAAGATCATCATAAATTTAAACAGGAATAATTTTAAGACAAACTATAGTAACAAAACTTGGAGAATTTTGTTTAAATCTCTAAAAGCCCAAGACAATAGGTATATTTTCACAAATTGTCTTTTTTACATAAAGTCCAAATCAAGGCAATGTTAGTGAAATCAAATGTATTGGAGGGGATAAATTCCAAGTTTGTGAAAAATTATTATACATATATAAACTGGAAAAATTATCACCTTGAATATTTTTCAAATGTAAAATCATAATAACTTATAAGTTCTAAGAGTTCATCAGTATGTGTGAATTAATTTTTTTAAAGTTCCATGAGAATCTACACCCCACTGGTAAATTGGGGTGGAGCGGTCAAGAAATATGTTATCTCTTTTATATGAAAATTTTATAATTATATCATAATGTACTATGGAACTTAATGCCTCCAAAATAAGAGTGTACAAGAGTATACCTAACCTATTAGAAAGAAGCTTTATCCTTTTCAGTGGCTAAATCATGGAGAAATTCAGCAATGATTTTTCATGAGAAAAACAGGTCTCAAAGCATTTTGCAATAGACATTAATTAGGCTGGGCTCTAATCCTCTGATTTTCTCTAGGAAACAGCATGATATCATTTCCTATGCATTTAACTGTCTAGTGCCCCATGAGAAGTATAGAGTGAGCAAAATAACACTTCTAATTTTTAGGATGGAAGAAGTAAGGACCATAAAACGACTGGCTTAAGACCATCATAATATTTACCAAAAGTAATTATATAACTGAATTCCTAGGACAGGTGACTCTTTAACCCTTATGCGTAATTTGCTGCGTTAGCCAATGGAAAATATGTCCATTCTTTTCACCATAACATTGAGTTATTATTTTTTTATTGCATAGATATTAAAGCCACAAATATTTGAATGTCATTTTTTCAAGAGAAGTTTAAGAACAGTTTTAATATATTTTGAATTTGCTTAGATCTGTGGAGAAAAGGCAATATCTCCAGTGGTCCAGTTAAATGTTTTTCTTTTTCCAAATAGAAAGCATTTCATTACAAAGAAAAGGTGACCACTTTCCAGAATTTGGATGATGTCTGGAAGTTACAGAATCACAATGCAAATCCACTGAAGGATGTGTTTAAGAATGCAACTTGAAGTCCTTGTTCTCTTTTCTTACTGTTCTGTTTCCCAAAAAAGGAAAAATGCTAAAAAAACAATACAGTGAGTTCTTCACAAAACATTTCAAATGCTATGCTTTGGCTCTGTCATCAATAAACCCAATATACTTGTGCAAACTAAGTAAATAACAATGTGAACCACAGAATTCTGTTTCTTGTCACTTTAACTTTTAGGTTTGATATCATAAAACATAATTTTTTTATATTCTAAAGCCCAGCTATGTATTTATGATATTTTTAATACTGAAGCTTTTGATAAGTTCTTTCTATCATCACCTTCCCTACAAAGTAATTGTGGAAAACTAGCAATCTGTGAAAAAGTCCAACCCCTTTAAAAAGGTCCTGGAAAACTTCACCTGGCTTTGTGAGCCAGTAGCCATCAGAAGAGGTAGATGCCTGGCTGGCTATATCAATGACTTAGATGTTTTCTTTTGCCTGAGAATAATTTCAGATTTTTCCTGGTTGATAAATAATTATTAGAACAGTATCACTATTAAATCCAGGTCTGCAATTTTTTTCAGTAAAAGATCAGGTAGAAAATAATTTAGGCTTTGTGGGCCATATAGTCTATTACAGCCACAGACAATAAGTAAATGGGTATAGCTGTGTTCCAATAAGTCATTACTTACAGAAACAGGCAAACTTAAAAACAATAATTGAGGATGGAATTTAGAGCTTTTGCGGTCTCCTTTTCCTATTCTTAATCATCAATAGGTTGAGATCAAGTTTTTAAAAAAGCCAAATAAAATATATTTTTCAAGGGATTAGAAGTAAAGTCTTGAATTTGTATTTAGAGGCCATACTCACTGTTCTTTGCAGGACTCAAGATGCTCCTAGATGCTCCAGGATCCCAGTGCTGAATGCCAAGCCCTCATCTCCTATAACTCACCCTCATAAACACGACTGATAGAATTTTTTGTCTGTAACTGTCACCCTACTACATATTTATGTTCTAGCTAAAATACTAGTAAACAAGGGAATCTTTCTCCATTAAAGCATCATGTCATTTTTGTCTCTGCTCAATGACTTTTCACTTACTTATCTGGCTTTTGTGCCAAATGCTAATTGTCTTTGAGCACATGACCATTGCTACATTAGACTTAGAGACATAAGCGAATGCCTTTGCATGTTTATTGCTTGTCTTTGGCTACAACTTCCTGTCCACTGCAGTACATACATAATTAGGCAGATTTCAGGAGGGTCATTTCTCCATCACTTAATTCTTTACCCTATAAATTTGACTTCCACTTGCCTTTTTCTTTGCTTTTATAAAATGATGTTCTCATTTTCAAAAATGTTTTGAATAATTTAAAAGTTGTTTCACTTGAACACTGTATAATTTTGTTAACCAGTGTCACCCCAATAAATTTTAAAAAGGGGAAAAAGTTGTGCCAATAGTATAACATTTTTCTAAGTGGCATTCCAAAATTTGGGTTGGTTTCATAAATTTACTACTTATAGGTATAGTAGCTTAATCAACCTCCATTAATAGATACATTTTGAGCATTTACTATGGGCAAGACATTATATTAAGCATTGTACCAAACTATCAAAGGTACATCTTTAAGCTACAAACAAAATCAGTTTAACATAGGATATTGTCCACAATTATCTGCATACCATATTCTATTCTCTGATTTATTTTGCTAAAGGATATTTAGATTTAATGTGATTGAAACCAGATACACTGGCACATTCTGAGAAAAACATCATCCAAGTTAGTTGTGTAGTGAGGATAGAAATATGAGCTTCTTAGGTATAGTATGATATACTCAAAACCTAGTATTTCCTTGGACCAGGATTGTGCCTATGTAGAAACCTATGTAGTTCAGATCACTAAGAATACAAATTTTATACTTTAACAAGATAAAATTAGTACTTCTCCATCTGATTATAAGATAATTGTTAAACATATTTTTAACTACTGCCTGATAAATGAGATATCGCTTCCCTATTTTTAAAAGTTTGGGGATGTGTCTAGTTATTTTTAAATACTTTATTTTTAAGAGTAGTTTTAGGTTCACAGCAAAATTGTGAGGAAAGTAGAGAAATTTCATATATATCCCCTGCCCCCACACAGGCACAGCCTCCCTCATTATCAACATCTCCCATCAGAGTGGTACAGTTGTTACAATTGATGGCCCTACATTGACACATCATCACCCAAAGTCCATAGCTGACACTAAAATTCACTGTTGATGTGTACATTCTGAGGGTTTGAACAAATGCAAAATGACATGTATCCATCATCACAGTGATACTGCCCTAAAAATCCTCTGTGCTCCACCTATTCATCCCACCCCCACAATCCCTGGTAACCATTGATCTTTTTTATTATCTCCACTAGAGGCCTGATGCACAAAATTCGTGCAAGAGTAGGCCTTCCTTCTCCCCTGCTGCTGGCACCAGCTTCTCTCCAGCATCCAGGACCCGGGCTTCCCTCTAGCTACTAGCAGGCACCCGGGACCAGGGCTTCCCTTGCAGCCCCGGCTTCATCTGGAAGGTCGTCTGGAAGGCTGTCTGATCTAATTAGCATATTATGCTTTTATTATTATAGATAGTTTTGCCTTTGTAGGATGTCTTATATTTTATAGTTGAAATCATACAGTGTTGTGTGTCTATTGTTCACTGTGTAAATTATGATACCATAAAATATCTACACATGTCATGATTTTCCCACTCTCAGAATTATTTTCTTATGCCAGATTCATGCACATACTGAATGAAATGGACATCATTATATAAAATTGACTCTTTTTAAATATATTTTATTGACCCTTCACAGAGAGGAAGGGAGAGGGATAGAGAGTTAGAAACATCAATGAGAGAGAAACATCAATCAGCTGCCTCGTGCACACCCCCTACTGGGGATAAGCACGCAACCAAGGTACATGCTCTTAACCGAGATCAAACCTGGGACCCTTCAGTCTGCAGGCCCTATGCTCCATCCACTGAGCCAAACCAGTTAGGGCAAAATTGATTCTTTTAGTAGGTAGAAAGTAGAACAATATATTGTTTGATGAGGATAGCATGACTTTATTTTTTATATTTTTTTATTTTTCCACCATTTACTAATGTAGGACCTTTTCCCCCAAAGTTATTAGTAATTTGGTTTTCATCATTTGTGAATTATATATATTATGTCAACTGTTCAATTTTGCATAATGGGTTTTAACAGTTTCTTAAACATTTTATTGAGCTTTTAAAATAAGTTGCCATATTAGTTACATTTCTCAGTTTATTATTTGCCTTTAATTTTCCTAGTACATCTTGAAATTCAGAAATTTGTGACTTATTCCAGTTATGTAAATTAACATTATTTTATGATTTATTTCTGCTTTGAAACTAAGGCAATCCCCTTGCCTTACCTGAAAAAAAAATTCTCTATGTTATTCTAGGATTTTATTAGTTAATTTTACATTTACTTCTGTAACTCAGATTGCATTTATTTTGCTGCATGAAATAACATGAATATTTAAATTATTTCCTCAATAGCTAAAAAATAGCACCAGCATCATTATCACTCTCCCAGTGCTTTATAATGTTTTTCATCATATGTTAAATTTTGCATATGATAAGAACTTTTTCTGAATTATCTAGTAGTATCTTTTTTTTAACACACATGCCTGCCAATACAAATATTAATGCATGCATTATTAAGGTATGCATATTTATTTTATTATATACTTGTACCACTGTCAATTTATGTTAACACTAATATTAATTTATATCTTGAGATCAAGTGGAAATATACTTTCTGATATTTTTCACCCCACCTCAGATGAATATTTCCTTTTGTATGTTGCACACTGCTTATCACATGTTTTTTATTACTTTTGCTTTATATTGTGCTTTAATTTCCCTTATAACTAGTTTTTCCCTTAAGATTATTCTTTCCTCAAACATTTATTTGATATTCACTTCTACATAAACATATATATCATTTTATAAAGTTTCCTGAAAAATCTCATTTAAACTGTAAATGTAGTATTATTCAAATTAATTTTGTTTGTTTCTTTTGCCATCTTTAAATCATCTTCTACTTCTTGGTCACTATATAGTGTGGTCACTAGATAGAATTTTGAAAATTAATCTTTAAAATGGTTAATGTTACTTCATTCTAAACAGTGTACACATGTATTTTCTGCTATGGAAATTTGATCATTTCTTTTTTTCCAAGTTATTTTTAACAGGTTATACAGGTATAGGGTAACTATGCAATTTTTTCATCCAAACCATTTTATTTTTTTAGTGTGTAAGAGGGCACTTTAAATTATAACAGTGGAACAGCAGGCATAAATGGATCTCACCTAGGAACACCAGGCCAGTTCTTAACTCTAGGAACCTAGAAATCTTTTCACATTGGAGAATGCAAATATAAATAATTCTCAAAATAAGTTTCTCTGAAGGGGAAGAATAAGAGAGTGGTAGATGTATGGCAACGTAGAATCAAATCATGCTGTTTATTTTGAATTGAACCTGTTTAAATTTTGAAAGGAAGAAATCAGTAAAAATAGATGTTCAAATGATATTCAAAGGGTGAGTAATTAATACAGAGAAGTCTCTGGAAATGTCCCAGTGGGTAGGATTTTGACCACAAAGAATGAGTAAGCATTATGCTTAGAAAAAAAAAAAAAAAAAAAGGAAAGATGGTTTGTATGCAAGTAAATTTTCAGATAGAGGTTGGGTAACTGGTGTTTTTCCCATCACCTGCCAAAACATATTGCAGTAGCCCTGGCCAGTACACCAAAAGGTTGTGGGTTTGATTTCTTGTCAGGGTACATACTTAGCGTGTGTGCTCGATCCCCAGTCAGGGCAGGTAATGGAGGCAACCAATTGATGTTTCTCCTTCACATCAATGTTTCTCTCTCTCTCTCTCTCTCTCTCTCTCTCTCTCTCTCTCTCTCTCTCTCCATCCCCCCCTCTCTTCCTCTCTCTTTCTCTCTCCCCCTCTCTCACACCCCACCTCTCTTCCTACCTCTCTCTCTAAAAAACATCAATAAAAACATATCCTTGGGTGAATATTAAAAAACACACATATTGCACTATATAATACTGAAAATACTGAAGAAATTAATCAAAAGATCATATGACACCTGTATTGCAAATGAGATTTAATATTTTCATTTCTATTTCTGTCACCATTTCAGTGGAAATTATTGCTCATTAAAATAACCCTGTAGCCCAGCTTGCATGGCTCAGTGGATGGGCGTCGACCTATGAACCAGGAGGTCATGGTTTGATTCCTGGTTGGGGCACATATCGGGGTTGTGGGCTCAATCCCCAGTGGGGGCATGCAGGAGGCAGCCGATTGATGAATCTTTCTCATCATTGATGTCTCTGTCTCTCTCCTTCTTCCTTCCCCTTTGGAATAAATAAAAATATATATTTTTAAAAAATACCCTGCAAATGTATATGCATGTTTTTATAACCTCCATCTATATTTACTATTATATTGTCATTTTACCATTTTTCACCTTTGATTTTTCAAAGGAGTTTACACAAAAATAGGAGGCAATACACTTTTTATTTCATCTATATCACTTTAAGCCCTTGGCACTTTATTCATTCCATTTCTTGGAATAGTTATACATCGTCTTTGCTACATTGAGTTATGTTACTTGTGCATTCTGTATAGCGCTTTTTTGTTGTTTGGCAATGTACATTGTGTTAAACTAGGATTCAGATGCATCTGAGCATATTTGGAGGGCCTTTCAGGGAGACCTTCCAGGGATTAATTTATCATGAAAGATTGTGAATCTTCTTGGAAGGAATTCATCCTAAGGCAAGACAGATTTCAGGTACATGATTGTTTGAGTGGACAATATGAGTGATAGAAAACATGCTGTACTCAGCTTCATCCTTTCCTGCTGGGGCTGAAAAATCATGTCATCTAGAGCTTCTACCACCTCTAAGCACCCACTCTTTTCTCCTAGGTGCACTCATCCTTCATTCTAAACCTTGAGCAGAGCCCTATGCTTCAGGCCTTTCTTTCCCTTCTCTCTCCTGCCCTTTCCCTTCCACAAGTCTAGCAGTGCCCGCCCTATGCCATGTTCCTCTACGACTTTGGTTAGACAGAAGTGACAGAAGACACTAAAAACTTATACTAGTCATCACTCTCATCCTTTTAGAACTTACTCAGCATATGAAAGGGACTACCACAAGATAAAGTTTTTAAATCAAGGTTTCCTCTAACGCCAAGCATTTGTTTACCACCTTCACAATTTTGCCCATACCTGTTATAATAAATTTATTATCATTTGCTTAACATTTTATTTTTAATCAATTCATCACTAAAATCTCCATGTACTCTTATTTTGTTCTAAACAGTAATACCTATGAAATTGTAGTTTTGATGGTACAGTTTTAGAATATGTATAAATATATATTATACATACAAAGATGCATAACTATTAAAAAATAGCATAACAAACCAACAGGGAGATATTTAGAGTGGGCATATTTTTCCTTTCAAATAAACTGGATGACATTGCAGCTATGTATTTAATTTACAAATAGGAACAAGGGTTACTAATGGGAACAAATGACTGATAGAGTATTTTATGTTTTGAAGTAAGCCATTTTAAAGCCTTTCTTAGCACTAAGAAATAGCCATTCTTATAAAGAAAAGAGTGGTTAGCATCATCTCATTTTATCTAGAAGTCAAAATGATATGCTATAAAATAGTGCCTGAGCAGGTATTTTGAAAGATTGTTTGTCCAGAAAAGTTATTGATTCTGAAGCATTTAAAAGAAAAGTCTCAGATATCAGACTTTTAAGGTTTTAAAAATAAGCAAAATTGATATTTAGAGTTGAAAAGAGAAAGAAGTGTTATTATAAGTAGATTTTCTGGGGCAATTAATAATAAAAAGGATATGGACATCCAAGACTGAAAAAAAAACAAAAAACTATTTGGCCATAAAAACCTTCAACAAAATCCCCACTGCAAGTCATTGTACAGACTTTTCCAGAGTGTCACCAAATAGATGAGATCATTTCTAACCATTTAATCCAAAGTATTTAATCATATTAGTAGAGATGTGGTATTAAACTGTGTTAGCTATTGGAGTTTATGGGGTGGCCTTTCAAATTCAGACGGAGGGTGGGGGTGAGGGCATGTGCTGAGGGGTGGGTGGCAGCCGGGGAGAGGTCAATGAGGGGAAAAGGAGACTTATGTAATACTTTAAACAATAAAGAATTTAAATTTTAAAAAATTCAGGATAGAGATAAAGATATATTGAATTACTCTCCTGTGGGAAACTGTTTATTGCCTTCACTATCTGATAAGCATAGACAGAGCACTCCCCGAAACCCCCCGAAGGCTGGGTGCCTTTGAAGCCCTCCCAAAGGTCGAAGCTAGGCGCCACCTCTGTTTGTCCAGACAGTGGTAGCTGAAACTGCTCCCCCATTTATTATTATGTAAATCCTTGCTGATGGGCTAGTCTGCCTGTTGCAGGGGGTCACCTGCCTAGGGCTATGCTATAGGGGCATCCCAGATCAATAAAAGCTTGGTGAGGCCTGAGCATAGGGGAGAAGTCCTTCGGGACTTGCCGCCTGGTCCCCCAATATTATCTCGTGTCTTTTTCTCTCATTTGCTGTGCGGCTCCTCTTTCAGATACCGAACCCTACTCCACGCGAGCCGTGGAAGGAAACACTCAATACTCTCCCTTTCTGGTGAGACAACATGATATCATATACAAGCCTTGAATCTCAAATTTAATAACCATGTTATCTTAAATCACTTCAACATTGTATACCTTAGTTTTATTGGTTATAAAATTAGAATAATAATTCTTCTTTAGGTATTTTGTAACATAAATGTATATTCAATAGTCCTACAAAGTGCTATACGTCTATAAGTCAGTTATAATGGCCTCTATTACAGTCTAAAGTTAGGTAATTTCTGTGAAATCTCACTGACAAGAGAGTTGATACTCCTTTCCTCTACACTGTTTATTTATGTTATACATAATTCTGTCATTCAGTATATTGCACTTCATCTTTCTGGCAGGAGAGGCGAGTGAGGAAAGAGTTAAACACATTTTTTCTAGTATGCTCTAATTCCTTGGGAACAGTTTCACTGTATTATTTCTCTATTCCTGGTGACTGGCAAAATATTTGCTGGACCTCTTTGCACATTCCACCATGAGTTAGAAGAATATAGATTTAAAGGAAAACAATAAAATTGTATCAAAATATTTTATTTAAAAAGTTTTATCATCTTCCAATATAATACACTGGTGTGAAGTAGGGAACCTTAAAAGGTATTTATAGACGGTTACTACTTGATTAAGAAAAAATGACCTGGTGCCCATCAGCAGATGAGTGGATTAAAAAGTTGTGGTACATCTGCACAATGGAATACTATGCAGCTGTAAAAATGAAAGAACTCTTACCATTTGCAACAGCATGGATGGACCTAGAGAGTATTATGCTAAGCAAAATAAGTCAGTCAGAGAAAGATAAGTATCACATGATCTCACCCATATGTGGAATCTAATGAACAACATAATCTAATGAACAAAAATAGACCCAGAGACACAGAATATTGAACATACTGTCAAATCTCAGAGGGAAGGCAGGAGAGGGTGGAGAGGGAGAGGAGATCAACCAATAAACTCACATGCATATATGCATAACCCATAGACACAAAAAATAGGGTGGTGGAGGCTGGGGGAAGGAGGCAGGAGAGGGCAATGGAGGGGAAAAGGGGACATATGTAATACTTTCAACAATAAAGATTTGTTTAAAAAAAAGAAATATCGAAAAAAGAAGAAGAGAGAGAGAGAGAGAGAGAGAGAGAGAGAGAGAGAGAGAGAGAGAGAGAGAGAGAAATAAAGAGAGAAAGAAAGAAAGAAAGAAAGAAAGAAAGAAAGAAAGACCTGAAATGAGTTCTCACTATAATGAGTATTCTGATCGACTCATTTAAATAAAGTTAAGAGACAAGACTCTTCCTTTTGTATAACAACAATAATTATAATTAATAATTGCACATACATTATAGCTAAATGATTTGAATACATTTACTTAAGAGCCCTCGTACACAGAAAAAAAAACATTAATGTGAATAAAAAGTCAGAAGTCTCAGAAGAGTTTCAAATGAAGCAATTAACACCAAGGACATAATTGAGAGGCTGTTAAAGAAAGTACTGCAAAGAAATGCTTTTCAAATTAATTTCTTATTCGGTAGTAGTTAATTTTATTTTCTGATCTAAAAATTTATCGAAGGCTTGCTTATATACAGTTGATTATCAATTTGCTTGTTAGCTCAAATTGCTCATAATTTGCATTCTTTCTTAGCTTAATGCCAACATTATGCAGTGGGCCTTGCCTATTTTAAGTGGTTTTCACATCATAATTTCTCTTTTATATTTGGTTAAAGATATTTCACTTTTTTCTCTTTAACTGTTTTATTATATTTTTAAAATATATTTTTATTGATTTTAGAGAGGAAGGGAGAGGAAGAGAGAGATAGAAACATCAATGATGAGAGAGAATCATTGATCGGCTGCCTCCTGCATGCCCCCCACTGGGGATGGAGCCCGAAACCCAGGCATGTGCCCTGACGAGGAATCGAACATTGACCTCCAGGTTCATAGGTCAATGCTCAACCACTGAGCCATGCCAGCTGGGCTGTTATTATATTTTAACTTAAATGCTTCACCATTATTCTACTTTCATATGATCCCATGTTGATGAGTTTGTGCAAAATTTTAAAAACAAAGAGTTTTATATTGGCACCATTCTGGAGTTTAGGATTTCTCCTTATTTTTGTCATCTCAGTTGAGACTGGACTGTATTTATTATAGTCAACATATATAACTTGCCCGTGTGATCTACATGTATCTCTGACCATAGAGTCAAATGTAGAGTATTAATGTGCATTCTTACCCTTGAATAATCGCCATGAAATAATTTCAGGAAAAAAAGGAAAACTTAATGTTGTAGTCATTTTTTACTCCAGGGGGCAGTATAAAATAAGAAATGATAAGGCCTAACCTACTTGCAGTGTACATTTAATGTAATTATCAAAGCCAGAGGGAAGTGATGGATTTTATGAAGACAACCAGGATTTCAGTGTGTAATTTATATCTTTTTGAGATGGCTCTTTAAATGTGGAAGTCAGAGTGTCCATTTGAATCCTCATGGCAGGCTGATAACGTCTTACCTGCCATATCTATATTCTCATCTGCAAATTTTAACACCGACAATGTGGTTCCTTTAAAGGAATTAAAAAAAAAAATTCTCTGTATTTCAAATGGAACTTTCTTTATTCATAAACATTACACATGAAAAGGTGGGCTCATAAATGCGCATATCACATAGATAGTTAAAGATAAGAAGTTGTTAGCATTCCATAATGGGAATATACTTAAGCAGGTGATATACTGAACTATTTATTAAGTCTCTACTTAATTGCAGGCTCTGTGCTTGGACATTTATATATCAAATCTCATTTGACCTTGTAACAAAATCCCATTTTTACAAATAATGAAATTGAATCTCAGTAATTCACCCAAAGAATGCCAGCCAGCAAATGGATAATGAGGATTCAAAAACATATCTTCTATTTACTATGATAACCTAAATGCCTATCCCTACATGGCATATACTTTGTGCAAGAAGAAATAAATACCAGTAGGAAGCAGGCTTTATTATCCCATTCTGTGTCTGTTTTAGTGCTACAGCAGTTATTTTAAAAGACTCTCAGTTTTGCCCGGCCACCATGGCTCAGTGGTTGAGCATCGACCTATGAACCAGGAGGTCACACGGTTCAATTCCCAGACAGGGTACATGCCCAGGTTTTGAGCTCTATCCCCAGTGTGGGGCATGCAGGAGGTGGCCAATCAATGATTCTCTCTCATTATTGGTGTTTCTATCTATCTCTCCCCCTCCCTTCCTCTCTGAAATCAATAAAAATATATTTTAAAAATAGACTCTCAGGTTTTTTTTGAGAATAATTTTACCACCTTAATCTTTAGTCTGCATTTGCTAAAAATCACTTCTTCAGACTAATGGATTTTAAGAGAATACCTTGCTTGACTCCTAAAGCAATTCTTGCTCCGTAACATAGGCTTTTATGTTCAATACGTAGGGTCTGGTTGCACAGGCTAGAATTATTTGAGTCATCATATTAGAAAGACATGCAAAGAGCCTCTTTGGCTGACCAGCCAAGGAATTAATATCTGGCTATTACTATCCTATGATCAGTCATTTACATATCCTGCCTTATTTACTCCACAGAAAAATGCTAAGGACATCTGAGAGGATAAGCACTTGAAGTTATTTTAATTAAAAAAATAAAGCAAACTAAGATCCACCTTTATTTTTACCTTCACAGTACCAAAGATCACATACAGTGATGATATGGTTGGAGTGGATTAAATTAGGAATTAAGATTGATAAATGGTGATTGCAAATTCCTGAAGAATATGTGGGTTAAGCTATTAATAACAATATTATTAATATTGTAAATGCTTATCATTGCTTAGAATGACTGATTGTTAGATGTGATAGAGACCATAAAGATCACTTATTCTAACTCTCTCCTTTTATACATGTAGAAATTGATCCATGAAAAGCTTTAAATTGCTGATATATGTGATGTATGGAGCAAACCCATATACGGGTAAACATCATTATGACATCATTCCATAAGAGACACTATTTGCATGTCCTTGATAATCCAACTCCCAAACCTAGATTATAATTGTCAGTTACATATTACTAGTCCATATATATGTGTAACAGGAATTTTTGAAGGGGCTCCTTAACTCACACTTTGTAAAGGTAATATAATGATTGAAAATAAAGCAGTGTTCAGGTAATAGTTTAAAATTCCCCTTCAACAAGAAGTGCTAAAACCTTGAGGAAAATATAGCTTCCTTTTTTGCTCCTAATTTTTTTCTCTCAGATTCTTCATCCAGGTACTACTTAACATCCTTTTAAATCCCACACTTTGGGGTCTCACTGGCTATCTTGGAATGATCTCTTTCTTGTACTAGGACCTTAATTACTAATTGCAGAGGACTCTTGGTCTCTTTTGCATCTGGAATTGTTTAAAGTTCAGATTTTTAAATAACAACTCTTCCTCAATTGATTCTAAAGAAGCCTGTTTTCCTCTAAATTGGATCTGCAAGATGACTTCTCATTACCCAGGAAATAGCTTATCTCTCTATTTGTATGGGTCTGCAGATTTCTGCTTCTCTGAACCTCTCCCTCTGCTGCTAGTGAGTTCTCCCTGCTGAGATAGTTGATGGGAGACTGTTGTGATTATTATATTCCTTTCTTTTTTGTGGGTAGCCTAACATCTAGATTGGAAACTGATCTATAAAATATCCTCCAGTGGAAAGAGACATAGACCCTCTAGAACAGTGGTTCTCAACCTTCCTAATGCCATGACCCTTTAATACAGTTCCTCATGTTGTGGTAATCCCCAATTTCATTGTTAGAAATTGAACATAATTAAAGCATAATGATTAATCACAAAACAATATGTAATTATATATGTGTTTTCCGATGGTCTTAGGCGACCCCTGTGAAAGAGTCGTTCGACCCCCAAAGGGGTCGCGACCCACAGGTTAAGAACCGCTGCTCTAGTACTTTATATAAATACAACTCCATGTGCTCTGGCTATAGAAAGCTTGAAATTTACTCTGGAAACATTTAATTTCTAATTTGTGTAGTAAACATTAAGATTTTAACTATTCATAACTCTTAAGTGTATTTTTAGCATCACTTGAATGAATAAAAGCATTCAGAAGGGAACTCCTGTGACTTCTCACCACTTAATGGCCCACACAACTTATCTGTATACACATATTCTCCACCTCTATCAAAGAACAACAGTAACACTATCATTGCTATTAAAGGTCCTCTTCTCCACTTATCTGCATCCCATCCCTTCTAGCACATTCAAGAACAATAGACCCTTGAGACATTAAAGATTGCAGCAGAGTATGTGGATCTTGCACTCACATCCTCCCATAACCAAACTGGAATTACAACTAAAATATAGAGCAATCAATCGGTATAACCAACTGAACTAGCTGAAGATAAACCTTATAACCAAGAATTTACAGAAGCCACATTGAGACTGATAGAAAGGGAGGAGAAGCAAAATGAGCTGACCCTGCTTCCACTGGTGGCAACTGAGATTCCGGGGGGGATATCTCAGCTGCAAAGGTTACTCCTGAGAAATGTGGGGTTTCAACCCACACTGGGCTCTCCAGCCCAGAGCACCAGTGCCAGAAAGAGGCACCCACATAGCCTCAGGCTGTGAAAGTCAGTGGGGATTCTATCCACCAGGGAGAGACAAGAGACACAGGCACTCTCTTAAAGGGTCAAAGCATAAAATCTTGTTAGCAGCTATTGGGCTCTAGAGGAGGGAGGGTGGAGCAGACTACAGTCATATGATGAAAGAGTCTGGTGTTTGGCTCTGGGGAGAGAGCTGAAGAGACAGCCATCAGGATCCCTGTGCTGAGTCCCTCTACCAGGCTGCAGATGCCATCTTTCTTGGGTGAAGCACTCCCATTCACACCACATCAACCTGAGGAATGCAATAGCCCCACTTCTAGACTCGCTCTCACTCCACCCTATGGAATTTGCACACTGCTGATTGACATCATATCTATCCATATATCCATCCTTTCCAGATATATACATTTTAAAAAACTTAAATCATTTAGGATAATGAATATTTCCTAAATTCTTTAATCTTGATCAGAAAGGAAGCATATCATTGCTTATTTAGGCTTCTAGGACATTAGAATGGAATCTTATTGTATGTTAGACCACTGTACATTTGACTCTTAAAATTCACAGAAAACAAAAATTAAAATTGTGTTTTAAAGCTGGTACTCATACACAATGACAGATAATAATAGTGGGTGACAAAGGAGCTAGATTAAAATGAATTTCAGCATATAATTGAAGATGTTTAGTCTAAACTAGAAGAAATGAAAGATCTAAACATTGCCATTAATAAAGATGTTAGGAAAATAACCACAGTTGACTTCGTTCTTCTCTTGGTGGATAATGATGGCCATCTTCACTTTTTCACCTTTAATTATTCTGTTTCACTGCTAATTGACACTTGTACTAGTGAGTAGAGAGGAAGAAGTTTAAATGACAGTATCCAAATTGATTTAAGTCATGCAATGAAGTATTTTATTGCTAATTAATTCATAGAATCATAGAATATCTATAATAATAAAAGCATAGTATGCAAATTGACCAAATGACCAAACAGCAGAACCACCCTCCAGACAACCTTCCAGATCACCACACTATGATACTCACTGGAGCCAGGCCAGCCAAGGTAGGTGCAATGTGATTGGTTGGGGGGCCCCACCATCGCCCCACGATTGCATCACAGAGGGAGGCCCAGGCCACCCTCTGCGCAACAATTGATCGTGGAGCCCTGGCTGTGTGGGCAGGGCCTCCCTCTGCTGGGCAATCAATCACGGAGCCCCACAATCAATCAGCCCACAGAGGGAGGCCCAGGCCACCCAGCTGGCGGCCACAGAGGGAGGCCCAGGCCACCCGGCTAGCAGCACTGCAGTGGGTAGGCAGGACCTCCCTCTGTGGAGCAATGGATCTGGTGGCCCTGTGATCAATCGCCCCACAGAGGGAAGCCCAGGTCACCGGCCAATGATGCTATGACGGGAGTGCGGGGCTGGCCAGCGATTGCCCTGCAGAGGGAGGCCCAGGTCAGCCAAGGGATCGCACCCCATGCCTGTCGCCAGGAAAGGGAGGCGACTGTTTGCCGGGGGTTGGGGGGGCAGCACCACACAGATGGCAAGCAGTGGCAGCACCGGGGGCAGGTCCGGCTGCCAGCAGCTGGGGGAAGGAAAGCCCTGATAGGCCCTGATCACCGGCCAGGCCTAGGGACCCTACCCAAGGGGTCCTGGATTGTGAGAGGACGCAGGCCGGGCTGAAGGACACCCCACACATGCACAAATTTCATGCACTGGGCCTCTAGTTAATTAGTAGAAATATACATGGAATGTCAGATCCAGAGGACCCTTAAGATCACCTAGTCCAATTGCCTCATTTTCCTGATGGGAAAACTAAGACTCCTAGAAGATAAAGCAACTTTTTCAATGTCACATTTTTCTGAATCATGCATAACTAAAACACTAAGCTAGTATGTACAGAAGCTGCCTTCCTTCTCTACTTGCAGAAAGCCATAATGAAAGATTTCACTCCCCTGGCCTAGTTGATTGCTTGAGATCTTCTAGTTCTGACATTTGTTCATTATCTGATTGTAACCTATTGTGTTTCATATTTTTATATTGCAATTATAATATTTTAAATGACACTAATACTTAGGGTTCAGTTAGCAATAGAAGTTACTAGTTTAATGGACAGTGAGTTTCTGTTTAATATGTATTTTCAAGATAACCATAACCATCTTTTCCAATGGTGGGAGGATTCTAAGAAATATAAACATGAAACAGCTTTTTTTTCAAGCATTGATTTTAACCATGTTCTCTTAATGCCCCCATTCTGTCCCTTAACAACGTCTTTTTAGCAGATTCCATTAATTTTTATTTATTCAAAATGTTTTAAATTAGGTGTAAAAATCTAAAAAATTGTTCTATCTTCTGCTACGGTGCAGACCAGAGCCATGACCCTCGTTGTTTGGAGACTAGTCTGAGTGGTAGGGAATGGTGGGGGGCTCTGAAATGCATTCTACCTCATTCCATTTCCCAAACCAATTTCTTTGGTGTTGGGGGCAGGGTAGGGGAATAGAGGACACCAAGCTCTTCTTACATAATTTATTGGTCACTTATTGTGGCTGGTGATCTGAGTTTATCCAATTTGGTATACTCTTCTGCTATCTGGTGTTCAAATATGTGAAGGGTGTGGCTTTCTTGAGGCACTGTTCAACTCCATCTCTGCCCCTTCTATCACTGACGATTACCTCAAAGAAGAGCAGTTGTGTCTTTCTTAAGCTTCTCCTGGTGGGGAGGCATCTTATGTACTCAGCATCTCTCTAGCTAGTCCTACAACTTCTATCCTTTGTACTAATGTTCTCTTCTAAGTCTTCCAAGGTCCATGACCTATATTCTTCCAAGGTATTTCTTGTCATAATCTCTTTTGGCCCTGCTGGTAGAGGCAAGTCCATCAGGAACCTTCCTTTAGAAATATCTATACTGGGAAAAGATATGTTTCAGTGTTTTCTTATGCTTCCCAAACATATTACGATCTCCCAAGAACTCTCTCATCATTCTTCTGTCTCATGGCATTATCAGGATGAGATTGCAGGCTCATCCAGGAAGTAAAAGACATCTCATCTTGCAAGCACCTCTGATCTCTCTAAATAATTCTCTTGAAGCTGTCCCCTGGCCTCCCTTTACCTGTGTTAATAATAGAAATCCTATCACCCACTCTTCCATGACGAGAGCACAAAGTAATTGCCCATTAGACATTGTGCAGCTTACAAAGCTAGTGATTCCACTGTTAATACTCCTTATATATACCAGGAAAAAGTGAGGTATCAGTTCCTAATTGTTACCAGTCACTTAGAAATATCGAGTGCTTAATGATTCATATCCAGCTTTGGGCCTTAGTCACTGTTAAATGACTATTTGGACTGGTAGAAAAAGTTCATGTCCACTTTTTGATAAGGGAAAGCTGCCTAGCATGTATGATAGTTATAATAAGTCTATGGTTTCTAGAATCTTGAGGAATAATGATAGAACTGTTGTAATTAAATATATATAACTAGAAACAAATTATCATTAATTTGTTTATCTCTATATATGATGTCATAGCATAGTGGATAGGAATTTGGGTTCTGGAGTTCAAAAGACCTACATTCATGTATCAACCTAGGAACATTAGTTAACACCAAGTTTACATTCAGAATAACTTTGGAGGAAAGAAAGAATAAAGTTGGTCAATTTTTTAAGGTGTATTTATTCATAGGCATTTATAATAACTACTCAGACCATAGAGTGTACTGTAGATTTAATGTTTGTGTCTACCAAAATGTGTATGCTGAAACTTAATCCCCAATGTGATGATATTTAGAGGCCTTTGAGAGTGATAAGGCCCTGGGGATGGAACCTTCATGAATGGTATTCATGCCTTTATAAAAGAGGCCCTGGGGATGGAACCTTCATGAACGATATTCATGCCTTTATAAAAGAGGACAAGTTCCCATGTCCCTCCTGCTATGTGAGAACACAGCAAGAAGATGTTGTCTAGGAGTCAGGAAGACAGTCCTCACCAGCCACTGAATCTGCCAACACCTTGATCTTAACATCTCAGCATCTAGATCTGTGAGGAATAAATTAGTGCTGTTTATAAGCCACTCAGTTTAGGGTATTCTGTTATAGCAGCCTGGACATACTAAGACAGAATGTAATCGCTAATATGGTAAAAATATTAGATCAGTAGCTCTTACCATGGCAACACATTATAGTCATCTGGGGAGTTTCTAAAAAATACTTGTGCCAGTGCCTCACCTCAAAACAATAAGTGGAAATCCTGGTGAAAACTCTCTAGAAATTTACAAAGTTAACCAAAAATAATTAAATGTCTATTTAAGTCCAATGATTCTCTTTGTAGTCTAGAGGCCTGGTGCACAAAATTAGTGCACTGGAGGGAGGGTATCCCTGAGCCCAGCCTGCACCATCTCCAATCTGGGACCCCTCGGGGGATGTTGGACATCCCTCTCACAATCTAGGACTGCTGGTTCCTAATCGCTTGCCTGACTGCCTGCCTGATTGCTCCTAACTGCTTCTGCCTGCCAGCCTGATCACCCCCTAACGACTCCCCTGCCAGCCTGATTGACACCTAACCACTCCCCTGCCAGCCTGATCGCCCCTAACTGCCTGCCCCTGTTGGCCATCTTGTGGCTGTGGGCTCCACCATCTTTGAGGGCGTGCAGTCAATTAGCATATTCCCTCCTTATTGGCTGCGGGTGCTGCCATCTTTGAGGGTGGGTTGGTCAATTAGCATATCCCCTCCTTATTGGCTGTGGGCACCACCAACTTTGGGGGAGGGGCAGCAATTAGCATATTCCCTCTTTATTGGCTGTGGGTGCCGCCATCTTTGCAATAGCATGAGGGTCAATTAGCATATTCCCTCTTTATTAGATAGGATGTGGGGGAGGGGGAAGAACACAATTTCCTCCACCCTCAAATTTCTTCTGGCTGGTCTAATAATCAAATAGACATGAGACAGATCAGCACAAGAAAATACTCAAATTTATACTTACATATGTGTGGGAACTCATACACATGACAGTTTCAAAGGCCACACATGTAGGAGAGGTTCAGAGATAGAAAGAAGATTGAGGTATGTAAAACATCCTGAGCTAAGGATAAGGTAATGCACCTTGGAGGCATCAAAGGATGAAGGATACTAAGAGCAGATGTTTAGTAAATAAAAGTTTTTCCTGCCATTTAGGTGGGTTGAAAAGGTTGGGCAAAGCCTCTAATTCTATTTCTTCTCGGAAATTAAGGGTGACTGGAAGAACTTTCTCCTGAACTTGCAACTAAAATTGCCTTTAGCTCAAAACAATCTGCATACCACAAAGGTGCATCTTAGGATGACCTGTTCTGAACCCCAAAGATGTCATCTATAGGAATTTATCTATGGATGCCATAGCATGGTAGTTAAAGTGTTGGGCTCTGGAGAATTAAATAATACAAGAAAATATACTTGCACTAGGAAAGGAGCTGAATCTGCTGGTTGACAGATTACTGAAGTTAAGATTGATGAGAAATATATACACCTTAGCATTTTCTGGTAATATTCCTACTCCAAGGGTCAGTAAACATTTTTTAAAGGGTCAGAGAGTAAATATTTTAGACCACAAAAGATGTCAGTTGCATATTATTTATTTTTGACAACCCTTTAAAATGGTAAAAAAAAAAACAAACAAAAAAAAAAACAAAAACAAAACACATTCATAGTTAAAGACTGTGCAAAAAATAAGATGTGTGGCTGTAGTTTTCCAAACTCTGCAAGATAAAGAGAAACTCTTAAAAACATTAATGAAGAAAGAACAAATTAGCTAGAAAGGAAAAAAAATAATCAGATTGGAATTGAATTTCTCACTTGTAACACTGAAACTGGAAAGCTCTTGGAAAGCATCTAGAGACTGCTGATCAAAAAGGACAAAAACAAGTAACAATTTTAGGCCAAAGCAAAAGGTTCCTTTGCTATAAACCTTGATCTTTGAAGTGAACATTCTGGACTTCCTCTGGTGATGACCCTCCTAATAGGGCAATGAGTTCAATAAGTTAAGGAGCCAAGCGCACTTGCAGCCAGTGTTCTAGGAGTCAGCAACTGGCTCTCCCTGTGCCACCACTTTCAGGTACAGAAATTGGAGTCAAGGAATTTTCTGGAACCTGTACTTTTGGACCATTATAAAAGTAGGTTGATCAAAGTAGGGTACTAGGACATGATTTTGGTTTATAGTTCTTAAATATTTAGATATATGGTATGTGGATCTCTATTTTTATCTATCTGAGCCCAACAAATGTTAGAAGAAGGCCTGAACATAACTAAAGAATCATACTCTTGCCACAATATCAAAGATATGTCAATGATATAATAAAATAAAGATATACTTGGCAATATATGATAATTTAAATATTATATTATATATGAACCTCATATGAAGAAAATACTTGAATGAAAAAAATAATAACCAAACACTAAAGAACCAAAAGAGAAACCATGGTTTAGGAAGTTTGAATATGTACCTCTGGGCAAAATAAAGGATCTAGAAATAAGATATAAAGTAAGGGAAATTTAAATAACTGCTAAACTATCTTAACAAAATCTAGAACCTGGAAATGGGAAAAGGTCAAAATAAATGTTTTCCAAAGGTCTTTTTGCAGTTATGGTATGATATTACTGTGGGAATAGCTAGAAAAAGTGAAGAACATGCAAATATTCTAAAAGACTCAAATTATTAAGGAAGGGTAATTAGGGAAGACAAGGAAAGTATAGCAGAAGACACAGCGAATCTTGATATGGGAAATACAGGAGTGGCTTAAGCAACCATGATTACATTTACATGATGGAATATCATGCAATTATTAAAAATAATTAATTAGATTTATACCAGTTGACTTATAAGGGATTCCCATGCGTATTGCTGTATGAAAAAAGAACAATGCAGTATGGTATATAAAAATGATTTCACTGTTGTAAAATAAGTAATCAAGGGGTGAAACCTCTCCTTTATATATTTATGTTGTATGTATAGAATTATATGAGCTTCCAAAATATGGAGCTATACACCCTATCTAATAAAAGAGAAACATGGTCATTGGCGTACGACCGCTACCCTTCCCATTGGCTAATAAGCGAGATATGCAAATTAACTGCCAGCCAAGATGGCAGCCGGCAGCCAGGCAGCTTGAAACTAACATGAGGCTTGCTTGCATCAGTGACGGAGGAAACCAGCGTTCCCCGCCTGCTTTGCCGGCCTCTGAGCCTGCAGTTTAAGAAACATTGTAACAAATATAGAAGCTAAACAAAACCCCAGAAACCTGCTTTCAGCGAGCCAGGGATCTCAAAGCTGGAGTTATACAGTGTTTCGATTATAGAACCGAAACAAACCAGATACCTTCTTTCAGCAGCAGAAGCCTCAGAGCTGGAGCCAGAGCTAAAGCTGGCCCAGAATAAAAAAAAAGAAAAAAAGGAGCAGTTGGGAGCTTCAGTCAGCCTGAAAAAAGCCCTCAGCCCCTCACCCAGACTGGCCAGGCACCCCAGTGGGGACCCCCACCCTGAAGGGTGTGTGACCAGCTGCAAACAGCCATCATCCCCTCACCCAGGCTGGTCAGGCACCCCAGTGGGGAACCCCTACCCTGATCCAGGACACCCTTTAGGACAAACCAGCCAGCCCCACCCGTGCACCAGGCCTCTATCCTATATAGTAAAAGGGTAATATGCCTCCCATCACCGGGATCAGCGGAGCCGTGAGGCCTCCTGGCACCGGGATCTGCGTGACAGGGGGCAGCGCCCAAACCCCTTGATCGCCCTGCGGCTCTGTGTGTGACAGGGGGCGGGGCCACAACCTCCTTATCCACCCTGCTCTGTTCATGACAGGGGAAGGCGGCCCAACCCCCTGATCAGCCCTGCGGCTCTGTGTGTGACAGGGTGTGGTGTCCCAACTGCCCCCCCCCCCCCACGGGCTCTGCTCTGTGTGTGACGGGGTAGAGCCATAACCTCCCCATTGGCCCTGACCTAAGTGTGAGAGTGGAGGCGCCCCAACCCCCTGATGGGCCCTGCTCTGTGCGTGACAGGGTATGGAGACCCAATCCCCCTGATGGGCCCTGCTCTGTGCGTGACAGGGGGTGGCGCTGCAACCTCCCCATCGACCCTGCCTTGAGTGTGACGGGGCGGTGCCCCAATCCCCCAATCGGCCCTACCCTGAGCTTGACTGAGGGTGGCATCGCAACCTCCAAATCTGCCCTGCTCTGTGCATGACAAGGGAAGGCGCCCCAACTCCCCAATCGGCCCTGCTCTGAGCCCGACCAGGGGCTGCACCTAGGGATTGGGCCTGCCCTCTGCCACCCAGGAGCAGGCCTAAGCCAGCAGGGCGTTATCTCCCGAGGGGTCCCAGACTGCGAGAGGGCACAGGCCGGGCTGAGGGACCCCCCCACACACACAAGTGCACACATTTTTGTGCACTGGGCCTCTAGTACATATATAAAGTGGTTAACACAGGTTACCTGGAGCGTGGTAAGTATTGGAAGGGAGGAGGAAAGGGAAATGTTACAGTCAAGAGAAAAAGGAAAATTAAAAATGCCCATACTAAAATAAAGACATCTAGTATGCTCCGCTTTCTTCAAAATAGTATTCTATTCTCAAGAAAGTCTGGGAAATGCTAGATTGCACTAAGGTAAATAGGTTTCTTTACTGCAGGCCTTTGTAGAATCATTGATATATTAAATATAAAATGTGAATCTTTCAGAGAAAGATACATTACATAGAATACATTTTTGTGACATACTTTAAAAGAGTATTTTGTAGGACAGTTTGGGGAATGCTGCTTTAGTCATGTTTAATGTGAATGTATTATTATTGCTCTCTGGTAAGTATATTGTGATGACTCTTTGGTTCTGTGTCTTTAATAAATACAATATTAAAGTGCCTTGTCATGTTGCTTACCATTCTTTAGCATCCCACAATTATTCAGAAATGATTATGTGGGCCTTTCACATTCTTCTCATGTATACTTTATTGTTTTTGTTGAATGCTAGATATTGCCATCTTGATAATGCCTCTGTCACATATTCTTCGTGCATTCATGGTGCTAGTAGATTTTTGAGATTTCAGTTTATCCAAAACACCACCTGCTACAATTTTTAAGGATCACCATGACTCTATATTAAATTGACTACTTTTTCTGACACTGAACAACACTTTCTTTTTCTTAGTTTGAACTTGTACAAGATGACAGTTTAATCCAGACACTGTGTAATCCTTTGAATTCAAAGCTTGAACACTGTTGGATGAAAGAAATACATGCTTTCTATCATCTCAGTCAAAAGACAGAATTGGAAGAAAATGTTGAACTATAAGCATTTTCAGTCTTTTGCTGAATACTGTCAGAGTAGGAAAAGTCCACAAGTATCTTGATAACTGACTTAGATGTTTTCAAGAACTTAGATGACAGGATTGAGAGATTGTTCATTTAACAGGCATTGACTGATATAGCTTCACTAGCTAGCAAGTAGTGACAACTTTTGTGGGTAGTGGTTTCATTTTTACAGTAACTCAGACTCTGAATGCAAAGCTCCAACTTATATGGACTCATAGAATCTCAAAAAACAACCATGTTCATCATGATGAGCTAGGGTATGCTGAAGGAACAAATAGTCTCCAAATCTTAGTGACTTAAACTAACAAAAGTCATGCCTTACACTATAAACTTTCCATGGATTGGCTCAGGGCTCTGCTTCTACATTGTCCTGCCTCTAAAATCCAGGCTGTTATAAACAGTCACCATCTGGAATGTTTCCAGATGTGGCAAAGCTGGAAATTGAGTGTAAAGGTTCTCAAAACTTTTACTGTGGACAGTGGTGAAGGGTGTCACTCTTGCTTACCTGACATAGGCCAAAGCCAATCACATGGCCATTTCTAACTTATAATGGATGGAGAAGTGCAACTAATCTATGCCCCGAAGGATAGCCATAATCCTGTGAAGAACCCTAAGGCTTACCACAAGGCCCTTGGAAAGGTGGCTCAGTGTAAACTTGAACAAAATTCTATTTGCTATGGTTCATGTGTACACTCACACATATTATCTGAAATAACATACTTATAAAGTGGCATTATATTTGTATCATACTCTAAGTATTGCAGTTCTTTACCTATGAGCAGGATCCTAAATTTGAGTAACCAGCCTAACATATTACATATTATTGTATTATTTGTTTAGGCTGAACACTGCAAGTTCTTACCAAGGTGGTGTGTGTGTGTGTGTGTGTGTGTGTGTGTGTGTGTGTGTGTGATTTTCTAAATTAAATTCATTTTAGAGACTATTTTGTTTAACACAAATGGTGCTTATTACAGAAAGAGAACAAGAAAGACCTAGCCTTCAAATATCCTATGAGTATTTTTAAAATATATTTTTATTGATTATAGAGAGAGGAAGTGAGAGCGATAGAGAGATAGAAACATTGATGAGAGAGAAATGCCAATCGGCTACCTACTGCAAGCTTCCACTGGGAATCGAGCCCGCAGCTCAGCATATGCCTTGACCGGGAATCAAACCATGACCTCCTGGTTCATGGACTGACACTCAAACACAGAGCCACACCAGCTGGGACCTATGAATATTTTTTAATGATATCCCAGGATCTGTGGTCATGAACAAATTTTTTAGGGGAGGGAGGTTGAGTGAAATAAAGAGTAAGGAGAGAATACCTGGAACATAATTCTAGTCTTCATAAATCAGAGTTTGTATTTATGAAAGATGATCTGATTCAAAATAAATTTAGTTGTATTTTATTTTTATTGCATTTGATTGCAGTATTCGATATTTACTAAATTATATATTGATAAATTACATTAGTAATATTATAAAATTAAACATTTGAAATAGTACCATGCTTAAATATAAAAATGAGTGAACATCTTTCATAAACAAGTTTTAAGTTGTTAAAAGGAGAGAGGTGGACTCAAAAATATGTGAAGGGTGGAAACTTACATTCTCATAATTTAAAATCTAATTCTTCTCAAAATATATTTTTGGAGAATATCAAATATCACTATTAGGAGTACTTAGGGAATGATTTTCCTTTGAGGCAGTTCACATAGAGCCAGGGATCAGCATTTCAGTGTTTTAAAGTTTCTTATTTTGCCCTAGCTGGTTTGGCTCAGTGGATAGAGTGTTGTTCTGTGAAATGAAGGGTCCTGGGTTTGATTCCAGTCAAGGACACATTGATATTTCTATCTCTCTCTCTCCCTCTTCCTTTCAAAACATGTGGTTTTCTATGGCACCATGATGCCTCCTTAAAGACAGAACATTCTATCTAGAAAAGATCATTGTTCCCAGAAGCTCAAGCTACTTTATGAATAATTTCTTATTAATCTTAACACCTAACATAGTAAAAATTCTAACCATTTAACAGCTAGAAAAAGCAAGGCTCAGAGATGGTACTATCATTACCATGTTAACAAGAGATGTTACTGTGTTGTTATATGCAAAGAAGCAAATAATCCACCTTTAGAAAGTATGCTCTTTCAATACTTCAATAATTGATTATTAATACCATGATTTGAGCCAAATATTCAGTACATCTTATTGGTTTTTATGGTCTAAACACACACTGACAATCCTTTCAAAAGATTTTTGTCTCTTTGTTATTACTGAGCATACCTCTTTTTTTTTCAGTGCAATTGTGGCCCTGAAGAATGTAATTAATGGAATGAAGAAATGCACTCAATAATACAAAATTTATTGATACTATTTCATCTAGAATGGTGGCACTGAATATAACCTTGATTATCTTTTTTCCTTTTAGTTGAACAGTAAAAAAACACAAGGCTTGCTTGTTATTCTACTTTTAAACATTTTGGTGAAATATAGCAGTTCAGATCATTGAAAACAGCACTTCATTGTAGTGAGATTACTTTTTTCTTATTTAACTCCTTTTCCTTTTATGCTATAGAACTAATAGAACCAATTTGTTAAGTATGTTTAAAGTGTTCACACTGACCTACTATTCCACCTAAATAACACAGAGGGTTAGACCTCAGCTCACACCCCCGGTACATTTACACCCTTCTACCTCAGTCAATAGTCACATTCAGACTAATTGGCCAAATAGAGTCTGTGGTAAATTGCCCAGTGCAGAGAGCTGTTGACACTCTGATTCTAAAACATATAGCTCTGATTATAACTTTTGCAGCAATTATTGTTTCAGAGGCATAACTGTCAGCAAGTCGTTGAGTATAGCTTACACACAGTGCAGTTGTAGAAGTGATGTCAATTGATAATTCAACAGCCCTTATTTTCACTTATCTTGCTTCTCCCAGAATGTCAATGGGCATATGCTTTCTGTGGTAAAGTATTTTCCATGTGTGCCTACTTTGTCTTTATTTGCCAACATTGGCTTTACCGGGGATAAGTATGGGGATTGGATAGTTTTCCTAGGTGTCATGAACACATAACCTCAATGAAAGACTGGAATATAAGGTAACAAGAGATGTTACTGTGGAAGATGTGGAAGATCCAGGTTATAAGTAAGGAATTCATAAGGCTACAATTAGTAGAAACTATTTACAGTAGCTTAAGCAAATAGTAGTTAATTTTCTCACCAAATAAGAAGCCTGGAGGTAGGCAGTTCTTGGCATTGGTTTAGTATTGCATTAGTACAAGTACAAGCAAACCTTGTTTTATTGCATTTTGCTTTTTGAGCTTTACAGGTGTTGCATTTTTTAAAAAATTGAAAGCAAGACCCTCCACCAGCAAAAAGGTTATGACTCACTTTATTGCAATGCTCACTTTATTACCATGGTCTGAAACTGAACCCACAATATTTCCAAGGTATGCCTGTAGAGTTTAGTAGAAATAAGAAGTTAATCACTTCTTCAGTGAATCTATATCCCATTCAGAATTAAGTCTAAATTCAATAACATGTCACACCGTGATCAGTCTTTCCCACATAACCAGTCTCATATTTTTTAACCATGTACTGTCTACTCCTATATACACACACTAACATTTCAGCATATCAAACTACATGAAAGACCAGTTTTCCACCTTTTCTCATATATCTTATTCCTTTTATTCATGTTCACTCTACTTGTAATACTCTCTCTCCCCCATCCTGGATTAACTATCTCTTCTTTCAACTTAATGATCATCTCTTTTAGGAAAACTCTTACTTGGCCTCATCACACTTTTTATAATCTACGTTTACCTTAATTCAAGACTTTATTACAGTGCATTATAATTGATTTCTTACATGTGTGTATCCTTCATTAAACTGAGAAAACTGAGGGCACAACCTTTGTCCCATTTGTCTTTGTATTTCAAGCACCTATTATCATACCTGCATATAGTAGGGTCACATAAATGTTGAATGAGTAAATAGTCACTTATGAGCCTGAACTTGATTTCCCATGCTGAGGAGTATGACCATCTTTCTCATAATGCTTAGTGCCTTTTACATAGTATAGCTTCATAGATACCATTCCTTGCTCCTCTATAAACTAAATTCAAGGCATGGAAGTTGCTTCTAAAGCTGTATCAATAGCTGGTAACACAGCTGGTGGGGCTTCTGGAGGATACACTAGTCCACAAGGAAGAATATATTTTCTTGGTGCCTACAAAGTATGTTTTAACCCTAATACATAAAAAAAGAAAAAATCAATTTTTTAATAACAACATTAAGTGATCTTTGGTATTTAAGTTTTAGAATGCCTTTGCCAAAAAGTTGCCCCCTATTTTTTAAAGGGAGGGGAGTATCTGCATTAGATCCAGGAATAAAAAAAAATATTTTAAATGAAAAAACTTTTGAAATCTGAGTGAAGTCTAGATTCAATGTTGGTGTCTTAGTTTCGATAATGTTTCGTTGTATTGTGAGATGTCAACAATAGGGAAACTGGATAAGGAATATGTGGAAAGTCTGTACTATCTTTGCAACTTTTCTATGAATCTAAAAACATTCCAACTAAAGATTTATTTTTAAAAAAATAGGCAGAAGTTTCACAACAATGTGATATTAATGCCACTGACTGTACACTTAAAAATAGTTAAAATGGTGAGTTTTACATTATGTGTATTTTACCACAATAAAAAATAGTAAGAATATTAGCTAGGTATGATGAGAGAGAGGCAGAGTAAGAGGAGTGAGATGTTTTCAAACAATTTTTGTATGTCTGTAATATTCCAGGCACTGTACCAGAAATAAAAGTTGTTTTTTTATCTCTACTGCTACTAATGAGTTCACCAAGGTTGCATGAGGTTAGATAATATCATACCTGGGCCCTATTCCAGGACTGCTTTAATCAATGCTTAAAAGAGAGAGGCTCTGGAGTGTATAATTTTTAAAGAGTGATTGACATAAGTGCAATGATCAGCCAAGTTTGATAACCACTGCTCTAAGGCTTTTATATCCACTGCCTTTAAACGACTATTTCTCTTAACTTGAAGATGAAAGTGGGCAGTGTAGGATCCTCTTTAATGTGGACCCTGAGAACTGAAAAGACTCTTACAACCCAAGGTCAAAGCCTTGAATACTGCAGTGAAGCTAGCAGAGCATGGTCAAAAGAGAAATGTCATAGAACTGGATCAAATATATTCCATGTAAAGCTCCAACTTGAGAAGGGTAATTTTCCCTGAAAATTTTCATTGTGCATTACAGACTGAGTTCAACTCCACAGCACCAACTGAAATTTGGCTACTTCTTGTCTTCTATCTCCATAGATGTTATTGACTGCAGAAACCTCTGGTCACCAGGGAATTTTCAGATAGAGTAAAAAAGCAATTAGAGGTTGGCAGGGTGAATGGATTGAGGCAGTATGCTCAGAAGTTCAGAAAATAAGCAAGTAAATACTTAAAGAAACAAACAATCATGTTTCCCATTTCACTGAGAAACAGAAGCAATTAGAAGAGACTTCCCCAGCCTTCCAGTACTACATCTCCTCACGTACTTATATCTCTGCTCATATATACTGTCTTTTCCACTGTAAGTGGGATGAACTGTGCTTCTACCTAAAGACTAATCTGTCCACTTCTTGCATTAGACCCCAAACTCTCTCACTTACTAACATAAGGATATTGCTCCAACAATGCTACCTACTCCCTCCTGCCTTTCTTTTTCAATCTTCATCCAAGGATATACTCTTATTGATTTTCAGAGAGAGAGGAAGGGGGAGAAAGAGAGAGAGAGAGAGAGAGATATCGAGAGAGAGATCAATTGGCTGCTCCTATATGTTCCCCAACTGGGAATCTAACCCACAACCTTTTGGTGTGTGGGTTGATGCTCCAACAACTGGGCCACCCAGCCATGACCCTCTTTTCTTTTCCTACCAGATATTTCACTTCAGAAGGCAACTATGCTGCTACTTTCCCCATCAAATATATATATATATATATATATATATATATATATATATATATATATCTCCTATATAATAAAAGAGAAACAAGCAAATTAACCATCCCTCCGCTATGCTCAAGCCACACCCAAAGCCACGCCCACCATCCAATCAGAAGCAAGTATGCAAATTAACCCAACAAAGATGGCGGTGGCCACGGAGCTGGAGTGAGCAGGAGGCTTGGGTTGCCCCTTGTGATGGAAGAAGCCAAGCTTCCTTCCTGCCCTGGCCAACCCTTGGCTCCGCTCAAAGCTACAAAGTTTCAATTATAGAAGATAAATAAATCCCAGAAAAAAAAGGAGAGGCTGGGAGCTTGGGTCACCAGAGGGCATGGCCAGCCTGAAAATGGCCCTTAGACCCTCACCCAGGCTGGCCAGGAACCCCAGCAGGGACCCCCACCCTGAAGGGGCAGTGGCCAGCCTGAAAACAGCCATCCCCCCTTCACCCAGGCTGGCCACACCCCCATAGGGTAAGGGTCCCCACTAGGGGGCTTGACCAGCCTGGAAGCAGCTATCAGCCCCTCACCCAGGCTGGCCAGGCACCCCAGTGAGGACCCCCACCCTGAAGAGGGTGTGGCCAGTCTGAAAATGGCCCTCAGCCCCTCACCCAGGCTGGCCAGGCACCCCAGCGGGACCCCCACCCTGATCTAGGACACCCTTGAGGGCAAACCATCTGGTCCCCACCCGTGCACCAGGCCTCTATCCTATATAATAAAAGGGTAATATGCAAATTGACCCTAATAGCAGAATGACTGGGAATGACTGGTCACTATGACACACACTGACCACCAGGGGGCAGACGATCAATGTAGGAGTTGCTCCCTGGTGGTCAGTGAGCTCCCACAGGGGGAGCTCTGCTCAACCACAAGCCAGGCTAATGGCTGCCAGTACAGCAGTGGTGGTGGGAGCTTCTCCCGCCTCCTCAGCAGTGCTAAGGATGTCCGACTGCAGCTTAGGTCTGCTCCCCACTGGCAAGTGGACTTCCCCCGAGGGCTCCCAGGCTGCCAGAGGGATGTCTGACTCCCAGCTTAGCCCTAATTCCCCAGGGAACGGGTTTAAGCCAGCAGGTGGACATCCCCTGAGTGGTCCCAGACTGTGAGAGGGCACAGGCTGGGCTTAGGGACACCCCCCCCCAAAGAGGGAAAAGTGATCAGGAGAATCAGCTGATTTTTGGGTTTGGTGATTTTGTTTTGTTATATATATACTAGAGGCCTGGTGCAATCTAGACTCACTAGACTTAGCAGCATTTGACACAGCCGATTCCTACTTCCTCTGAGAAACACTTTCTTCACTTGGCTTTCAGGGTCATATTTTCCTGCTCCCTCACAGCTGCTCCTTTTCAGCTTTCTGAACCCTCCTAACCCTCCTGTTTTCTAAATTTTGGGAAGTACCAGGCTCATTCTTGTACTGCTATTGTTATTTATACTCATCCCACTGGAAATCTCTTCAGTATCTTAATTTAAAATTCTATATCTTTACTGGTGTTTTCCAGATTTATATTGGCAGCCTGGAGCTCTCCCCCAAACTCCATATTAATATACCTAACTGCCTCCTTGACATCTTCACTTAGATATCCAATATATCTAACTAAACTGCTAATATTCTTCCCCAAACAAGTTCATTCTGCAGTTTTCTCCATCTCAGTTCATGGAAAGACTATCTTTCTAGTTCTCCATGCCAAAAACCTATAGCAATTCTTGAATCTTCTTTTTCTCACACCCCAAATACTATCTTTTATAAATCATCCTGACTAGTTTTATCTTCTCCAATGTAACATCCATACTGTAGCAGAGTAAAGATTTAGAAAATGTAACTTCAGCACAATATTGTTCTGTTTAAAATGTCTAATTTTTTAGCATGTCGTTCAATTGTCTATATGACCTTCCCCTATCCTCTCTCTCACTTCACTCTTCCCTTACCCCCACATCCTATTCTCCAACTCTACTGGCATCCTTGCAATTACCTTAAGCCACTAGGTGCTTTAGGAAATCATATATTTTTCATACTTTTTGTTCTCCCGGGATGGGTTATTTCTTGAGTCCTTGAACGTGTGTTTGGAAGATACTTATCTGTTCATTGACAGAATCCACACATTAGTTCATTGGCCTGTGAGGGAAGAAATTCAGACCAAAGATTTATGTTACACAAAAGGAAGTGTAGCAGTGGGCACATAATCATGAGAGCTACCAGTCCTATCCCATACCACATCACCAAGATGCTACCAGCTTGAGAGTGATGAAATAAATAGACACAGATGAGGCATGATCCTCAAAGACACTGAATGTGCTCTAAATTAAACAATAATGTCTTTGTCCATTTGGGTTCTTGTAACAAAATACTGGGTAGCTTATAAACAACAGAACTATATTTCTCACAGTTCTGGAGGCTAGGAATTTCAAGATCAAGGTGCCAAAATGGTTGCATTCTGGTGAGAGCCCTCTTCCTGGTTCATAGCCAATGCCTTCTAGCTGAGTCATGGTGGAAGGGTCTAGGTATCCCTCTGGAGACTCTTTTATAAGGGCACTAATCCCATTCATGAGGGCTCTGCCCTCATGACCGAAACACCTCCCAAATGGCCTACCTTCTAATACCATCACATTGATCATTAGTATTTCAATATATGAACTGGGGGGGAGGGGGGTGGCAAATATTCAGACCATAGCAGTCATTATATTGAACAATTTTTCCAGTATTAGAATTCATGAGGCCAGAGTCCAGAAAACAAGCAGTATAAGTAGGAATGACCTCACTCACCATCACTTCCAGTGACTGGCTTTCAGGATTTGTCCTTCCTGTTCCCACAACTCTGGATCCTAAAGGTTTAGGGCTGCTGTTTCACAATGAGGCTGAGGGGATATGTTTCATAATCAGTGGACCCACTTGTGTTTCTCTTGTTATTTTCTTCCCCAGTTTTGATAGTAAATGAACAGGTGCAGCAGCCATGGCCAGAGAATAGCTTGACAACTGGGGCCTCAAACTGCTCAAGGATGGTGGTCTTGGTCACCCCACCAGATAATCCACCGAGACTATGAAAGGTGATAGTTGAGGGACATATTTATCTAAAATGGATAGTTTAGGACAGAGATGAGAATCATATGGGGCCTGTATACCCAGATTCAGCTTGGTGGCAGTGGTTCATCCTGGAAACTTTCCTCTTAGATGTTTTTCCTCAGGAAAAGCCCACTAAATTCCTAAAGGATCTGCTTCCAGAAGTTCTATGACACACATAGATTTTAGTGGAACAAAGGGTGTATGATAATAGATGCTGCAGTATATTTTACATAATTCTCTTTCTCCCTAATACCTACAAAACTGAAATACTTATCATCCCAGCTCTTGAAAGTATAGGTGGCTGGGCTGGCAGTTCTTAGCTGAGTTTCTCTTTATGGATTGCCCTTGGCTAAAGAGAGGTGCTTTTCTTAAGGTTTTATCTTGTCTGAGAGGCTGGGGGAGAGGGAGCCTGGCTTCTTGCAATGACTGGCAAATGCAGGGATACATAAACCCAGACTCCTTACCTCAATTTGAGAAAACTCTTGAGGGCCATTCCATTTCCAGTGACCCCCAGATGAGCTGAGACATTTTGCTGTTACTGTATCACAGACTAACTTCTTTCTAGTCCTGTTTCATTTACTCCCTTCTAGGTATAGCTTCTGAGAACAGCCCAACACATCTGTTGCATTCCAATCTCTGTGAATCTGCTTCTCAAGGACTCCAACACATGTGAAATGTTTATTCCATTCTCTCTTTCCTTTTATGGCCTCACTATATATCATATTTGCATCATTTTATGTAGGTGTTCCCCATTTAGACTCTATGCCCCCTTGTGAGCAGGGAATATCTGCTTGTTCAGTGTGTCAACAGCACCTAGCAGAGCATTTGTCTAATGAAAAATGATTTTATCCTGGGATATTGAATTTCAGCCTGAGGTCAGAAGGACATGTAAGTGAACAGGGTGTTAAACTGAGTTAGGATATGTGGTAGGATCATTTGTGTAAATCAGTGTAAGTAAAGTAGAAACATTGAAAAACATTAGCTTATGAATAGGATTTCCCAAAACTCCTGTGTTACCTCAGCAAATTCTGCAAATTTATTCTAAAGAGTTTTCCTTTGGCTAGTCATCGACATGGATAAATCTGGGAATTTTTTGGTGGGGGGGGGAAAGTGATCGCTGGTATTGTTGATTATTGAAAAATATTTATAATTAATTTAAAGAAATTTATGGATCATTGAATGATTTCTTACACTTTTTGAAGCCTTAATATTTTAAAAGAATTGCTAAAACTTGATACATACCTAAAAAACAGTAATCCTAAGCTCATTGGCAAAAGGCATGACTCTTTTTTCAGGATAGGTAACATTATTCTAATGATGCCTCTTTGATATGAGAATTACTCAGTAGGTCTGATAGAGATATTTAATTTTTAAGCAGACTGCTTTGCATGCTGTACTTGTTATGTATGCCTATTTTTTTCAAGTGTGCAACATACCAATTTACTCTTCAAAGAGTGGTGAAGCAGTATCATTAGATTTTCTGATGTTTTAGTTCCCTTTTATAGAGCATATTTGCAAAGTTAATACACTTAAGAATTTATAAATATATCCAAATTCTCAATTCAGCTTTAAGTTTGTGATATTGTGCTGCCTGAGACACTGTTAGTATAGTTTCTTTAATGACACTGAGTTTCTTTGTAGTCAAATCTCTCATGTGGGTAGTGCTATTCTGTTGTCATCATATTTTATGATTGTAACAGCAACTCCATGACAAAAAAATAAAATTGATTCCATGAGAATAATGCCACACACTGATTGACTGAATATATCACTGTTATACTGACTGGTTAGGTATTGTATAAACATGGCATATTTCTAAGGATTTGAACAAATTAAGAATATGCAATAGATGTGTAGTCGTCATAGAAAACCAGCAGAAACACATATTTTAAATATGAAATATTTAAATAGCTATTTTCAGAAAATCTGTTAGATTAGGAGTGAAGTCTCTTCGATTCCAGTCTAGGTCTTATTACTAAAAAGATAAACAGAGACAAGTCCCTTTACTTTTCTTGGATTTGATAATAGTAAGTGTGACCATGTGTTGAATACCTTCTGTCATCTCATGTTATACCCCGAACAGCTCTTTTTTTGGATAGGTATTATTATACCCATTTTACAGATTAGAAAACAGAGGTTCAAACAATTTAAATTCCTCAAGGTTGCCTTTATTCTACTACAGCATTCTACCTTCTCATTTTTTATCCAAAAGTAAACAATAATACCTACCCTGCCTGTTTTATAAGAGAAAGAGAGAGAGAGAGAGAGAGAGAGAGAGAGAGAGAGAGAGAGAATGGAATAAGGTGATGATTGTGGAAAAAGTTGTATAAATTGCAAAGTGCCTTTAAAAGTCATCATTACTGCCGAACCGGTTTGGCTCAGTGGATAGAGCGTCGGCCTGCGGACTCAAGGGTCCCAGGTTCGATTCCGGTCAAGGGCATGTACGTTGGTTGCGGGCACATCCTCAGTGGGGGGTGTGCAGGAGGCAGCTGATCGATCTCTCTCATCGATGTTTCTGACTTTCTATCCCTCTCCCTTCTTCTCTGTAAAAAATCAATAAAATATATTTAAAAAAAAAAGTCATCATTACTGACTCAGAGTTATTGAATTGTGTGCTTCAATTATATCATCGGAACCTTTGTAAAGTTGTTTATGCCTTTTTGAAGAAGCTTATCCTCTTGAAGGGAAAAATGGTACATGAGAAGGGCAAGAAAGAGCTATCTATGAGGTAGAGCAAATCAAGATATTTGTTTGAAAGTTTTATACTGGAGGCTAGGAAGTGATTTCTGGAGAGGTATAAGAAAGAGATAGGTCAAAGGATATGAATCTATCCCCTTTTGTTTAAAAAAAAAAGTGCCCTGCATTTTATTTGGTCATAAATCCCTTCACTAAGACCTCATAGATTCTGGAGTAGGTCTGGCCTTTGGGTGTCCTTTGAAGTCAGTATTATCATGCATTTCATAGACAAGAAAAATCAAGTTTGGTGATAATAAGTAACATGCCCTCAAACACATACTAGGTAGCATTGCCAGTCTATGAACCCGATGTGTGTGATTTCAAAGCTTTTCTTCTAATTACTAGCTTAAACTGCAGTTTTGTGTGTCATTATTGTATGGAGGCTCGAGGAAGCCCAAGGGGAAGGAAGAAGCTCATCCTGTAACTGTTTGTTGAAGTCTTTAGATGTAGAACTGTGGTTTACTTTTGTTTCCTTGACATTCTCATATCTTTCATGCACAGATTTTGTTTGTCTTAGGAAAGAATGTTATCGCTCCTTGTCTTTTTTGTGTGAAACAAAACCAAGTTTAAAGACTGACATTCTTCAGGCTGGGCAAAATAAAGCCATCTGTTCAACAAATAGGCATTAACCACCTACTACTTACCAGGTGCTGCAATATGTATTGAGATCACAAAGATGGGAAAATTATTGAAATATAATGACATTTCTGAAATAATGATATATACTAAGTGCCATAAGAACACAGTGAACCGAGTGACTACTTTGAATGCATTTTATTTAAATTTAAGTGTAAAATAATTTGGTTTTGTTCTATCTTTTAATACCAGCACTGCCATATAATTCTCATGCTTTCCATTTAACTAAAAAGTTACTTATTCAACATTCTTATTTTTACATGCGTATAGAAGTAAAATAAGCAGCCATTTTAGTACTTCAAAATCATAGCAATCTTATATAATAAAGAGCTAATATGCTAATTAAACCAAAAAAAAAAAAAAAAACAGAATGACCGTCCGGGAGATGCCAGGGCTGCAAGGGCTGGCCAAAATTGTGAGGGGCTGTGAGGGCTGAGCCCTTTCCAAGAATTTCGTGCATTGGGCCTCTATTCGTTGTATATGTTCCTATCATAAGGCTGAACAAGCTAACCAAAATGTAAAATACCTTTGCTTTTTGGCTACTTTATAAAAAATCAGTATCAGAGAAAGAACACCTGATTGGCTTTTGATGACATCATAGGAATTTCTTGGAAGGTAGTTGGTGCATCAGTCATGGAGAGCAGAGCTCCACATGAGATAGTCACAGTAGTCAAATTAAACATGCCCAGTGTGTGACTAATCTTGGACTTGGGCACAGATTGATGGCCACATTTAAGTGATTGGAATCAGTGAGCAGTACACAAGTTTCTTCAGGATTGCTTTACTTTATAGCTTATCACAAACATGACAGTAATTTATGTGATTTCATAATATTATTATAAAACCTTCATAATTATGGATTATTGGTTAAAGTCAGAATCAACAGTGAATCTAGAAAATAGTAATAATACATATGGCATGTATTAATTATGATTGCAGTTTAGTAAGAAAAATAATTTCAATGCAGGGCTCAGGGAGGAAGCAAGCATTATAAAAGGTGGTTTGAAGGTTGGAAACTAAAGGATTGGTTCATTTGCAGTTCCCATTTTTCTTTCAGTTTCTCCTACTACTTATGAACTCTGGACTTCATTTGAGAATTATCTGAAGTTTTATATGTAACTAGAGGCCCGTTGCAGGAAGATTCCTGCAAGAATAGGGTTTCCAGTGGCTGAAGCAAAGCAGAGAGGGGAGCGAAACCCGCTGAGGCTCCCACTCTGAGCTGTTGCAGCTGGGTTTCCCCTCCCGCTCCAAGCCACTCCTGCTGGGTTTCCCCTCCTGCTCCCAGCCATTCCTGCTGGGTTTTCCCTCCCTCTCCCACATGCTCCTGCTGCATTTCCCCTCCCACTCCCAAGCACTGTGGCGGGTTTCCCCTCCCACTCGCAGAGGCTCCTGCTGGGTTTCCCCTTCCACTCCCAGAAGCTCCTGCTGGGTTTCCCTTCCTGCTCCTAGAAGCTCCTGCTGGGTTTCCCCTCCTGCTCCTAGAAGCTCCTGCAGGGTTTCCCCTCCTGCTCCCAGAAGCTCCTGCTGGGTTTCCCCTACCTCTCCCAGGCACTCCTGCTGCATTTCCCCTCCCACTCCCAAGCACTATGGCGGGTTTCCCCTCCCACTCCCAGGCACTGCCCCTTCCCCTCCAAGCTGCTGCCACTCTGGCTCGGAGCCACTCTGGCTGGGCTTGCCCTCCCACCTCCCACCTCCACAGCCTTGGCTCCATTTCTGTCCTCGAGGCCTCTACTTAGCTCCCTTCTGTACCGCTTGGCCTCCATGTTGTCCTCCGTCTACCCTCACAACTGGTATATGCAAATTAACCGCCGTCTTTTAGCTTCTATAATTGAAACATTGTATCTTTTTTAATATATTTTTTATTGATTAAGATATTACATATGTGTCCTTATCCCCACATTACCCCCTAACCCACCCCCCCCCCCCGCTCATGCCCTCACCCCCCCATTGTCCGTGTCCATTGTTTAGGCCTATATGCTTGCATATAAGTCCTTTGGTTGATCTTTCCCCCTTACCCCCACCCTCCCCTACCATCCCTCCAAGGCCCGACAGTCCAATCAATGCCTCCCCGTCTCTGGATCAGTCCTTGTTCATCAGTTTATGTTGTTCATTATATTCCACAAATGAGTGAGATCATGTGGTATTTATGCGCTCTCCAGTTCCATCCATGCTGTGGCAAATGGTAAGAGTTCCTTTTTCTTCTTCCTCTTCTTAAAGAATACCTTTCAGCATTTCATATAATGCTGGTTTGGTGGTAATGAACTCCTTTAGCTTTTTCTTATCTGTGAAGCTCTTTATCTGACCTTCTATTCTGAATGATAGCTTTGCTGGGTAAAGTAATCTTGGTTGTAGGTTCTTGCTATTCATCACTTTGAATATGTCTTGCCACTCTCTTCTGGCCTGCATGGTTTCTGTTGAGAAATCAGCTGACAGTCGTATGGGTACTCCCTTGTAGGTAACTGACTTTCTTTCTCTTGCTGCTTTTAAGATTCTCTCTTTGTCTTTTGCTCTTGGCATTTTAATTATGATGTGTCTTGGTGTGGTCCTCTTTGGGTTCCTTTTGTTTGGGGTTCTCTGCGCTTCCTGGACTTGTAAGTCTATTTCTTTCACCAGGTAGGGGAAGTTTTCTGTCATTATTTCTTCAAATAGGTTTTCAATATCTTGCCCTCTCTCTTCTTCTGGAATCCCTATAATTCTGATGTTGGTACGCTTGAAGTTGTCCCAGAGGCTCCTTACACTATCTTCATATTTTTGGAATATTTTTTCTTTTTTCTTTTTCGGTTGGGTATTTTTTGTTTCTTCGTATTTCAAATCTTTGACTTGATTCTTGGGATCCTCTTGTCTGCTGTTGGATCTCTGTATATTATTCTTTATTTCAGTCAGTGTATGCATAATTTCTAGTTGGTCCTTTTTCATATCATTGAGGGTCTCACTAGATTTCTTGAGGGTCTCACTAAATTTATTGGCGGTTTCCATAAAATTCCTGAAAAACCTTATAAACATGGTTTTGAACTCTATATCCAGTCGTTTGCTTTCCTCCATTTCTGTCATTTGTGACCTGTTTCTTTGTCTCTGCATTTTTTATGCTTCCCTGTGTTGGTAGAGTGGTTTTGTGTGCTAGGTGTCCTGTAGGGCCCAGTGGCTCAGCCTCCCCCGTTACCTGAGGTGGACACTCTTGGTGCACCCCCTTGTGGGCTTTGTGCACAGTCTTGTTGTAGTTATGCCTAGATTGTTGTAGCATCACTGGGAGGAGTTGATCTCCAGGCCAATTGGCAGTGAGAATCGGCTGTGTCTGCAGTGGGAGAACTTCTGTGCTGAAGACACCCTTCTGGGGCAAGACTTGCTTCAGTGGGGCTTTGGTGCTCACTGAGTCTGCCCCCTGGGTGTGTCCCTTATGGATCTGAGGAGTTGTAATCCGGATGGTCCCCCTCTGACCACTGGGTACACTGGCTCTTGGAGGTTACCCAGCAGCAGCTATGAAGAGAACTGCAGATTCCCCTTCCTTTTTTGGAGTTTGGAGGTGCCCTGATGAGGCCCAGCTGTGAAGCAATGCAAGCTGCTGTGGGGCTTTGGGCCTTCTCTTGGAAGTTCTGGGTCTGTGGCCCAGCTGCAGTTTGTTAGGTAATTTTCAGGGTGCAAAGGGCCAGGGCATTCATATGCAAAAGCCTCTGCTGCAGCCTGGGTAGGGCAGGGTCTCAGGGAATCAAAGGGCAGAGCAAGGAACTATGGCGGATTCTCAGCCCTGCCCTAAGGGGCCGCGCGCATCTCAGTATCCTGATAATTTAATTGCTGCAAGCACCTCTGAGGAAAAGCCGCCCTCGAGTTCCAAGTTCTGCCCGCTGCCAGACAGTCCCGTTTTTCCCCGTATGAGTCCTGGGTCCCCAGAGACTTCCCGGAACCGGAGTTCAGAGCAGTCGGGAGCTTGTGACTCCCTCTAGATTCAAAAAGACAGCTGCGTCCTCAGGTACCAGCCCCTTTCTGCGCACTCTCCAGCCTCCGTACCTTTGCACTTTACTTCCGCAGCTCCTGACCCTCAATGTGCTTTTCTCTTTCTTTCTAGTTGTAGAATTTCCACTCCGCCAGCCTTCCTGCAAGTTCTGGATGATGTCCGTTTTGTCTTTTTATTGTGTTTTGAAGTTGTTGTAGGAGGCAGCAATTTCGGTGTTTCCCTATGCCGCCATCTTAGTTTCTCCCCCAAACATTGTATCTTTTGGAGCTGTTGCTTCAGGAGCTCAGAGCCGGGCGGCGGCAGGCGGGGAACCTTGGCTTCCTCCGTCACTGGAGCAAGGAAGCCTCATCTTCGCTTAAGCTGCCTGGTTGCCAGCCGCCATTTTGGCTGGCAGTTAATTTGCATATCTCGCTGATTAGCCAATGGGAAGGGTAGCAAAGTTATGGCTAATTACAATGTTTCTCTATTATTAGATAGGATGGTGGAAATTAGTTTCTTCTGAATCATTATTGCAGTGTATGTTTCTGTATATAGACAGCATATCTTGAAAATTAATTGATACATTTTTATCCACAGAAACCAATGTGAAAGTTCAATGCATATTTTAATAACAGAATTTTTTTCTATTCAAAAGTACTATAGTTGTACTGATTCTGACTGGGAGTCTGATTCCCACATATATTTTTTCAAAGGTCTCAGTCCTGCCAGAATTTTCTCATAGATCTAAGTGTTAACTGTTTTTATGTATAGTATTTTAACATTAACAATTCATCTGTATATGTTATTTAGTTTCTTTGAAGGATTATCAAATTGATCATCTTATCATGGTTATTTGTGCAAACAGAGCCTAAATGATCCTGATTTCTCACTATCTCACTACTCATGAGATATACATATGTGCCATATATGCTCTCTGTATTATGTAGTACTACAGATCAGAGCTAAGCAATAATAGGTAACATGGGCATTTGGAAATTATTTGCTGAATTTGATTTAATTTCACTGGTTAAGGTGGGGAAAAGTTATGATTGAATCTATTGGGAAATTGAAACAAAGCAGATTTTCCTTATGAATTGTGTAACTTTCCCATGTTGCTTTGCCATATATCCTCTTAAAAAAACTTACTGTGTACTAAAAAGTAAGACAACTTTTATTGAATAAAAATCTAAGTACATCATGACATGGCTATAAGAAAGTATGGAAAACAGCAATTTTTTATGGTAAAATAAACATAAGGTTTACCATTTAAAATATTTTAGTGGATACTTTAGTGGAATTTAGAACACTCACATTCTAAATGTCCACAGGAAGATATTGAAGCCCAAGTATCAATAAGAAAGGCAAGCATTGGAGCTAGTACCATAGGGAACCACCAGACCTACTAAAACATACAACCCTAAATTTTTGTAAGACAGCATTCTTACTCTAGCACTAACCAGCCACTACTGTATAACAAGAATGATAGGCCCTGGCCAGTTTGGCTCAGTGGATAGAGCATCAGCTTGCGGACTGAAGGGTCTCAATGTTTGGGGGAGAAACCCACATGCCTGGGTTGCGGGCTCAATCCCCAGTGGGGGGGGCGTGCAGGAGGCAGCTGATCAATGATTCTCATCATTGATGTTTCTATCTCTTTATCCCTCTCCCTTCCTCTCTAAAATCAATAAAAATATTTTTTAAAAAAAGAGAGAATGATAGGAATAATTTGGGAGCTCCAAGGTGGAGGCAGAGAAAAGGGAGATTTTTAAGTATTCAGATGCTACTGCAGAGGGAAGTCCTGTGGTAAGAGTTTAGACACTGCTTCCTTAGTCGTAATATATAAAAGGGATGCTTTAGCAGAAAAATTTAGAACTCCACATCCTACAGTAGCCACCAATTCTGTAAAACCCTAGAATTGTTTCTTCACTTGAAAAAGGGAGTAATTGAGAAAACTCTGGGGACAAAGTTTTTCCATTGAGGAAGCCATTGTATTATAGGTAATGAACCAGAGAATTGTTGAATGGCTTGGTTAAGCTTGACCTGCACAAGTTAATTTTCAGTTGCCTGACCAAAAGAATGGAGGAAACCACTGTTTACAGGATATTTTAGATGCACAGAATTCAAGAGTCACTCAGAGATAAAACTCAGAAAGGCCATTGCAGTTCCAAATTACTCTTATTGAAAGTAATTGAAGGGGATACACATAAATGTTCCTGGATTGGAAGAGTTAGTATTATTAAAATGTATGTGTTCATTGGTTAATATCTTCCTCGCCCCTCTGAGATCTATCAGTCTGTTTCAGGCATCCATGCCTCTGGTCCTATTTTGTTTGTCAGTTTATTTTATTCATTAGATTCCACATATGAGTGAGATCATGTGCTACTTGTCTTTCTCTGACTGGCTTATTTCACTTAGCATAATACTTTCCAGGTCCCTCCATGCTGTCTCAAAGCGTAAGCTGCATGGTATTCCATGGTATAGATGTACCACAGCTTTTTCATCCATTCATCTACTGATGGCACTTGGGCTACTTCTAGAGCTTAGCTATTGTAAATACTGCTTCTATGAACAGGGGTGCATACATTCTTTCTAACTGGTGTTTCAGCATTCTTAGAATACCAGGTATACCGGTTAATAATGGCGGATTTTGTAATCAAAGAAAACATGATAATTTCAAGAGAAACATCAAAAATGCTTTATTCAAAGTAATGTCCATCGCTAGCTACACATTTCCCCCATCTTTCAGGAAATTTGTGGATACCGTCCCAATAGAGATTTTCTTGTTTTGAGGCAAACCATTCAGAGACTCAATTTTCCACTTCTTCATACGTTTTGAAGTGCTGCTCAGAAAGTGTGTGTGCCATCAGGTGGTAATCTGAATGAGCAAGGTCTGGTGAATATAGCAGGTGGGTTAATACTTCCCAGGCAAGATCTTTTAACGTGTCTTTAACTGGTTTTGAAGTGTGTGATGGTGTATTATCATGAAGCAAAATTACTTTGCCGTATCTTCTGGTCCATTCTGGTCATTTCACGATCAAAGTGTGGTTCAAATTGATGATTTGTTGTCAGTAGTGATCAGTATTAATGGTTTTACCTGGTTTTAGAAGCTCATAATACACCACACCTTCCTGATCCCACCCAACACAGAGCATTGTCTTCTTCCCAAAGTGATTTGGCCTTGCAGTCAATGTTGATGGTTGACCTGGATCAACCCATGATTCTGTGCATTTGAGATTCTCAAAATAAATCCACTTTTCATCACCAGTCAAAATTCCATGCAAAAAAGACTTTCTTTTGTGTTATTGAAGCAACATTTTACTGATGACTTTTTGGTTTTCCATTTGTCTTTTGTTCAGTTGATGAGGCACCCATTTTTCTTCCTTTAAAATCTTTCCATTGCTTGTAAATGATCGGAAATTGTTTGCTGAGGAACATCTAATCTTTCTGCAAGTTGGTTTTGAGTTTGACACGCATCTTCATCCAATAATGCTTGTAATTGTTGGTTTTCAATCTTTTTCAGTTAACCTGGATGTTCTTTGCCTTTCACATTGAAATCATCACTTCTAAAGCATTTAAACCAGTGTTCACAAGTATCTTGAGATGGAGCATGTTCACTAGAAGCTTCCCAAAGTATATGATAACTTTCAGCAGCACTTTTCTTCAAAATAAAGTAATGAATTAAAACTTCCCACAAATGCTCTTTTTTTTGGCATGAAATTCGACATTTTAAGCGTAAAAATATCTATGATGTTAATACCTTCAGCAAATTTGACATGGAGTTTTGAAGCTTGCTGTCAATACAACAAAATAGCACACATATCAAATCGCAAATATATAAACATATGTGTAACTCCATCTATTGAAAAAAATTCGCATTATTAACTGGTACATCTGGTATATTCCCAGAAGTGGGATCACTGAGTCAAACAGCGGTTCCATTTTTAATTGTTTGAGGAAACTCCATACTGTTTTCCACAGTGGCTGTACCAGTCTGCATACCCACCCGCAGTGTATTAGGGCTCCCTTTTCTCCACATCCTCTCAAGCACTTTCTGTTTGTGCCTAAGATTACTGTTTTTGCTTGTTTGGTTGGTTTATCCTCATTAGAGGATATTTTTCCATTGATTTTTTTTTTCTTTTTAGAGAGTGGAAGGGAGGGAGTGAAATAGAGAAAAACATTGATGTGAGAGGGACATCACCCTGCACACACCCCATCCAGGGCCAGGGATTGGACCTGCAACCCAGATATGTGCCCTTGACCAGAATCAAACCTGAGACGCTTCAGTCTGAGAGCCGAAACTCTCTATCCACTGAGCCAAACTGGCTAGGGCTGTACTACTGTTTTTAGGACTTGGCAAACAGTATTTCTTTGAAAACTATTTATGACACATGATATGCTCTAATCATCAGTTTACTTGCTTACATGAGGTAAGATGGAGAAAAGTTATGTGCTCCTACAAACTCAGAGATTTTGGTTGATCTGGTGCTATACCAGTGGGTCTCAGCTTTCACTGCACATTAGAATTACCTGAGAGGTTTTTTAAACTAATGATACCAAACCCTACATCCAGAGATTCTGATTTCATTGTTCTAGCGGCTCGCAAGCCACATGTGGCTCTTTGGCCCCTTGAGTGTGGCTCTTCCACAAAATACTGACTTCTGCGTGTGGGCCACGAAGTTTCAATCACATTGTATGTGCGCGCCCGCACATGGTATTTTGTGGAAGAGCCACACTCAAGGGGCCAAAAAGCCACATGTGACTCACGAGCCACAGTTTGCCGACCATTGTTCTAGGGGTATAGACTGGGAATTAGTATTTTTTAAATTTATGTATTGATTTGAGAGATAGATAGATAGATAGATAGATAGATAGATAGATAGATAGAGAGCTTGTTGTTCCATTTATTCATGCATTCATTGGTTGATTCATTTATGTGCCCTGAGTGGGGATCAAACCTGCAATGTTGGCGCGTATTGGGATGATGCTCTTACCAACTGAGCTACCTAGTCATGGCCAGGATTAGTATTTTAAAAATGCATCCCAGCTACTTCTAACAGGCAGTCAGAATTGAGAACCATTGTAAGGGGGATATATCATACACTATGTAATCTACCTCCTTATGGATGGGTTAATTTTAGCATTATAGGACCACTGCTTGTATTACATCATCCTGAGGGAAATTTACATACTGTCATATTGGCTGAGTACAAACTGTCTTTAATATTACTGGTAACCATTATTTGGCTTTGTAGTAGTTGAGAACATCATTTGACTTTGTAGCAGTTAAGCTCATATTTTTCATTCTTCACCTATATCTTACAGAGATCTCTCTTGACCTTGTTCTTGGGATCATTACTGTGGCAGCACCAAGTGGCCTCTGAATATCTCTCCAGAGCTGTGTTTCTCCCCATCTTGATGTGGTCTCCCATTTGATTCCCTAACATGGTGCACTAAAAGTTTTTGCCCATTGCTTGTTCATACTGGGATACAGTTGCTTTTATAATTATCCTTTTAAAGAGATCATTTCACTTTTCTCCTATCCCAGCAGAAGTCAAATAAAATAGAATGTGAAAAATCCATTGATTATCTATGTTATTTGAATGTTCCCACAATATTTTTGTCATAAAATATGTTCCCTGAATAAAAAGTTTCACAAGTCCCAGATTTTTTTGTGTGCAATTCTTTCAAAACTTTTATTTTTGTAAACATACCAATTTGACAAATGATGTTGAATCCATTACTAATAAAAAACAATTTTGTTAAAGATTGCTATGGCAAAAATTTAGTTTACACAAAAAAATCATAGCCCAAGCGGGTTTGGCTCAGTGGATAGAGTGTCAACCTGCAGACTGAAGGGTCCTGGGGTCAATTCCGGTCAGGGGCACATGCCTGAGTTGCAGACTCGATCCCCAGTGTGGGGCGTGCAGGAGGCAGCCAATCATTGATTCTCTCTCATCACTGATGTTTTTATCTCTCTCTCCCTTTCTCTTCCTCTCTGAAATCAATAGAAATATGTTTAAAAAATCATGAATTGACTATATGTAAAGAACACATTTTATTACAATAGCACCGTATAACGTTGTCTGTAACTGATATTATATGAACAAAAACAATTTAAATCTTAGCATTAAATAAATAAAATCATTATACCCAAAATAACTTTTAGTTTATTTTGGCTTGCCATCATAAAGTAGCAAATGTAATTCCAAACCCCAAATTCAAGAAATCAGTAGTAAAACAAAAACATTTATTGGTGCCTCTTTAGAAGCCCTGCCGATATTGTCCATAAACTAGTCCTCTGGGTGCTCTTCCTGGAGAGTTATTCGTAAATCTCTGAGTCAGTTTACCTGCTGGATATGTGATCCTAATTTTCTTTGATACACTCCGCTCATTAAAAGGGCAATGGTATGGGTACAGTTACCTTATGAGCCCATCTTCTTAACACATCTGTGAGAGGATCTGATGTCAGACATTCCATTGTCTCAGCTATTCCCTGTTAAATTTCATAGGCCATTTGGCTCTAGCATCTCTACCATAATTTAAAACTGCTCCTTCACCTTTTTAGTAGGCTGAAACAGGACACATCACTTGATGTTGATAGTGCATTCCAAAAGTTACTTTCCCCAAGTTGTTATTTTTATTAATTATCCAATCTTTTTTAAAAATTTTACCTGCTTGATAATACAATCATTTTAGTAGTCATCGAACACAAATCCATGAACATTTGGGTCTCTGTGTTGATTTCTCTGCAGTTTATACTGTCTGACTTTTGGCATAGTGTGCTAGTTGGTTGGCTGGCCCTTTGCCCATTTCCCCATCTTAAGGTGAGTTCAGGACATCAGCTTTTTTATAATGGTACAGCCACTCTAAGCACCCATCTGCACCCTGACCGGGGATCAAACCTCCAATCCGGGTGTGACCAGGAATCGAACTAGCAACCTTTCGGTGCATGAGGCGATGCTCCAACCAACTGAACCATATTAGCCACAGCATGGACAGCAGCTTTTCATTTAACCCTGCTCCCAGTTAGAGTGAGCATGCTACCCACTAGCAAAAACATAGTCCCTACATTTCTCTAGAAAATTCTCCCAAGTCTGTCCACTTAGCAAGAGGCTTTTCTTCACTACTTGGTATCATGAACTCTCCTTGGAGCAGCAGAGGAGCTGTGGCTGACTGCATCTGCATGTATAGTGTCATGAGGGCTTGCTTGGTTAGGCCCTTTTTAGAAGCTGCTCTTAAAATTTTTACTGGATGGTCTGAGCTTCTCCCTGATTTAAATGGACTCGTGGCATAACTAGAAGCCCTTTCTATGGTAATAAAAATGGTTTTGAGGACAACTCAGTCTTTAGTTTCAATAGACCCAAAAAGGTGGAGAGCATTTTATTTTCTAGGGGAGGTTAAGTCGCTTTTGTTTCTGAGAATTTCTTGCTGGTTTCAGAGGATACCACAGATAGGTTCGTTCAACATTGATCCTAACTTCCTTTCTATCCCATAGGGGCTAGAAAGCCAAAAACTACACTTCCTAGACTCCCTTGTTTCTGAGGATCTTTAGGGTTTTCAGATTAGATTTTAATCAGGAATTGAGTTAAGTGGGAGAGAGGCTGCAGCCAATGATGCATTCATTTTGCTAATGCAGATCCAGCAACTGTGGCAGAGCTCTTAATGGCCTGCATAATCCTCCAATCACATTTAAGGCACAGCTGAGGGCAACAGCAGCTTCCTGATCCCTGGCTAATGGCGAAGGTGGTGTGCTCCTGGATCCAGCACTTTCCAGGGGTCCTCAAACTACGGCCCGCGGGCCACATGTAAATACAAATATTGTATTTGTTCCCGTTTTGTTTTTTTACTTCAAAATAAGATATGTGCAGTGTGCATAGGAATTTGTTCATAGTTTTTGTTTTTTTTAACTATAGTCCGGCCCTCCAACGGTCTGAGGGACAGTGAACTGGCCCCCTGTTTAAAAAGTTTGAGGACCCCTGCTTTAGACAGTGGCCTCCTGTGCAGCTTCTTGATTCACCATCTTCCTGACTGAACCAGAAATGCTTTCCTTAACAGGTTGGTTTTTCCTTGACAGGTGATGGTGTTTGAAGGCTCAAACCTAGGACCCGCTTCTTTGACCCACCTAAAATTGTGTAAACACTTCATTTTCTGCAGTAAATACATTTTTCCTTTTAATAACTAGAGATATTTCTGTTATCTGCAGTTAAATCCTGACTGATACACAGCTGGTCATTTCATGACTCTGAAGGGTCGATTTCCAGACAGTAAGATACAGAGTTCCTGATGCCTGGTGATGGACATGTCTAAAGTAAATGCTTTGTCTGCTGGGTTGTCATTAATGGTATACTCTGCCTGACAGCTATTTTAAGTTAGTGTAGACTGTTGTTTTCGCCTTCCTTTATCTGTTCTCCCCAGTAAATATGTGCTTTTTAAAGTTGATATAATCCTACTGGAGGAAGACAGAACTATATTGTGTTCCTTGAAAAATGAGGCAGATTAATTCATATTTATTTTCAGTTAGTATGTTGAAAAACATAATAGGCAAGTGAATTACAGCTAAATATTTTTCAGGGGCTTTAATTCATTAGTGATTTGGACAGTATTGTCAATAGACCCCCTTCTTTAACAATTGATAATTAATGTAAGGCTTTCTTAACATATATACTAGAGAATAAATGGAGATATGGTTTTGCAAATCACACCTATCTCTTTCAAATATTTTATATTCAGGGAGGTTTCAGTTTGTTTCCCTTTCAATTCATCTTTGTGAATTATTGCATATATACTTTTTCTCTCTCTCTGCTGGTAACATTTTTATTTATTGATTTGCATAGTAAGTACACAATGTTCAGTTGATAATTTAATTGTGGTAAAGTACACATAACATACTAAAACTTACCATCTTAACCATTAAGTATACCATTCAGAAGTGTTAAGTATATTCATATTGTTTTACAACAGATCTCCAAAAAATTTTCCATCTTGCAAAACTCAACCTCTGTACCCATTAAACAACTCCCCATTTTCCTCCCTGCAGCCCCTTGGGAACTACCATTTGACATTTTGTTTCTATGAATTTGACTGCTGTAGGTATCTCATAAGTGGAAACACTATATTTATCTTTTTGTAAATGGCTTATTTCACTTAGTGTAATCTCCTCATGGTTCATACATGTTATAGCATGTGTCGTGTCAAAATTTTCTTCTTTTTTAAGGTTTGATAATATTCCACTGTATGGATAGACAATATGTTGTTTATTCATCCCTCAATGGGCAGATGCTTGGATTGCCTTCACCATTTAGCTATTGTGAATAATGCTTCTATGGACATGGATACGCAAATATCTCTTTTAAGCCCTGATTTAAATTCTTTTGGATAAATACCTAGAAGTGGGAATACTGGGTCATGTGATAATTCTGTGGTGTTTGGGTTTTTTTTTTTTTTTTCTAAGTACCATACTGTTTTCCATAGTAGCTGTATTAAATATATACTTTGAAGTAGGCAGTTTGCCATTTAGCTTTCTGACTGTAATCATAAAATATTGAACAAAACAATCATACTTTTAAACATCATTCACTACACTAATCTCTCCATTCCAATTATTCACTCTGAAATTCTGGCTATTAACAGATCAATTTCCATGCTTAGCCACCTGTTTCCAGTTTAATCTTAGTTTAAGTGTTACCAATCTGTATTACCCAAACCTTTAAACAACTCTATCTTTCCCGGAGCTATCATCACCTTAGAGATGTTGTGAATTAACAGTAATTCCCTCTACTGACCTTTCGACTCTCACAAGATGATCACAGACTACCTCACCCCCAGGGTAGTTTTGTGGATCTCTTATCAACTTTGTAATTTTAGGGGGCTGCTACCCTTTCAGCGTGAGATATTCAGGGACAAGCTCAGCTTAATTTATTTGGTATTGAGGGACCTTATCTCCAAGCTTCACTGCCTCCTATGATCACCTCATCAGGGATTGCCTCTGGAATCTAAGGTTGTTTTCTTTGTACTTCCTTAACTACCTTATCTGACTATGTTTTATCTTTCTGTTTTGTTTTTTTTTTAATAAAGTCCATCTTAACAAGTGTCTTTTAAGACCCACCCTTTCCTCAAAAATTATCCCTGCTCTCTTCTAGCTAATTTATTGCCAATTTTTGTAGTTGGATGACTAAAGTGAATCTACTCTTACATAAGCATTTGCCTACTAATTGCAGGGCATCTACTGCCCTTTCCTGGTCTCTAAACTCTGTAATTAGTGAAGTCCTCTTGATGATAAGTGCTATGATTTCCATTTGCTTCATTAAAAGCAATTGATAGAGTATCCTGACCCTCTTCTAGTTCCAGTGGGGTTTGATGCATGTTGATAAACCATCTGTTTATGGCCAACATAATCTTTGACTTCAAAAATAATTTATCTCATTTCCCACTAAGTCTGTTGTATTAGCTGTGAGGTAGCTCCTTCACCAGGTTGTAATTCTCCATTCCGTGGGGAGTGGGAGAAGGGTTTCTCCAACCTTAAAGAGGACTCTGGGCTTTATAAAGGATGTTCCAAGTCTTTCTTCCTAGGGAGATTTCCTAGACTTCTAATTTTATTTTTGTTAACATATGGTTGCAGGAAGCTAATTCCAGCATGTCATAAATGCAAGAAGTTTCATCAAAAGGTTGATGAAACCTTGAGGATTGCCTGCTGGAAATGGCTAAGGGCATTTCCCCACACCTAAAGATTTGCATAGATGATTGCTTGCTGCCAGACAGCTGAGCGCATTTTAATCTACATGTTATTTCCTCCTACTGGCCAAACACCTGAACAGCCATAGGCAGTTCCCCCAATCTGACAATGGATACTGTTTACTAAACCTTGCCTTTGACATGTATATCTACCTTGCTTTAGGACAATTTGTGTTAATAAAAAGCAAGTATTACAAACTGATCTGATTTAGCTACTCAGCAATTGTTAGGTTCTTTGGTGTTTTCCACTGGCCTCATGAAATTAGAAATAGTTGGTGCTTCATGTTTGCTTCCCCACAATCTTTCTATCAGGTGATATGAAAGCAAATCTTAGATCTGATTTTGCCAAACACACACTTGTCAGCAAAAGCAGGCAGAAAGATTGCTACTTCCGTTCCTGTGGTTCAGGAGTCCCACTCTCTGCCCTTACTTCTTTTTTTAAAATATATTTTATTGATTTTTTACAGAGAGGAAGGGAGAGGGAATAGAGAGTTAGAAACATCGATTAGAGAGAAACATTGATCAGCTGCCTCCTGCACACTCCCTACTGGGGATGTGCCCGCAACCAAGGTACATGCCCTTGACCCGAATCGAATCTGGGACTCTTTAGTCCGCAGGCAGATGCTGTATCCACTCAGCCAAACCGGTTAGGGCTGCCCTTACTTCTTTTGGCTATTACTTGATAGCTGGATCAGCCAGTTTTGTTAGTTCAGGAAAGAGTCTTAAAATGAAATAAGATGACATAGAATGAAGGGGACTTTAGACCTAAGGCCTCTATCAAACTGTTAGGCTGCTGGCTTCCCAGATTTTTAAACTTTGTTTATGCAAGGACAGTGGGACATAGCAATGAATGTCCTAACTACCTACATATCTCATATTTCACCAATGAAAAAATTATCTCTAACATCCCTTATGCTGATTAACATGTTCTCGCATTTAAATATTTATATCCATGTTTGAGGTGCTTAATAACCTCCTTTGGAGTGTAAATTCCTGATTAGGGTACATCATAAGCTAATTAACCACCTTTATAGCTTAGATGACAATTATCTTGGAGACATCACAATTTCCATTACAGAAAATATAAAAGCAAGCCATGTAATTAGCAGTTAAATGGAAAAAAGAAAAAATATATGAGTTTTGTTTTTCTGCTACATTACAAGGCAAATTTGTCAAGTACATGTAACCTTTATCTTTCCCAGCCTTTCCTTTAGTAGCTCTTCTACCACTCAGTGGTGGCCCTCCCTCTACCCTGAGGACATCTGGTATTCTCATCATTTTCCTCCCTCATCAACACAGCTTCTTAGAAAAAGATTTGGTGAACTCACATACAATTTGAGATTAATACCAGAGTAGAGAAGGTGGGAATAAGTTAAAAGCTTGTGTGCTAAACACCAAGAATATTTACATATTTGAACATTCCTGGGAAGGATAAACAGTTGAACAAAAATCCTACTACTTTAATTACCATTTGTGGAGCACGCACTATGCATGTAATCTGAAACACAGTGTATTAGCCCCTTCAGGTTGCTGTAACAGAATACCATAAACTGTGTGGCTTATAAACAACAGAAATTTATTACAGTTTTGGAGGCTGGGAGTCCAAGATCAAGGCACCAGCAGATTCAGTGTCTGGTGACAACCCACTTCCTTGTTCATAAATGGCTATCTTTTACTTTTGTCTTCACATGACAGAAGGGACAAGGGAGCTCTCTTGGATGTATTCTATAAGGACACTTATACGTATGACCTAATAATGACGTATATAACCTGATTACCTTCCTGAGGCCCCACCTCCAAGTACCATCATATTGGAGATTAGGTTTCAACATGTGAATTTGGGAGGAGGGGACACATATTCAATCTATAGCACAGATGTTTTACTTTTATATATGTATACATGTATAAATATATATGTATAAAGAGAATGTACACATAATGCACACATTCTCATTTAATCTTCAGAACTTCTTTATTAGATAGCATACTTCTATTTTATAGTTTAGGAAACTGAGGCTCAGATGTTAACTAACTTTCCTAAATTATTCTCATTGTCTTCACAATAAAAAGATTTCCTGAGGCTTGCATTTTAACAATGAGCAAAACCTTAAGACATAGGAATTCATTTCTCATTGTAATTTTCAGGCTTGGGTGAATTGGTGGGAAAAGTGATTGTCAGTCACATTAAACAGGTGATCTCTTTTGTAATGGGAAATCTCAGTGAGGAATTTGCAAGAAAAATCATCCATGTGTACTGAATCTCTACTTTAAAAGTTTCATCTGTTTATTTGTTCATTAGATTCCTTGTTCATTTATTTTGATTTTTAGATACAATTATTGACAGATATGTATTTACTGGCATTTTATTGTTTATATTTCTCCTCTTCCTCCTCCTTTTTCATCTTCTTAGAGAATGCCCTTCAACATTTCATGTAATACTGGTTTGGTGGTGATGAACTCCTTTAGCTTTTTCTTGTTTGTGAAGCTCTTTATCTGACCTTCAATTCTGAATAATAGCTTTACTGGGTAGAGTAATCTTGGTTGTAGGTCCTTGCTACTCATCACTTTGAATATTTCTTGCCACCTGCTTCTGGCCTGTAAAGTTTCTGTTGAGAAACCAGCTGACAGTTGTATGGCACCGCCCTTGTAGGTAACTAACTGTTTTTCTCTTGCTGCTTTTAATATTCTCTCTCTGTCTTTAACTCCTGGAATTTTAATTATAATGTGTCTTGGTGTGGGCCTCTTTGGGTTCATCTTGTTTGGAACACTCTGCACTTTCTGGGCTTGTAAGTCTATTTCTTTCACCAGGTATGGGAAGTTTCCTATCATTATTTTTTCAAATAGGTTTTCAATTTCTTGCTCCCTCATTTCTTCTGGCACCACAATGCCAATGTTGGTACCCTTGAAGTTGTCCCAGAGGCTCCTTACACTATCTTCATATTTTTGGATTCTTTTTTTCTTTTTGCTATTCTGATTAGGTGTTTTTTTGATTCCTTATATTCCAAATTCCTGATTTGATTCTCAGCAACTGGATGTTGATTCCCTGTAAATTATTCTTCATTTTAGTTAGTGTATCCTTTATTTCTGACTGGTCCTTTTTCATGCCGTTGACGTTCTCATTTAGTTCCTTGAAGTACTCATTAAGTTCCCTTAGTATTCTTATCACCAATGTTTTGAATTCTGTATCTGATAGTTTGTTTGATTCCATTTCATTTAGTTTTTTCCTGGAGATTTCTTGTTCTTTCATTTGTGACATTTCTTTGTCTCTGCATTTGGCTGCTTCCCTGTGTTTGTTTCTATGTATTAGGTCGAGCTGCTATGTCTCTTGGAGTTGGTAGAGTGGCCTTGTGTAGTATGTGTCCTATAGGGCCCAGTGGCTCAGCCTCCCCAGTCACCAGAACTGGGCACTCCAGGTATGCCCCTGTTTGGGCTGTGTGCACTTTCCTGTTGTAGTTGAGCCTTAATTGCTGTTAGCCTCACTGGGAAGGATTAAACCCCAGGCAATTGGCTGTGAGGACCAGCTGTGACTTCAGGGGAAGATGGTCTGTGAAGAAGACACCTCTATGGAGCAGGACTTGCTTCAATGGGGCTTTGGTTCTTATCGAGTCTGCCCCTTGGGTGTGTCACTTGTGGAGGTGGTAGGGTTGTAATCTGGTGTGGTTTAAACTGACTGCCAGGTGCACTGGCTCTAGAGCTTTCTGGGAGGTGCAAAGTCAACCATTTCCTGTGCCTGCCCAAGGCCACTCAGCATGTTCTACAGAGCAATTGCTATATGGCTACTACTTGTGTTGGGCTTGGAGGTGCCTACGAGAAACAAGCTATGAAGCAAGGCAGGGTGTCACTAGTGCTGGGCCTAGAGCCACTTCTTGAGATTTATGGGACATGCTGAGGCCAACTGATGCTTGTTTGAGAGGTTTTAGGAAAGTCCAAAGTATGAGGCAAAATAGACTAGTTTTATGGAAAAGCCACTGGAAATGGCTTGGATGAACCTGCAAGTATTGAGGGGTGGGGTTTTAGGGAATCACCAGGGTGGGGCGAAAAGTGTGACCCAGATTGATGGAGACTCAGATATGGCATCTTCATGTTGGCTCTGTGTCCAGGAGGTCTCAGCAAAGAAACGATGAATGACTTCTGCCAGCACTTTTGTCTGGGAGAAAGCTGTCCTCTAGTTCTTGTCCTGATGCCAAAGAATTTAGTGCTTCCCTGTATGTACCTGAATCCTTTCAAGCTGTTATCCCAGTGCTGGAGCTCAGAGGGAGTATGAGTAAGTCTGTGCACAGGCCCTTTAAGAGGAACTTTCTTGGAATCTTAGCAGCCCTCCATTTTCCTCAGCCTCAATCCCCATTGGTTTTTAAAGCCCAAAGTTATAGGGACTTCTCTTTCTGGCACTGGAACCCTGGGCTGAGGAGTGTGGTGTGGAATATGGACCCCTGGCTCCTCATAGGGGCCCCTATGGCCCAGAAATCCCTCCCAATTCAAATAAAAGGAAAAAAAAACATGTCACACGTGGGTGTTGGACCAGCCCTCTGTGCCTCCACACCTCCTACCAGTCTCAATGTGTTTTTTTTAATTCTCTAGTTGTAGGGCTTCCATTCAGCCAGATGTCAGGTCATTCTGAAAGATGATTGTTCTGTAGTTTAGTTGAAATTTTTATGTCGTTGTGGAAGGATGCAGGTATCACATTTACCTATGCTGCCATCTTGAATTGTCTACAGTAACTGTTACACATTAATTATTTTACATAGATTATGTATTCACATCTCTGTATTTCACATTTTTTCTGATTGATCAATTGGAAAAATTAAATAATCTTTCACCTTATTAAAATGGTCATTGTCTGGCTGGCATGGCTCAGTGGTTGAGCGTTGACCTATGAACTAAGGGGTCAAGGTTTGATTCCCCGTCAGGGCATATGCCCAGGTTGCAGGCTCAATCCCCAGTGTGGGGCATGCAGGAGGCAGCCAATCAATGATTCTCTCTCATCACTGATGTTTCTATCTCTCTAGCTCTCTCCTTTCCTCTCTGAAATTAATAAAAATATATTTTTAAAAAATGGTCATTGAACACACACTATTAACCATTATTTTATGACAATTATCACCAATATATTTATTAACAAAATGTCAGCATCTTGTACCTTCATGAATATAATGATTAGTATCTGTGTGTCAGCTCATAAACAGGGCAGCCATAACTATTGTTTATTAACTGTCAGATGCAAAAAGAAAAAGTTATATACTAAATGTAGAACTTCTATGTAAGATGGTATCACATGTTCATGCTTTGAAGTCCTCTTTTCCTGACACATATATAGCATATATCAGAGAAATAAGAGAAAAAGAGAAATTAAACCAATATATATGTTCTCAGAAACAAGATAATTATCTCTCTGCAAGTGAAGCTGAACCAAGCATCTGGATCTTGAAGTAGATTAGGGTGTACAAGATTTCTTTCCTCTTGGGGTAAAAGGCATCAAATAAAAAGTGCCCCACTTGATGTGAGAGAACAAAGCAAGGCTCATTGTCTTGTGTAAATAATGGAGACCATCCAAATGATGATATATAGTGGGGGAAAAGGAAGGCTTCAGGTATGTTGTGATTGAAATATGTTCACATAAGGAAATTGCAAACAGGTGAACTAGAAGTTAGACATCCTATATGATTGGTTTGGTGAACATGTGTCTCTTCTTGGTCCTGAGCATAGACTTTTAAAAAAATCTTTACTAGACCACCAACTTACACCATACACAAGAATAAACTCAAAATGGACAAAGGATTTAAATGTATGATGGGAAACCATAAACATTCTAGAAGAATCCAAAGGCAACAAAATCTCAGACATATGCCGAAGCAATTTCTTCACTGATACAGCTCCTAGGGCACTTGAAACTAAAGAGAAAATGAATAAATGGGACTACATCAAAATAAAAAGCTTTTGCACAGCAAAAGAAACCATCAACAAAACAACAAGAAAGCCCACTGTGTGGGAAAACATATTTGCCAACGTCATATCTGATAAGGGCCTAATCTCCAAAATTTATAGGGAACTCATACAACTTAACAAAAAGAAGATATTGTTGAGAGTATTACAGATGTTTCCCCCTTCCCCGAATTTCTAACCTCCAACCCATACCCGCCCCCACCCTAGGCCTTCATCACCCTATTGTCTGTGTCCAAGGCAATGCATATATGCATATAAGTTCTTTGGTTAATCTCTTTCCCTACCCCCATGCCCCCTCCACCCCCCTTCCCTCTGAGATTCTTCTGTCTGTTCCATGTATCCACACCTCTGGTTCTGTTTTATTCATCAGTTTATTTTGTTCATTAAATTTCACATAAAAGTGAGAGTCCTGAGCATAGACTTTTGATAATGATTTTTTGAAAAATCCTAGGACATTGATTCTGCTACCTAAAATAGTCATGTTCCCATGAGCAATTTTAGGTCTCCTATCATTAATCAATGTGTTTTAGAACTAGAAAATAGACTTCTTTATAACCTTAACTGGCCTACCAGCATTCCCTTCCATTAGTGAAAATAAATGTAGTTTAGAAATGAAATACAATGGAAGACCCCAGTTTTTCTCCAGAATATCATTCATCTTCACTCTCAGGATGTTTACACTGAAATATAAGGTTTAGAACAGTAAAGAATATAACTTACTGGTTATAAAAATTATAAAAGGTCACATTCTTATATATTTTAGAAAATAATAAAAATATTTAGTCAAAATATAACTGGCCACGGGGGTACTTAAAATTGGGTAGGTTTACTGTGATGGACAGTGCCACACCCTTTCCTGCCAATATCCTGTAAGACTCTCAAGACTCCATAAGAATTTATCATATGGAAGATCTAAATGACACATAAATGTCAAGAGTGGATTTAATTGCACTAATGATATTTTCCTGCCTTCCACATGACCTTGATTAGAAGAAGCAGAGTACCTTTTGGAGAGTTGCAGTGATGAATCTGATAAGAATATTAGATTTAATGTATTGGTCCATTTGACACAATAATGCTATGATTTTTGGAAATATTATTTTAGAATATAAATATACCTTATTATAAAGCTTTAAATCTATGCTAAAATGAATACAGTGCATCCAATTCACATTATTTATCCTGATAAGCAATGTACATTATATTTCATTTCAAATGGTCTCAGTTGTTAAGCTGTGACTTTGACTGACCTATGTAAATGGCAAAGTATTTCCATGAATTAGCATTCCCACTTTTCTTTAGTAGTCTCTCCTTTTTTTCCCACCTTTTATAGGAAGAATCAAGTGCCCATTTTCCCTTTTATTTTTAACAAACCATTAATAAATTTAGATCCTTCTACGTTTTTTATTCTCCTTTATTTTAACTGGACAGTGTGATTCTCATCACTGTAAATTCTCTGTGTCATTTAGCTGAGGCTACTATACCTTTATTTTATAACTTTTAAAATATATATATATCTTCATTGATTTCAGAGAGGAAGGGAGAGGGAGAGAGATAGAAACATCAGTGATGAGAGAGAATCATTGATCAGCTGCCTCCTGCACACCCCCTACTGGGGATCAAGCCCACAACCCAGGCATGTGCCCTTGACTGGAATCAAACCCAGGACCCTTCAGTCTCCAGGCCGATGCTCTATCCACTGAGCAAAACCAGCTAGGGCTTATTTTATAACTTTTGAGAATGTTAATACCTCAGGGTTTTTTCCTCTATTCAATTTTGAAAACTGGATTAATTCCTCATTATATTATAGAAATTGCTTATTACAATTATCTAATAATTGCCAAAGCCAATAGTCTTGTCTCAACTTTTACCTTTTTTTAAAATATATTTTTATTGATTTTAGAGAGGAAGAGAAAGGGATAGAGAGATAGAAATATCAATGATGAGAGAGAATCATTGATTGGCTGCCTCTTACACATCCCACATTGGGGATCGAACCCACAACCTGGGCATATGCCCTGACAGGGAATCAAACCATGACCTCCTGGTTCATAGGTCGACACTCAACCACTGACTCATGCCAGCTGGACAATTTTTACCTTTTTAAAGACTAATGTGGCATGGGACAAGGTCAACCAATCAAACCTCAATTTATAAATTTCAATCCTAATCAAAATCCATTTTGAATTTTTTAAAAACTCGATAGTCATCAGAACACAGAACAGCAAAAATATATCATTTTATACCTGTTAGCCTGGCAAAAATTAGAAAGCAAGATAAAATTAATTATTGACAGAAATACGTAAATATAGGAACTCTCAGGCATTGCTGATGAGAATGTAGATTATGGTATTACTAGAGGCCCGGTGCATGACATTTGTGCACTGGAGGGGGGGGCATCCGTCAGGTGAGCCTGCACCCTCTCCAATCTGGGACCCCTTGTGGGATGTCAGACATCCCTCTCACAATCTGGAACTTCTGGCTCCTAATAGCTCGCCTGCCTGCCTGGTTGCCCCTAACTGCTTCTGCCTGCCACCCTGATCACCCCCTAACCACTCCCCTGTTGGCCTGATTGCCACCTAACTGCTCCCCTGCCAGCCTGATCGCCCCGAACTGCCCTCCCCTGCAGGTCTGGTCCCCCCCAACTGCCCTACCCTGCCAGCCACCTTGTGACAATGTGGGGACAGCCATCTTGTGACGACCTGGGGTGGCCATCTTCTGAGACATGGGGGCAGCCATCTTGTGATGACGTGGGGGCGACCATCTTGTGATGCAAGGGCATTAGGGTCAATTTGCATATTATCTCCTTATTATATAGGATTGTCATTCTATAGATAAATCTATAATAATTTAAAGTTTGTCGGAGAGTCGGAGGGAGACCGCGTGGCAGACAGCCGCATCCCTTGGGACAGGCACAGCCCCTGACAGGGGAAAGGAGAACCGCGGGATTCCTGGCGCTGCAGGGGGAATTGAGAGCTGGGTTCTGTGATCACAGAGGACTGAGCCTAAAGGGGGCAGCCTGAAGAGCTGACCAGACCATGCAGTCCCGGTAAGAGAAGAAGCTTACAGAAACCAAGCCTTTCCCGTTTCCGCGGCCGGCGTTTGTTTGTTTTTACTGAATCCTGTTCATGGGACATTTCGGATACAGACACTCACCTGTGCTGAAGAGAGGGAGAGGGTGCGGAGGAGTGGAATCTGGGGAGAGACTGAGGAGAGAAGGGGGGCCGGGAGAGGTGGCAGCGAATTGAGTGCTGAGACACTCCTGAGCCCAGGACTGGGGCAGCCATTCTCTCCAGAGAGTGAGACTCCTCACCCCAGCCCCCAGGCAAGGAGCATAGCCACACCCAGATTCCACCCTGTAGGAGATCAAGGATTAAAATAACCTGATCAGTCCCTGGGAGTTAACAGGGTCTTGCCTATAGAGGGATTTTCAATCCCAGCAACAACACAGCGCCGGTAACTAACTATTACGCAGCCAGCTCTGGGCAGTGAACTTCCACTGGACAGAGAGGCCCTATAGCCTCAGAGGCCAACCCCAGAACACTGCCACCCAGAGGCTGACCCACAAACTGACTCTTTGCTAAACACAAAATAAGGCAGTCTGGGAAACAAATGCGGCTTGCTTTAAAATAAGGACTGTGGTTTACAACACAGAGGAACAGTGTATCGCAGGGAAACTCAGCACTCTCCTGAATACCTGGCAGGTCTAAGGCGAGCCACACTGAAGAATAGAAGAACCGAAGGACCTTCACTACTGCAATTTTTTTTTCTTTTTTCACCTTTTAATTAAGAAACCAATTTTTTTTCTTTTTTTTTCTTTTTTTTTCCTTTTCTTCTTTTTTTTTCTTTTTTTTCTTCTTTTTCCATCACCTGATTTTACCCTTTTAATTACTACCTTCTTATTTTTAACCAGTATTATTACTGCTACCATTTTACCATTTTTTTTTAAAGTGCCAATTTATTTTCTCTTTATTTTATTTTGGGATTAGTGTTCTCCATTCTATTTTCATCGCTATATTATTGGTTGTTTCTAGTTTGCATTCATCTCCAGGGAGCTGTTGCTGGAATTTGTTGGGATTAATGGCTGTTCTATAGGAGTATTCTCCTCATAAAAAAAAGTCTCTTCCCCTCTTCCACTTAATTCTCTCTTTTCGCTCTTGGTTTTTTCTTTTCTTTTCTTTTCTCGCTTTTATTTTCCCCCCTCCTTATTCCCAATTTCATTTTTGCACTCCTTTTTTTGGTCCCTACTTTTCTTTTCTTTTTTCTCTTTTATCTTTTTCTCTTCCTTCTTCCTTATCCCCTTATTCTCTTAATTCAGGTGGTCACCTTTATTTGGGGTTATTAATATCGTGAATATATTTGTGTATAGTGCCTGGTATGTGGTGCCTTGTTGTGTTGTATTTTGTGCCTTTAAATCAATGCAGCAGATCCAAGCAACAGCAACCTCCTGAGCACCACACCCTCTACTGAGGAACAGCAGCTGTACGTGAAACCTCGCCCCACCAGCCAGAAGAGCAACCACAGCTGTGAACAGCACCCACCAGAGGAGCTGCTGCCAACTGAAGAGCAGCTGCTACCGCAACTGCCCGAAGAGCAACCACAGACCAAGGAGTCACTGCCACCAAGGGAGCAACCACTGAATGACTCAACGTCTAGATATGTCAGTGAGATCAAACATGGGTAGACAAAGAAACCCCCAAAGGAAAGAGAAGGAGGACTCTCCAGAAAAGCAGCTAAGTAATACAGAGGCATGCAACATGACAGAAAAAGAATTCAGAATAAGGGTCCTAGAGTACATAAACCGGATGGAGGAAAAAATCGACAACCTCTGCAAGAAGCAAGAAGAAACAGATGAAAAAATCAACAACTTAAGTAAGACCCAAGAAGAAATGAAGAGTGATATAGCTGCAATGAAAAACTCCATTGAAAGTATCAACAGTAGACTAGGAGAAGCGGAGGACCGAATTAGTGAATTAGAAGACAAGGAAGCAAAACACACCCAAAATGTACTGCAATTGGAGAAAAAAATTACAAGACAGGAGGAGAGCCTAAGGGAGCTTTGGGACAACATGAAACGAAACAACATATGAATAATAGGGGTACCAGAACAACAGAAGGATGAACAAGGATTAGAAAACCTATTAGAAGAAATAATATCAGAAAACTTCCCTGAGGTGGGGAAGAAAAAAGTCACACAAGCCCAGAGAGTCCCAAACAAGGTGAACCCGAAAAGACCCACACCAAGACACATCATAATTACCATGGCAAATGTTCAGGACAAAGAGAGAATCTTACAGGCTGCAAGAGAGAGACGGAAAGTTACATACAAGGGATCTCCCATTAGATTGTCAAATGATTTCTCAACAGAAACACATCAGGCCAGAAAAGAAAGGACAGAAATTTACAAAGTGATGCAAAGCAAAGGACTGAATCCAAGAATACTCTATCCAGCAAGGCTATCATTCAAACTTGAAGGGGAAATAAGAAGCTTCACAGACAAAAAAAGGCTAAGGGAGTTTATCACCACCAAGCCAGCAATGCAAGGAATGCTAAAGGGACTGGTGTAAAAAGAAGAAATAAAAAGCTCAGAAAGAAAACAGCCACACAAAAATAGAAATGGCTACAAACAAGTACCTTTCAATAATAACTTTAAATGTAAACGGACTAAATTCTCCAAACAAAAGACATCGAGTGGCTGAATGGATAAAAAAACATGACCCATACATCTGCTGTCTACAAGAAACCCACCTCATTAGAAGGGACTCACGCAGACTGAAAGTGAAAGGATGGAAAAATATCTTTCAGGCAAATGGAAAGGAAAAGAAAGCTGGGGTAGCAATACTTATATCGGACAAAATAGACCTCAAAGTGAAGGCCATAATAAGAGATAAGGAAGGCCACTTCATAATACTAAAGGGATCAATACAACAAGAAGATATAACCCTGGTAAACATATATGCACCCAATGCAGGAGCACCCAAATTCATAAAAAAAACTCCTGGAAGATATCAAAGGAGAGATCGACAACAATACAATCATAGTAGGGGACTTTAATACACCACTGACAACACTGGATAAGCCCTCTAGACAAACAATCAGCAAAGATGCAGCAATCCTAAATGACTCACTAGATCAGATGGACTTAATAGACATCTTCAGAACACTTCACCCCAAAGCCAGGGAATATACATTCTACTCAAATGCTCATAAGACATATTCAAAAATAGACCATATATTGGGTCACAAGCAAAGTATCCCCAAATTCAAGAAGATTGAAATCATAAAAAGCATCTTCGCAGACCACGATGGCATAATATTAGAAATAAACTACAATAAAAACAACCCAAAATACTCAAACACCTGGAAGCTGAATAGCATGCTATTAAATATTGATTGGGTTACCAATGAGATCAAAGAAGAAATTCGAAACATCCTGGAAACTAATGACAATGAAAACACAACAATCCAAATCCTATGGGACACAATGAAAGCAGTCCTGAGAGGGAAGTTTATAGCTCTACAGGCCTATCTCAAAAAACAAGAAAAAATGGTAGTAAATCATCTATCTCTACAACTCAAAGAATTAGAAAGAGAGCAGCAGGAAAACCCCAGAGTGAGCAGAAGGAAGGAGATAATAAAGATTAGAGCAGAAATAAATGACATAGAGACCAAAAAAAACAATACAGAAAATCAATGAAACCAAGAGCTGGTTCTTTGAAAGGATAAACAAGATTGACAAACCTCTAGCCAGACTCACCAAGAAGCAAAGAGAGAGGACCCAAATAAACAAAATCAGAAATGATAGAGGCGAAATAACAACAGACCCCACAGAAATACAAATGATTGTTAAAAAATACTATGGACAGCTCTACTCCAACAAACTAGACAACCTGGAGGAAATGGACAAATTCCTAGAAAAATACAACATTCCAAAACTCAATCAGGAAGAATCTAATAATCTCAACAGGCCAATAACTATTGAAGAAATTGAAGCAGTCATCAAAAAGCTTCCATCAAACAAAAGCCCAGGACCAGATGGCTTCACAGGGGAGTTTTACCAAACATTCAAGGTAGAACTAAAACCTATCCTCCTCAGACTACTACAAAAAATTCAAGAGGAAGGAACACTTCCAAGCTCATTCTATGAAGCCAGCATCACCCTAATACCAAAACCAGGTAAAGACAACACAATGAAAGGGAATTACAGGCCAATATCCCTCATGAACATAGATGCCAAAATCCTCAACAAAATCTTAGCAAATCAGATCCAGCAGTACATCAGAAAGATCATACACCATGACCAAGTAGGATTTATCCCAGGGATGCAAGGATGGTACAATATCCGCAAATCAATAAACGTGATACATCACATAAACAAATTGAAAGAAAAAAACCACATGGTCATATCAATTGATGCAGAAAAAGCATTTGACAAAATTCAACACCCATTTTTGATAAAAGCTCTCAGCAAGGTGGGAGTAGAAGGATCATACCTCAACATAATAAAAGCCATATATGACAGGCCCACAGCCAACATCATACTCAATGGACAAAAACTAACACCATTTCCCCTAAGAACAGGAACAAGACAGGGATGCCCCCTCTCACCACTCCTGTTCAACATAGTACTGGAAGTGTTAGCCATTGCAATTCGGCAAGAAGAAGAAATAAAAGGCATCCAAATTGGAAAAGAGGAAGTAAAACTGTCCTTATTTGCAGACGACATGATATTATACATACAAAACCCTAGAGACTCCATCAAAAAGCTACTAGACTTAATACATTAATTTGGCAATGTAGCAGGATACAAAATTAACCCCAAGAATTCTGAGGCATTTCTATACACCAATAGTGAACTTGCAGAAAGAGAGATTATAAAAACAATCCCGTTTACCATCGCACCAAAAAAATTAAGCTACCTAGGAATAAACTTAACTAAAGAGGTAAAAGACCTCTACTCAGAAAACTACAGGAAGTTGAAAAAAAGATATAGAGGAAGACATAAACAGATGGAAGAACATACCGTGTTCATGGATTGGTAGAATCAACATCATTAAAATGTCCATACTACCCCAAGCAATCTATAAATTCAACGCACTTCAAATTAAAATACCAATGGCATACTTCAGAGATCTAGAACGAACTCTCCAAAAATTCATCTGGAATAAAAAAAGACCCCGAATAGATGCAGCAATCCTGAGAAAGAACAAAGTAGGTGGGATCTCAATACCAGATATCAAGTTGTATTACAAAGCCACTGTTCTCAAAACTGCCTGGCACTGGCACAAGAATAGGCATATAGATCAATGGAATAGAATAGAGAGCCCAGAAATCGGCCCAAACCAATATGCTCAATTAATATTTGACAAAGGAGGCAAGAACATACAATGGAACCAAGATAGTCTCTTCAATAAATGGTGTTGGGAAAATTGGACAGATATATGCAAGAAAATGAAACTAGCCCACCAACTTACACCATACACAAAAATAAACTCAAAATGGATAAAGGACTTAAATGTACGACAGGAAACCATAAAAATTCTAGAAGAATCCAAAGGCAACAAAATCTCAGACATATGCCGAAGCAATTTCTTCACTGATACAGCTCCTAGGGCACTTGAAGCTAAAGAGAAAATGAACAAATGGGACTACATCAAAATAAAAAGCTTCTGCACAGCAAAAGAAACCATCAACAAAACAACGAGAAAACCCACTGTGTGGGAACACATATTTGCCAATGTCATATCTGATAAGGGCCTAATCTCCAAAATTTATAGGGAACTCATACAACTTAACAAAAGGAAGATAAACAATCCAATCAAAAAATGGGCAAAGGACCTAAATAGACACCTTTCAAAAGAGGACATTCAGAAAGCCAAGAGACATATGAAAACATGCTCAAAGTCACTAATCATCCGAGAGACGCAAATCAAAACAACAATGAGGTACCATCTCACACCTGTCAGACTGGCTATCATCAACAAATCAACAAACGACAAGTGCTGGAGAGGATGTGGAGAAAAAGGAACACTTGTGCACTGCTGGTGGGAATGCAGACTGGTGCAGCCACTATGGAAGACAGTATGGAGTTTCCTTAAAAAACTGAAAATGGAACTCCCATTTGACCCTGTGATCCCACTTCTAGGAATATATCCCAAGAAACCAGAAACACCAATCAGAAAGGATATATGCACCCCTATGTTCATAGCAGCACAATTCACCATAGCTAAGATCTGGAAACAGCCTAAGTGCCCATCAGTAGATGAATGGATTAGAAAACTGTTGTACATCTACACGATGGATAACTATGCTGCTCTAAAAAGGAAGGAACTCTTACCATTTGCAACGTCATGGATGGAACTGGAGAGCATTATGCTAAGTGAAATAAGCCAGTCAATGAAGGAAAAATACCACATGATCTCACTCATTCATGGATAATAGAGACCATTATAAACTTTTGAACAATAATAGATACAGAGGCAGAGCTGCCTCAAACAGACTGTGAAACTGCAGCGGGAAGGCCGGGGAGGGTTGGGGGGCAGGAGATAGGGGGGTAAGAGGTCAACTAAAGGACTTGTATGCATGCATATAAGCATAACCAATGGACATAATACACTGGGGGATAGGGGAGGCTAGGGGACTGTCTAGGGCGGGGGGATAAAATGGACACATATGTAATACCCTTTGTAATACTTTAAGCAATTAATTAAAAAAAATAATAAAGTTTGTCTGTTCTAATATAGAACAGCCCTCCCCAACTGAATGAAGAGAGGTACCCTCTTTCCCACTGACAAAACAGCTGAATCTAACCCAACCTGCGGTGACCTGAGGCAAGGGGGAACAGCCCAGGGCTGGAAATCTGTGCTCCTGCAAGTGGCAAAGAGGAGGTTCCAGCAAACCAGTCAGGGCTGAGGTATTGGAAGGAGAGGAAGACCTAACCCCAGCCCTGCTCCCCTACCCCCAGTCCAACAAGCTACTGGCACCCCTCCCAACAGTAGTCTGATCAAACCATTCAGGCCCAGACCAGGATACCCCTACAGAGCCCAGCTCCGTGGGGGAAGGGAGAACAGATCAGAACAGCGACACTCATGACAAGACTCAAAGCAGACCTAGCCTCTGGGCTGAGGTCCTGACTACTGGACTACCAGGGACTTCAACCTATTGGGCCTCAGTCAGGTTGCTCAGGGCCAGAAAGGGATAGTGACTCACTTTGGCCTGTACCAGAGAAGCTCCCAGTAAGCCCAGGAACGATACACCAAGGAACCAGATTCAACAACATCAGAGCAAAATACAGTGAGCACCACAAACAGCGGACCCAAAGGTTTTTGAGAATGTGAGTGTGTATGTGTGTGTGTGTGTGTGTGTGTGTGAGAGAGAGAGAGAGAGAGAGAGAGAGAGAGAGAGAGGTTTTTGTCTGTTTTTCCTCTTTTTCTTCTTCTCCTTTTTCTTGCATATCTCTAATTTCTCTTTTCTTTTGATTCTATTCTCTTTTTACTATTATTATTACTTTATCTCACTTTATTTTTCTCTCCTTTTCTCTTTTTGTTTTCTATTTAATTTTTCCTATCTATATTAAATAATTCCATTGTTACTACATTTTAGATTCGTTTATTTTCTGTTTCCTTTTCTTTTTTATTCCTATACTAGTGTTTTTGGCTTCCTTCTTGCTCCCATATTGCCCCTTTTTTCTTCTTCTTTCTCCCTTTCTCTTTATATCCCCTCTAAGTCTTTGGTCTCGTGTCTTTTAGTATTCCTTTTATTTTTTCTTTGCTTTGCACCAATGCAAACAAAATTCAGCTTAAGAAATACACTATCAGCACCTGAAGTCCCCCTTTATGCCCATTTCTAGTCCTGTCTTTCAAAAAGGCAACTTCTACCCTCACTTGTATCACTATAGTTAGTTTTGCCCTTTAAAAAAAACAACAACAAAAAAAAACTTTGTAGATAAATAATCTTATGCTATGTACTCTTTTGTGCCTGGTTTCTTTCAGCACTGTTTGTGTGAACTATCCATGCTCTTTTATGTACTGACAGTTCATTCATTCTCATTGTCCTGTAATATGCCATTATATGAATATACTACAATTTATTCAGTCATCCTATAGTTATTGAACATTTGTGTTGTTTCCAGATTTTGGTTATTATTAATATCACTGCTATGAACAATCTTGGTGAACATAGGTATGAAAGTCTGTTGGATCTATACCTAGTGATAGAATTGCTATTTCATAGGGTGTATTTATGTTCAGCTTTAATAGATACTACCAAAGTCATTTTCTAAAGAATTAACAATTTACATGTGGAGTAGGAATGTATAAATTCCAATTTTTCTTACAAACATTTGGCACATTAAGTCTTTCAAATAATAAGCATTCATATGTGCATGAAGCGGTGTCTTATTGTGGATTTATTTTTCATTTTCCTGATCACCAGTAAGGTTAAAGACATTAAAAATGCTGATTGGCCATTTTTTTTCAAATGACTGTCTTTTGCCCATTTTTCTATTAGCTGTGTTTTTTTTCTTATTGATTTATAGAAGTGTTTATACAAGCTCTTATTTATGTATTTTGCAAATTATCTTTTTTCCAATTTATGGTTTGCCTTTTCACTCAAGTATTCTGCTTTGAGTCCTTCCCCTTTTCATTGTAGGATTCTTTTTAAGACATATTTTGTTATTAAATATCTAACTTGGTTGTACTAAGTTTGGAGAATATGGTCTGTGAGATACTGACACTTTGAAATGTGTGAAGGCTGCCATTATGGCTTAATGTATGGTATATTCTATTAATAATTTATGTGTGTTTAAAAATAATGCATGTCCATTATTTGTGGAGTGTAGGGTTATCTATATATCTAATAGCTGAGACTCAATAATCCTATTTAATAAAAGCCTAATATGCAAATTGTCCCCTCAGGCAGTCGTTTGGTCATTCAACCTGGAGACTGGGAGTTTGACCGCTTGCTATGACATGTGCTGACCATCAGGGGGTGGTGCAGAACATGGCAGGCATTGGTGACATGGTGCTGGCAGTGGGCTACAGTGGAGGCGCTGCCAGCCCCAATGGACCCCGACAAAAGCAGAACCTCAGCAGGATGATGGAGCAAGTGAGCGAGTAGTGCCAGTCCAAGGTGAGGTGCCAGGCAGGGCTGCGAGGCTGAGGACACAAGCTGGGGCCTGATCTCCACAGGCTACTCTGAGGAACCCCACCCATGCATGAATTCATGCACCGGGCCTCTAGTATTTGTATAAGAAATGTTATGGCCGAAACCGGTTTGGATAAGTGTATAGAGCGTCGGCCTGTGGACTGAAAGGTCCCGGGTTCGATTCCGGTCAAGGGCATGTACCTGGGTTGCGGGCACATCCCCAGTAGGAGGTGTGCAGGAGGTGGCTGATCGATGTTTCTCTCATTGATGTTTCTAACTCTCTATCTCTCTCCCTTCCTCTCTGTAAAAAATCAATAAAATATATTAAAAAAAAAAAAAGAAATGTTATGGCCCTGGCTGGTTAGGTTGATGGCTAGAGCATTGACCCTCAGACCTAAGGGCTGTGAGTTCAATTCCTGGTCAAGGGTACGTACCTTGGTTACAGGTTCTATCCTGTGGGAGAGGTAAACAATCAATGTGTTTCTCTTACATTGTTTCTCTCTCCCTCTCTCTCTCTTGCTCTCTCTCCCCCTCCTCCCTCCCTTCCATTCTCTCTCTCTCTAAAAATTAGTAGAAAAATATCCTTAGGTGAGGATTAAAAAAAAAAAAAGAAATGTTATGTGTTCACAATACTATTTCTACTTTTGGAACACAGAAAAATGCATTTCATGAACTCTGTGTGAAGTTGGCTAGGGTACATGTGAATCACTTCAGGACAATGATTTGTAAGCATAAGCAATATACAACATTTTCAAGCCTGATAATAAAACTCTCTGTGCCATATTTTCTGCTTACTCTCTTCACTGGCATGTCCATCTTTAGGTCATGAGTTCCACTATGTAGTATTGCCAGATAAAATACAGAATACTCAGTTAAGTTTACATTTCAGATAAATATCAAATATTTTTAGTATAAGTATGGGTATGGGCTACATGTTGCAGGATACATACTTATACAAAAAGAAATAATTGTTTATTTGAAATTAAAATTTAACATGGTGACCTGCATTTTATTTGCTAAGGTGAAGGTGGTAGGCATGAGGATGAAAAGCAGCTAAATAAAGCATATCCATGAAATACATCTAGAAATGAAATATTTGGTGTCGTTATGGCTACACAGAACTGGCTAGAAGCAAACAGTTCAGAACTCTACTAAGTCTGTGAGACAGTTTTATTGCCCAAGAAAGCACAATTCTTGATAATTTTTTTTGATAGTTTCAAACTTAAAAGTTTTCAACCTCCAGCCTTGCAGAATTGACAAATTTTCTGAGAAGTTTATACAGTTCTTAGTTTCAGCTTATTTTCCCAACACGTACTTCAGGTGTGGCCAGGCAAAAAAAAAAAAAGGGAGTGTGAACAAGAAACTGCCAGAAGGTAAATTCAGATACCACTGGGAACAGTGGACAAGGAAATTCTTCCAGAGAATAGAATCAGGGTGTAAGAAACATCACCTTAGTCCCTAAATTCGGAGGCAGACTTTTACCATATTTTTCAGCAGTCATTCAGAAGTTCTACTGACAGCTGTTAACTTCTCTGTATCGCCCACATTCCCCTTTTTTAATAGGGACGTTTATCATAGTTATCCTGCTCCTGCTTCACCATTGTACATTGGGTGTATGAGGTGGGCATAGCAGATTTGTCTTTTTAGTGCCTAGGTCCCTGGAACAAGAGGAGCCACATCCTAGATATTGGGCCAGATACAGTGACAGATTGGATTGCAGATTGTCTCCCTTGGAAAAAGAATGAGCGTGTAGGAAGAAAAATTGAAGTTTCCTCACCTGACGGGCAGACTGTGACAGAGTAAATGCTGTGCTCAACCCACCATTTCCACTTCATGGGAACACAGGGAAAAGGCTGTATTCTTAGGCTTTCCTTCATATATGTTGGGGGCTGAGTTTAGCCTATGGTGTATAGTCATAAGTGATATGTATTAGGCCGTGTGTATATTCAGAAAACCACTCTAGATATATCAAACAGAGATTGTAAGCAAGAAATTAGTTACAAGAGTATTGGAAGGACTGGAAAAGCAAAGAAAATAAGAGGGTTTACCACTTTTCAGAAAGATGCTACTGCCTTTGGACTGGAGCCTACAACTCATACTCACTACTAACCTGATGAAAGTTGTCACTACCATGACACTGCTGTGTAGCAGGAAATCAGGAGACTGCATTGCTATTAATGCTGCTGAAAAGTTGCTGTGGATGTTGCCTTTTGTAAAAAATGCAATTGTATTTTTCATAACTGCTTTTGCAATTTTATTGTGCTTCTTTATTGAATTTATTAGGGTGACATTGGTTAATAAAACCATACAGGTTTCAAGGATACAACTCAACAAAACATCATCTGCACAGTGTATTGTGCACTCATTGCCCAAAGTAAAGTCTCCCTCGGTCCCAATTTATCCCCCCTTTGCTGACTTCTACCTCCCTGACCACTTGTTTTTTTTCTGGCTATCACATTGTTGTGGTGATATATAATTTTTTACTTAATCCCTTCACCATTTTTTTTTTACCCAGGCTCCCAACCCTCCTCCCCTCTGACAGCTGTCAGTCTATTCTATTGTTCTATATACCTATGCTTCTGTTTCTGTTTTGTTTGTTAAATTATTTTGTTCATAGATTCCACATATATGTGAGATCATATGGCATTTGTCATTCTCTGACTGGCTTATTTTACTTAGCATAATACTCTCTAGGTCCATCCATGTTGTTGTAAAATATAAGATTTCCTTCTTTTTTATGGCCAAGTTGTATTTCATTGTGAAAATGTACCACAGATTTAAAAAAAAAAAAAAGACGTTTTAAAATTTATTTTTAGAGAGAGAAGAAAGGAGGGGGAGAGAGAGAGAGAGAAACCTCGATGTGAGAGGGAAACATTGATCAGCTACCTCCTGCACACCACTAGCTTGTTCTGTCTGAGAAGGATATTAGAAATCTTCCTACATTTCTGTCAATTGCTCTGTCAATGTATTGTTAGGTCCGTACATGTTATTGATAATCTTCTTGCCCAATTTTTCCTGTGATCAATGTATCATATCTTTATTTATTCTTTATGATGTTTTAGCTTAATTTATATTTTGTCATATATTAAGATTTCTATCTTAGTTTTATTTTGATTCATAATTGCCTAGCAGTATTACATACTCATTTTTAAAAATCTTGGTGTCTTAATTTTAACAATTTTTTTGTATTTTCAGAATACCTTTTAAAAAAAATTTAGAGAACTTCTGTATTTTAGTTGCTATATTAACCAATTTATATTTATTTAGTTTTATTAAGGCTCATAGTTGCCATCTTATTATACATTTTCATCTATTATATTTTCTCTTTTTCTTCCTTCATAAATTCCACTGCATGAATCACTTTTCACTTTTTATTCTGCTGATTTAAAATGTATATGTTTTGAACTGCTACTCTGACTTATGGTTGAGCGTGTAGCCCTGAAGAACCAGAAACCCAAAGGAACCAATATTCCTTCTACAAAGAACCCCATCTTTAGTGAGCCTGTTTCTGGAGTCCATATTATGACCAAGGTACTGCGTGTGGCCCAGGTCTGGGCCCTAGGCCTCTACAGGAGCAGGTGGGGCCTGGGATTGTGAAAGTTGAGGAGAAGGAGAAAGAGAAGTGCTTTCCTAGACTGGAGATGTTCAGCCAGCACTTCAGGCAGTTTGAGTATCATGACATACCTGGCCCCCGGGAGGCCCTGAGCCAGCTCCATGTGCTCTGCTGTGAGTGGCTGAGGCCCAAGATCTACACCAAGGAGTAGATCCTGGGCTGATGGTGGTGGAGCACTTCCTGACCAACCTGCCCCAGGAACTGCAGGCCTGAATACAGGAGCACTGTCCAGAGAGTGCTTAAGAGGCTGTCACTCTCCTGGAAGACCTTAAGCGAGAACTGAATGAACCAGAACAGCAGGTTTCATCTCCTCCAAATGAACAGAAACAGGCATGGGAGAAGATGTCCTCTTCAGGAACAGCAAAGCAATCCCTGAGCAGCACCTAGCCATGGTCTCTGGTGACAAGTCCCAAATATGAATCTTGGGGACCCCTGTACATCCAAGAGATTGGTGAAGAACAGGATTTTACTCCAGAGCTAAGACAGAATTAAGATTGTAAATCGAACACCCAGAATAAAGAATCAACCGATATGCAGAAAAATTCTGAAAAGTCTCATGCAGAAGAATTCAAAAAGGACATACTCCCATAGTGATTGCCAATAAATTTGAGGCCAGTTTAGAAAGGCAGTGGGTAAACCTTGAAAAAGAGAAACAAAAACCCCTTTCCTAGACAAAGGTTCCAAGAAAGGTAGAGAATTAATGCCTACTAAACCTGCCCCAGGACAGAGATGTTACATATGTGCTGAGTGTGGAAAAGCCTTTAGCAACAGCTCAGATCTTACTAAACACTGGAGAACACACACTGGGGAGAAATCCAATGTGTGCACCAAATGTGGGAAAGCCTTCAGCTCAAACCTTACTCTTCATTACACGACACACTTGGTGGAACGGCCCTATGACTATAAGTGTGGAAAAGACTTTGATCAGAGCTCAGATCTCCTTAAACATCAGTGAATGCATCCTGAAGAGGCACCATATCAGTGTGAAGATTGTGGGAAAGCTTTCAGTGGTAAAGGCAGCCTCATTCGACACTATCAAATACACACTGGAAAGAAACCTTATCAGTGTAATAAATGTGGGAATAGCTTTAGTCAGCACACAGGTCTTAGTTCTCATCAGAAAGTCCACAGTGGAGAAAAGCCATATAAATTTAAAGCATGTGTAAAAGCCTTCAACCACAGCTCCAATTTTAATAAACATAGAATCCATACTGGGGGAAAAGCCCTATCTCCCTCTATATATATAAAAGGCTAATATGCTAAGTGTGACGTGCACTGGCCATTTACAGAGAAACGGCACTGCAGACCTGGCGCCCACAAAGCAAGACTCGGCTTCCCCCAAGTGGGACACAGGCCCTGCCACCACCCCAGAGCAACAGCCCAACAAATCACAGCCAACACTGCCGAGACCCCATGGTACAAAATGCGGCCCACAGCCCAGCCCAGTAACTGTGGCTGTGGGCACCAGGTAATGACGTCACATAGCAACACCTGGCTTCCTCTCTCTAGCGACGCAGGGGTGGGTAAACTTTTTGACTCGAGGGCCACAATGGGTTCTTAAACTGGACTGGAGGCCGGAACAAAAGCATGGATGGAGTGTTTGTGTGAACTAATATAAATTCAAAGTAAACATCATTACATAAAAGAGTATGGTCTTTTTTTTTTAGTTTTATTCATTTCAAACGGGCTGGATCTGGCCCGCGGGCCGTAGTTTGCCCACGGCTGGACTAGAGTCACCAGACTCTAGTCACTAGACTCTTTGGAGTTTCTTCAGCCCAGAAACACTGCTTGCTTTATAGCCAGATGCAAACATTTCACACTGTAACCAAATGTCTGTGAAGCATTTTCCCATGCCTCATCTCATTAGATCCTCACAGAAGTCCTGGAGTAGGTAGATAGGAGACTTGGTGGAATCCTATTTACTTTTCATTAGCTGGAAAATGGAGATTCAGAAAGTTTAGAAACTTGAACTAACTGAAAAGAAGTAAGAAATGGTGGAACTTGAAAATGACTTCAGGTTTTCTCACTGTGCAGAATATAGTCAAACACTGCTACAATTAAATATTTCACCCTTTGTTCTGTATGGTCCTATATAATAAAGAGCTAATATGCAAATGGTCATCATGCCCTCATGCCTTCATGCTGTAACAGTTCAGACACTTAACACTGGGGAGAGAGGAATGGGGACCAGCCAGGCACAAATGAGCCCGTGAGAGAAGAATGGGAGCCATTCAGGCTGTGGCCTGGGAGAGGGACAAGCTGCCTACTCTGCAGTCCCAGGCACCAGCACCTGCAGCTGCAGCCCAGGAGAGGGACAAGCCACCTTCTCTGTGGTCCTGGGTGCCTGCGGCCAGCCAGAGGGAGGAAGCCTGGGTCCTGGGTACCTGAGACCGGCAGGAGGAGGGAATCCTGGGTCCTGGGTGCGGGGCAAGGCAGAGGCAGTTAGGGGCAATCAGGCCAGCAGGGGAGCAGTTAGGGGCAATCAGGCAGGAAGACAAAGGTGGTTAGCGGTGATCAGGAAGGCAGGCAGGTGAGCGGTTAGGAGCCAGCGGTCCTGGATTGCGAGAGCAGTCAGACATATCCCAAGGAGTCCCAGATTGGAGAGGGTGCAGGCCAGACTGAGGGACTCCCCCTCTGTGCACGAATTTCATGCACCGGGCCTCTAGTCCTATATAATAACAGGTTAATATGCAAATAGACCTAATTGTTGAACAACTGACCAACTGGTTGCTATGATGTGCGCTGACCACCAGGGGATAGGCACAGACCATGTCGGGCGTCAGTAGCAGGTGGCAGAGCACAGGACATGGCGGGTGTCGACCATGGCAGGATAATGGAGAAGATGAGCAAGGGTGCCAGACCAAGGCAGGGCTCCAGTCGCTGACATCTGGGCAAGCCTCTGATGGTTACTGAAAATTCTTTGCTCCCGTGCGCCATGGTCCTGCCCAGCACTCGCACCAACTGCCGTTGCTGGTGCCGGCCCTGCTCGCATCTGCTGCCAGCACCTGGCGCAGGTCCTGACCACTCAGTGCTGTCAGTGGGTGCAAGCAGCAGCTGCTGGCCCCGATTGCCCCTGAGGCCTTCTCCACCTCCCCCTGCTCCTGAGGGCGATCATGGCAGCAGCTGCTGCTTGTACCCACTGCTGTTGCCAGTCCCAATAGCTCTGTGCCATCATTGGGTCTGAGCAGGGATGGCACAATCAGCGCATGGGGGTGGTGGCGGCGGGAGCAGGGCTGCTGGCAGACAGGGAACCAGGGGCTGTGGTGGGAGGGGCTGGGCAGGGGGGCAGAGGATGGGCCAAGACCTGCCCCTCTGCCCACTGCAATCTTGAGGCCCACATTTCCTTTTAAGGTGCACGAATTCATTCACTGGGCCACTAGTTGGAGTAATAATTGTGGGAAAACCTTCTGCAGTAAGTCAAATCTTTAGAAAAATCAGAGTTCACACTGGAGAGGGAGAAGTGTTTAACTGTCAAGTAGGCTCACAGTGTTTGTGTGTGTGTGTTTTGTAACTCTAGAACATGAATGCTAGGGAGAAGTCAGAGAACTGTAATATAAACTTAAGGGGTAGGTTTTGTTTCATTCAACATCAAGAGACACTGAAGGAGTGAGATCAGTGGCACAATAAAAAGGAAGGTCCTGGAAGGTGTGGGTTCCTCATTCGCCAAATTAACTGAGGCCAATCCCCTCACCATACTTCAGGTCCCAGTAACTATGTCAGCATTGCCTTTTATATAGTTAAAATGATGTGTATCAAGTATAATTATGGAAAAAGCATTATGACTGTTAAACTGTTTTAGCATATTTTAAAGAATTATGATTTGTAAAGAATTGAGCCATTTGAACAGAATCTAATCTGATTCAGAATAAATTTATAACATCTCATAATAATAAATAAATAAATAAATAAATAAATGCTTACATTTTATTTTTGTTCAGATGGCCCACATGCTATGTGACCCACACTCATATTAACTTCTCTATTGATTTCTTAGACTTATAAATATACTAGGGGGCTGGTGCACGAAATTCGTGCACTGGGGGGCAGGGAGTGTCCCTCAGCCCAGCCTGCCCCCTCTCACATACTGGGAGCCCTCAGGGGATGTCCTAGTGATGGCTTAGGCCCGCTCCCAGCTCCCCTTGGGGATAGGGCCTAAGCCGCAGTCTGGCCTCCCTTTGTGGGAGGTGACCAGGCTGATCAGGGGAAGGCACCAGCCCCATCACCCCACTGCTGCAGATACTGCCAGTCACCGCAGCCAGTAAGGTTTTTTCATCAACACGGACTCCAGTCCCGTCACCATGAAAAAATGACAACATTTTTTAGGCATTTTCAAGATGTGTCTTTCATATAATAATAATTTCTTTATTATATTTTTTTATCCTCACCTGAGGATATGTTTCCATTGATTTTTAGAGAATGTGAAAGAGAAAGGGAAAGACAGAGAGAAACATCAAAGTGAGAGGAACACTTTGATTGCTTGCTTCCTGCATGAGCCCTGACCTGGGCCCCGGCCAGGGAGGAGCCTGCAACCTAGGTACATGCCCTTGGTCAGAATTGAACCCAGACCCTGACATCGGCAGGCCGAGGCGTTATCCACTGAGCCAAAGTGGCTAGGGCAGGATATGACATTTCTTAGCCCTCCAGCAACGGACCTTCGTTTTTTTCACCAGGAGTGTGGTAAAAAAGCCTAGATCACCGTTTTGGATTCTTATTACCCAAGTTACTAAGAATATTACCAGTGGCATACAGGGAGCTTAACCAATGAGCGGTCAGAAAAGGTGCTTCCTCTGTAGTTCACACCAATCTGCGGCTTGGCACCCCACCCACCCCCGCCCCAGGCTTGACGCCTCTGGCCTAGGCTTCAGGCCTGGGCAGGGGAACCCCATCTCCCCCGATCACGGGCTCCACCCTTGCCCAGGCCTGACGCCTTGGCCAGAGGCGTCGACCCCCATCACCCTCCGATTGCCAGATTGGCCCCTTGCCCAGGCCTGATTCCTCCGCCAGAGGTGTAAGGCCTGGGCAGAGGACACCCATCTCCCTCCCATAGCTGGCTCCGCCCCCTGCCCAGGTCTGACACCTCTGGCCCAGGTATCAGGCCTGAGCAGGGGACCCGCACACCCCTCCGATTGACGGCTCCATCCCCCGCCCAGGCCTGACACCTCGGCCAAAGGCATTGACCCCCATCACCCTCCAATCGCAGGATCGGCCCCTTGCCCAGGCCTGATGCCTCTGCCAGAGGTGACAGGCCTGGGCAGGGGACCCTCATTTCCCCCTGATCACTGACTCTGCCCCCCAGACCCCTCCGATTGCCGGCTCCGCCCCTGGCCCAGGCCTGATGTCTCTGGCCCAGGATTCAGGCCTGGGCAGGGAACCTCCCTCTCCCCCCGATCACCGGCTCTGCCCTTCACAGGCCTGATGCCTCGGCCAGAGGCGTCGACCCCAATCACACTCCGATCCCCTGATCGGCCCCTTGCCCAGGCCTGACGCCTCTGCCAGAGGTGTCAGGCTTGGACAGGGGACCCCCATCTTCCCCCATCACTGGCTTTGACCCCCGCCCAGGCCTGAGGCCTCTGGCCCAGGCATCAGGCCTGGGCAGGGGACCCCCGTCTCCCTCTGATCGCTTGCTCCATGCCCCCCCACCCTGCCCAAGCCTGACACCTCTGACCCAGGCTTCAGGCTTGGGCAGGGGACCCTCATATCCCCCCAGTCACTGGCTCCACCCCCCACCCAGGCTTGATGCCTCTGGCCCAGGCATCAGGCCTGGGCAGGGGACCCCCATCCCCCTCTGATTGCTGGCTCCACCCCCCACCCAGGCCTGATGCCTCAACCAGAGGAGTTGACCCTCATCACCCACCAATCGACGGATCGGCCCCTTGCCCAGGCCTGAGGCCTCCAGCAGAGGTGTCAGGCCTGGGCAGGGGACCCCTGGCTCCCACCATCCCCGGCTCCATCCCTGCTACCCAGGATCTCTGGTACCGCCCCTGCCAAAACCTAAGGCCTCTGGTGGAGGCATTAGTCCTGGGCAGGAGACTCCCAGCTCCCTGCGATCTCCTGCTCTGCCCCTGCCTAGACCTAATGCCTCTGACCAAGGGTTAGGCCTGGGCAGGGGACCCCCAGCTCCCTGCGATTGCAGGCTCTGCCCCTGCCCAGGCCTAATGCCTCTGGCCAAGGCATTAGGCCTGGGCAGGGGACCCCCAGCTGCTCACGATTGCTGATTCCGCCCCTGCTCCCCGCGATGGCTGGTTCCGCCCCTGCCCAGGCCTAATGCCTCTGGCCAAAGCGTTAGGCCTGGGCAGGGGACCCCCAGCTCCCTATGATAGCTGACTCCGCCCCTGCCTAGACCTAACGCCTCTGGCCAAGGCATTAGGTCTGTGCAGGGGACCCCCAGCTCCCCATGATTGCAGGCTACACCCCTGCCCAGGCCTAACGTCTTTGGCCAAGGCTTTAGGCCTGGGCAAGGGACCCCTAGCTCCCCAGACTGCTGGCTCCGCCCCTGCCCAGCTCCCATTTCCCGCTCCACCCCTGCTTCCCACTATCCCACCTTTGCCCTGCCCCCAGCTCTTAGCTCCCCCCTGGGTTTCCAATCACCATCAGTGGCAGGGGGCTTCTTCCGTTCTTTCCCTTTCACCTCCCAGTATTGTGCCTACATATGCAAATTAACCGCCATCTTTGTTGATGGTTAACCGCCATCTTAGTTGGCAATTAATTTGCATATCACCCTGATTAGCCAATGGGAAGGGTAGCGGATGTACGGCTAATTACCATGTTTCTCTTTTATTAGATAGGATGTATGTGATCCTCCTTAAAAATATATGAATATATTCTCATACACCTTTAATCCTTCCCCCTTTTCTTTACCTTATTAATATTGTACTAAAGCCCTGGCTAGGTAGCTCAGTTGGTTGGAGCATCATCCAGTATACTGAGAGGTTGCAGGTTCAGTTCTCAGTGAACTGAACTTAGGTATGTGGGTTGAATCCTCAGTTGGGGCACATAAAGAAGACCACCAATCGATGTTCTCTCTCACATCATGGCCCTTCCAAATGTATTTTCTTCTTACTTAAAAATTATAAATTGTTTTTGTATTTAATCTCCTTGTAAGTTTTCAGAAATTTTTTTTTTTGCTTTTGGTGATTTTAAGTTTGATTTAATGTGAACAGCAAAGTTTTCCCCATATATCTCCCATTTTGCACTTAACATAACATGATCTTTAATGAACAAAATGAAGTATAGTAAAATACCATTTTTATAAACTCAAAGTGCATGCACACAAAATAATACACATTTTGCAAAATTATACAAACAAAATGGGTATGTATTAAACAGATTGGAATGGTTCCCTATGGAGGGAAGGGAATGAGAAACAAAAATGCAAATGAAATGGGAAAATAAAAGAGAAGAGGGACCTTGCTGTGTTCAATATGATAAGGCAAATACCTCAACTCTCTGTACTTATGTCCAAAATCAAAAGTAAAACAAAACATTATTTCATACTGGGTTCCAAACTAACTTAACATAAAAATATGAAACATCAAGCTCTGGCCAGTGTGGCTCAGCTGGTTGGAACATTGTCCCATACACCAAAAGGTGGCAGTCAATTCCCAGTCAGGGAGCATACCCAGGTTACAATTTGCTCCCTAGTTGGACATATGTACAAGGCAACCAATTGATGTATCTCTCTCATATCAATCTTTCTCTTGCTCTCACTCTCTCTTCCTCTCTCTAAAATAAATATAAAATATGAAAAATTATTTCCATAAGAAAAATATGATGGCTTATCTTTTCTTAACTATAGCATCATTCTGATGTTTGTTTTACAAATGGGGGGAACTGTATGGGCCTATAGAAGAGTGATTCACTTACGTGGTTAGCTGTTCTTTAAGTGCTTATGTTGTTTCATGTCTGGCACTCTAAATGTATCTACTCTACTTATCTTATAAAGAGTACATATCCTACCAATACTGCACAGAGTTTTGGATGAGCAAGTAGCTTCCATCTGATTAATTTACCTAGGACTTATCTTTTACTCTGTTTCATTCATCTCTGCTCACCTTTCCCTGGCTCTTCGATCTAATTTATTTGATCTTAATCATTAAGTTCTGTTCCCCTTGAATGCTGTTCACCAAATATTTCTGATTCTTCCCCATTCTGAGTGCACAAAGCCATTTTCTGGCTTTCTTTAGGTTGGATGGCACTGACTTGAACTGACCAATGTATCTGATCCTTCTTTAGAAATGCAAGACCCTCCAACACTGCTTTTTCCATCTGGGACAATAACCAGCAAATTTTGGGATAGTGGATGCTCCATTTGCCTAAATCTCTGAGTAACTAAAATATACATAGAGCCCAGACTGTCCACACTGAACATGTCATATGCATTTAAAATGAATATTTCTTATCTTAAACCAGTGAGAGTTGGAGTGCTGTTTATTTTGCTGAAGTATACCCTAATATATCTGGAGTGATATAATTGCCAACAATTGAATGATTGGTGAAAATATTCATTTTGATATTAGGATTGTTATACTGGAGTATCAGTCAAAATGGCTAATGCATTTATATTTACTGAAAACTTGAAAACATCCGCTTAGGCCACCAAAACAAGTCAACATATTCATTGTCTCATAACGTGTAACAAGAAAATGTGAACTCAAGTCTAAATGAGGAATACTTTATATATTGCTTCTTACTTATTTAAAAGCCTTGCTCTTGCCATATACAAAAGGGAAGACAAATTGATAGAAAAAGATTGGTTCTTCTAAAGTGTCATTAATCATTTCTGATATTTTTAACAGACATTGATTTATTTGTAGATGACTTATTTTTAATGTATTCCATCTTAACAAAAAATATTAAGCCAACTAGCCTGTCCATTTCCTTGCCAAATTTGTCAGAATGTGGCACCTGGTTCAGTTAATTCACCCTTGTCTTTTTTCACCATGACTTTGCTGTGTAGCAAAATTTTACTGTCATGAAATTATTTTGTTCTCAGTTGAATGAAAAAATAATTTGCAATTAATTTGACAGTTACAAATGAACATGTTCTCTTTTATTTTATCTGAGAGGTCTGCATAAACACTTCTTTTGAGCAGTATTTTCAGTGAAGGAAAATGAAGCATAGCCTTTTAAATAATGTGCCAAAAGGTGCTGAAAATTTGCCATTATCTAATTGACACTGCAAAGACACCACATATATAAGTGTGCAAGATGTGTTTGTTTATAACAAGTCAGGTAGAGTCAATTGAATATTGTTTAAACATGTCCTCTCGTGGTGGTACATAGGTACAATTATGTGAAGGACAAGAAGGGTGATATTTACTTTTAGGTGTAGTATGCTTCAGAGAAACTTGTCAGAAGTGATAGTGTGTAACTTCTGAGATTGTAATCAAAGGCGATAAAATTTCTGCCTGAGACTCACTTCTGTTCATTCTCTCTCTCTCTGTTCACCGTTGGACCCAAGTGGTAAAGTGACTTGCTTATGGTTACACAGCAGTTGGGTTACAAAATGCCAAGGTTTGCTTGTCACTTTGTAAATACTGACCTTTAAATTTTTGTGCCAATAACCAATTCACCAGAGAAAATAAACAATGTATGTATGTATGCATGCATGTATGCTCATAGGAAAATATTTATGAAAATCCATGGCCCTTATGTACTAATAATAAATAATAATATTTGAGAAAATGCTGTTAAACTCCTGCTATAGTATATGCTATAATATTTCTTTTTTTCAATTTTTAATTGAATTTATTAGGGTCACATTGGTTAATAAAATTATATAGGTTTCAGCTGTACAATTCTATAATACATCATCTGTACGTTGTATTGTGTGTTCACTATCCCAAGTCAAGTCTCCTCCCATTCCATTTATCTTCCCTTTACCCTTTACTACCTCCCCCCCCACACACACACACACCTTCATACTGTTCTCTGTGCCTATAAGGGTTTATTTTCCTTAATTCCTTCACCTTTTTCACCCAACACCCATCCTCCCTCCCCTCTGACAGCTGTCAATCTGTTCTCAGTATCTATGAGTCTGTTTCTATGTTGTTAGTTTATTTTGTTCATTACACTCCACATATAAGTGAAATCATATGGTACTTGTATTTCTCTGAATGTGTATTTTCTGCTACCTTGTCTTCCAAGTTGCTGATTTCATTCTCTGCTTCATCCAACCTACTGTTTATTCCTTCTAGAGTATTCTTCATTTTAGGTGAAGTATTCTTCATTTCTTATAGGTTCTTTTTAATGGTTTCTACGTGCTTTTTCATGTTGTTGTAATTCTTACAAAGTTCCTTAAGTATCCTTATAACAATTTTTTTAATGCTTTATCTGATAAATTGCTTGCCTCTACTTCGTTTAGCTCTTTTTCTTGAGATTTCTCCTGTTCTTTCATTTGGGTCATGTCTCTTTGTCTCCCCATTTTGGCTGCCTCTTTGAGTTTGTTTCTGTATATTAGGTTTATCTGCTATGCCTCCCATTTTTGTAGTGTAGCCTTGTGTAGTAGGTGTCCTGTGGGACCCAGTGGCACAGTCTCCTTTATCACCTGAGCTGGATGCTTGAGGAATGTTCCTGTGTGGGTTATGTGGGCCCTCCTGTTGTAATTGAGTCTTGATTGTTATTGGCCCATTCGTGCATGGGGTCGATTTATATGAGGTAGGTTGTTAGTGAATCAATAGGAAAGGGTGAGGGTTGTTCACCAGATTGATACAGGTTCAAACTCAGTGCCAGTGCTGGGTCTGAGGGTACTCAGCAAATGATCCAGGCTACACCAAGGCTAGCTGCCATCTGCCAGGTGCCTGTAGACCTTTGTGGTTGGGCATGTTCTCCAGTAGTCATCAGCGTGAGGCCAGCAGAGTTTACCAGTCCCACACTGACCAAGATTTGGCTCTGTGAAGAGAGAGTTCGGCACCGGCTGGCTGACTATGTGGATCAAGCCAGACCACAGTGTATGAGCTGTTGTGGAGATGCTGACCACACAAGCAGAATTTACCTCAGCAGGGTCCAGTGCTGCGAAGATCTCCCTTTTGATACATCGCTTGTGAAGCTTATTGGATCCTTCTCTGATATTATCTGGGACTGGCCACTGAGTGTATTCGTTCTGGAGTCTCTTCGGGGGAAATGCTGGTGCAGATCAATATCAGATCCTGCCTGTGACTGGCCCTGAGCTACCTGTTTTCAGCTACAAAGCAATTCACAGTTTGTGGGTACCTCTGCTGGGCCTGAGTGTGTGCAGTAAGGACCAAACTGTGTACCAAGTCAGACTTTTACTGGCATTGGGCCTGGGGCCAGGTCAGCAAAAGTCCCAAGGCACTCTGAGTTTTCCTCTGCCTACTGGAAGCCTGTTAGGCTCAGTCACTGGAAGAGCCTCTGGCTGTGCTCGATTTATATGAGGTAGGTTATTAGTGAATCAATAGGAAAGGGTGAGGGGTGTTCACCAGATTGATACAGGTTCAAACTCAGTGCCAGTGCTGGGTCTGAGTGTACTCAGCAAATGACCCAGGTTACACCAAGGCTAGCTGCCACCTGCAAGGTGCCTGTAGACCTTTGTGGTTGGGCATGTTCTCCAGTAGTCATCAGCGTGAGGCCAGCAGAGTTTACCAGTCCCACACTGACCAAGATTTGGCTCTGTGAAGAGAGGGCATGCAAGAGGAAAATGGGCCTTGTCCTAGAGCCACATAACTCAGTTTCTTTCAGATTCTGACAAGAACCTGATCTCAGCAGGATGGGCTTCTGGGAGTCAGGATGATGCTGCTAGTGCAGTGGTCGGCAAACCGTGGCTCGCGAGCCACATGCAGCTCTTTGGCCCTTGAGTGTGGCTCTTCCACAAAATACCGACTTCTGTGCATGGACCATGAAGTTTTAATTTCATTGTACATGCGCGCCCGCATGTGGTAGTTTGTGGAAGAGCCACACTCAAGGGGCCAAAGAGCCACATGTGGCTCGCAAGCCGCAGTTTGCCGACCACTGGGCTAGTGGATCTCCCATGAGGGGGATATGCCAGTAAGGTTTGAGGGAAGGTAGGGCGAGTGGTCACTGCCCAGAGCCATACAACTTAGACTGTCTTGGATTCTGTCCAGACCTCAGCAGGACAGAGCCACCAGGGTTCGGAAGGGTGGGGCCACCAGGAGCCTGGAGAGTGGGATTGCAGATCTCCTGAGGTGGGGGGGTTCCAGTCAACTTCATGGGAAAGTCGGGAGAATTCAAAGCCATACAACTCAGTCCTTGACAACCCCTGAACATTTCCAGAATTATATACCTTGACCAAGATAGCTGACTTCTCAGCAGGGAGCAAGCTTCCTGGGTAGGGAAAGAGGGAATTTAGTAGGTAGGCCTTTACTTTCCACTAGACTGATGCCATTTGGAGGGGAGTGTTCCACCCAAGAAAGATGGTGTCTGAAGTTTGCAGAGATCCTAGTAGCTGTCCCTTCAGCTCTCTTCCCAGAACCACAAACCCCAGTCTCTCCTCTAGTCCACTCCACCCTTTCTCTGCTGGAGCCCAGGGTGAGTTACTCCAAAAGAGATTTTGTGCCTTAGGCCAGTGGTTGGCAAACTCATCAGTCAACAGAGCCAAATATCAACAGTACAATGATTGAAATTTCTTTTGAGAGCCAAATTTTTAAACTTAAACTATATAGGTAGGTACATTGTTATTAACTTAATTAGGGTACTCCTAAGCTGGCCTTTGCTAAAAACATCCTCAATCTGACTGAGGTACATTCACTGAGGTCGACCCCTTCCAACTCTCCCATCCTCACTCGTCTTGTATACTTGTTTCAGATAGACGAGTGTGGATGGGAGAGTTGGAAGGGGTCAAACTCAGTGGAACGTACCTCAAAACAATGTACCTCCTCTGCACTGCGTATCCCACAGCCTGCCTGCGCCGCGTCTCCCTTCACCGACACCCTCCACTTCTTCTAAGGCCACTTCTTCAAAATAGACTAGCCCAGGCCAAAAACTGACTTCTGCGCATGGGCCACGAAGTTTCAATCACACTGTACTTGCGCGCCCGCACATGGTATTTTGTGGAAGAACCACACTCAAGGGGCCAAAGAGCCGCATGTGGCTTGCGAGCTGCATTTTGCCGACCACTGCCTTAGGCAGTGATGGTGAATCTTTTGAGCTCGGCGTGTCAGCACTTTGAAAAACCCTAACTTAACTCTGGTGCCATGTCACATATAGAAATTTTTTGATATTTGCAACCATGGTAAAACACAGATGTATATTTTTGATATTTATTTTATATATTTAAATGCCATTTAACAAAGAAAAATCAACCAAAAATATGAGTTTGCGTGTCACCTCTGACATGCGTGTCATAGGTTTGCCATCACTGGCCTTAGGACTTTAAAAAGGCTCCTGTGTCTCTAGCCAACTCCTATCGCTCCCTGGTAGACAGAATCTCCACTGATTTTCACAGCCATATGTTATGTGGGCCCCTATTTTTTTCCTCTGATGCTCTGGTTTTAGATCCCATGCTTATCAGGGGGAACTCATCAAAGTTGAGACATTCCTCTGGAATCTCAGCCACTATCTGTTGGAGCAGGGCCAGTCCTTTTCACATCTCTGCCCTTCTACCAGTTTTGATGTTCCTTCTTCTGTAAGTCTTGGTTATAAGCCTTCTCTTCAACTAGTCTTCAGTTGGTTATTCAGGTTGCTTGCTCTATATTTTTGTTGTAATTCGAATTTGGTCCTGGGAAGAGGTGAGTGCAACATCAACCTAGTCTGCTATCACCTTCAATCCTCTGCTATAGTATTGCATCATCTTTTATTTGTTTGTTTGTTTGTTTTATGATCAGGAATGAGTTGGCAATAGGGTTGGCATTTAGAGAGTACACTTTCTTTTATGTTACAAACCCAAAGGATACCATAAGATGGCAATTTTAGAGCAAAAAAGAGCCCAGCTTGTGAGTCACACCTATGTGTGGATCTAACACTTGATAGCTGTGACTTTGAACAAGGGTCAAATGAATCAATACTCATTTTTACAGACAAGTAATATGAAGACCAAAGATGTGAACTGACTTTCCCAAGGCCATTTACCAACTCTTCTAAATTTAAATCAGGTGTTCTGTCAATTATATGCTGTCCTATTTGTACAGGTATTTGTTTACACTACGGAGAGTAAAAGGGAATTTTTTTAAAAAGCATTTATCAAATGCTTACAATGGAGTAAACAAAAGCACAGTGCACATATTATCCAATTTAATCCTTACCAGAATACTTTGGAATTGGTGATGTGTTAATAAACAATTGAACAATTATGTTAGCTGAGATTCTTAAGCTAGCTCAAAGCCATAGTTGACATGTACAAGAAGCAACATTTAGATTTATACTTGAATCATTGTGAATCTATTTACTCTGCCATCAAATCATTGTGCCATATTCTTTATTCAATTTATGTTATTTTCTTTAATGTTTACTTATTTTAAATTGGCATATTTCATTTTTTCATAATTAAAGGTTCTTCTCTATCTAAAGATTAAATTCATCTCCCCATTCCTTGCTTTGCATAGCTTTGTTCCTTAATTAAAAATACATCTTACGCCCTGACTGGTTTGGCTCAGTGTATAGAGCATCGGCTTGCGGACTCAAGGGTCCCAGGTTCGATTCTGGTCAAGGGCATGTACCTTGGTTGTGGGCTAATACCCAGTGGGGAGTGTGTGGGAGGCAGCTGATCAATGTTTCTCACTCTCTATCCCTCTCCCTCCCTCTCTGTATAAAAAAAATCAATAAAACATATTTTAAAAAATATATCTTACATGTCTTTTTATTTATTTTTATTTTTTTAAAATATATTTTATTGATTTTTTACAGAGAGGAAGGGAGAGAGATAGAGAGTTAGAAACATCGATGAGAGAGAATCATCGATCAGCTGCCTCCTGCACATCTCCTACTGGGGATATGCCCACAACCCAGGAACATGCCCTTGACCGGAATCGAACCTGGGACCTCTCAGTCCACAGGCTGACGCTCTATCCACTGAGCCAAACCAGTTTCGGCCTTACATGTCTTTTTAAAAATCTTGGGAATTTATTTTGTTTGAAGTTTCTTCAAAACAAAACAAAACAAAACAAAAACCTTCGCTGAAAGGCACTTTTCCTCCATCTTGCTGTTATGTATTCTTCCTCTTCTTCTTCTTCTTCTTTTTTTTTTTTTTTTTTACCTCTGGGCTTTTCCTTGCATAAGTCTTTTTTTTTATTGCTTAAAGTATTACAAAGAGTAGTACATTTGTCTCCTTTCCCTCCCCCCTTGAACTTCCCCCACCCTTCCCTACCCCAGTGTCTTGTGTCCATTGGTTATGCTTATATGCCTGCATACAAGTCCTTCAGTTGATTTCTTACCCCCCTGCCCCCCCCGCAACCATCCCCGGCCTTCCCGCTGTAGTTTGACAGTCTGTTCAATGCTGCTCTGCCTCTGTATCTATTTTTGTTCATCAGTTTATAATGGTCTTTATTATCCTTAAATGAGTGAGATCATGTGGTATTTTATTTCCATTGGCTTATTTCACTTAGCATAATGCTCTCCAGTTCCATCCATGCTGTTGCAAATGGTACGAGTTCCTTCTTTTTTATAGCAGCATAGTATTCCATTGTGTAGATGTACCACAGTTTTCTAATCCATTCATCTGCTGATGGGCACTTAGGCTGTTTCCAAATCTTAGCTATGGTAAATTGTGCTGCTATGAACATAGGGATGCATATATCCTTTCTGATTGGTGTTTCTGGTTTCTTGGGATATATTCCTAGAAGTGGGATCACAGGGTCAAATGGGAGTTCCATTTTTAGTTTTTTGGTTTTTTTAAAATATATTTTACTAGGGGCCCAGTGCACTGGGGGGGGTGGGGGGAGGGTGTCCCTCAGCCCAGCCTGCCCCCTCTCACATACTGGGAACCCTCAGGGGATGTCCTAGTGATGGCTTAGGCCCGCTCCCTGCTCCCCTTGGGGATAGGGCCTAAGCCGCAGTCTGGTCTCCCTTTGTGGGAGGTGACCAGGCTGATCTGGGGAAGGCACCAGCCCCATCACCCCACTGCTACAGCCATTGCCTGTCACCACAGCCAGCAAGGTTTTTTCATCAACACGGACTCCAGTCCCTTCACCATGAAAAAATGACAACTTTCTTTAGGCATTTTCAAGATGTCTCTTTCATATAATAATAATTTCTTTGTTATATTTTTTTATCCTCACCTGAGTATATGTTTCCATTGATTTTTAGAGAATGTGGAAGAGAAAGGGAAAGACAGAGAGAAACATCAAAGTGAGAGGAACACTTTGATTGGTTGCCTCCTGCATGAGCCCTGACCTGGGCCCCGGCCAGGGAGGAGCCTGCAACCTAGGTACATGCCTTTGGTCAGAATTGAACTCAGACCCTGCCATCAGCAGGCCAAGGCATTATCCACTGAGCCAAAGTGGCTAGGGCAGGATATGACATTTCTTAGCCCTCCAGCAGAGGACCTTCATTTTTTTCACCAGGAGTGTGGTGAAAAAACCTAGATCACCTTTTTGGATTCTTATTACCCAAGTTACTAAGAATATTACCAGTGGCATACAGGGAGCTTAACCAATGAGCAGTCAGAAAAGGTGTTTCCTCTGTAGTTCACACCAATCACGGGCTTGCCCCCCACCCCAGGCCTGCTGCCTCTGGCCCAGGCTTCAGGCCTGGTCAGGGGGCCCCCATCTCCCCCTGATCGGCAGATCGGCCCCTTGCCCAGGCCTGACACCTCTGCCAGAGGTGTCAGGCCTGGGCAGGGGACCCCCATCTCCCCCTGATCATGTTGGCTCGCACTGGCAGCTGCACTGTCCTGCCCTGCCTGCAAAATGCAAATTAGCCACCATCTTTGTTGGCAGTTAATTTGCATATTGCACTGATTAGCCAATGGGAGGCGTTGCAAAGGTACAGTCAATTACCATGTTTGTCTATTATTAGATAGGATTGATTTTTTACAGAGAGGAAGGGAGAGGGATAGAGAGAAACATCGATCAGCTGCCTCCTGCACACTCCCCACTGGGGATGTGCCCCCAACCAAGGTACATGCCCTTGATCGGAATCAAACCCGGGACCCTTCAGTCCGCAGGCTGATGCTCTATCCACTGAGCCAAACCAGTCAGGCCATTTTTAGTTTTTTGAGGAAACTCCATACTGTTATCCCAGTGGCTGCACCAGTCTGCATTCCCACTAGCAGTGCACGAGGGTTCCTTTTTCTCCACAGCCTCACCAGCACTTGTCATTTGTTGATTTGTTGATGATAGCCATTCTAACAAGTGTGAATGATACCACATTGTTTTGATTTGCATCTCTCAGATGATTAGTGACTTTGAGCATGTTTTCATATGTCTCTTGGCTTTCTGAATGTCCTCTTTTGAAAAGTGTCTATTTAGGTCCTTTGCCCATTTTTTGATTGGATTGTTTATCTTCCTTTTGTTAAGTTGTATGAGTTCCCTATAAATGTTGGAGATTAAACCCTTATCGGTGATAACATTGGCAAATATGTTCTCCCATGCAATGGGCTTTCTTGTTGTTTTGTTGATGGTTTCTTTTGCTGTGCAGAAACTTTTTATTTTGATGTAGTCCCATGTGTTTATTTTCTCTTTAGTTTCCAATACCCTAGGAGCTGTACCAGTGAAGAAATTGCTTCGGCATATGTCTGAGATTTTGTTGTTTTGTTGCCTTTGGATTGCTCCAGTATTTTTATGGTTTCCCATCTTACATTTAAGTCCTTTATCCATTTTGAGTTTATTTTTGTGTATGTTGTAAGTTGGTGGGCTAGTTTCATTTTTTTTTTTTTGCATGTATCTGTCCAATTTTCCCAACACCATTTATTGAAGAGACTGTCTTGACTCCATTGTATGTTCTTGCCTCCTTTGTCAAATATTAATTGAGCATATTGGTTCGGGTCGATTTCTGGGTTCTCTATTCTATTCCATTGATCTCTATGTCTGTTCTTGTGCCTGTACCAGGCAGTTTTGAGAACAGTGGCTTTGTAATACAGCTTGATATCTGGTATTGAGATCCCACCTATTTTGTTCTTCTTTCTCAGGATGGCTGCCGCTATTCAGGGTCTTTTTTTATTCCAGATGAATTTTTGGAGAGTTCATTCAAGGTCTGTAAAATATGCTGTTGGTATTTTAATGTTAAGTGCATTGAATTTATAGATTGCTTTGGGTAGTATGGACATTTTAATGATGTTGATTCCACCAATCCACGAACACGGTATGTTCTTCTATCTGTTTATGTCTTCCTCTATCTCTTTTTTCAATGTCCTGTAGTTTTCTGAGTAGAGGTCTTTTACCTCTTTTGTTTAGTTTATTCCTAGGTATCTTAAATTTTTTTGGTATGATGGTAAATGGGATTTCTTCTTTAGTCTCTCTTTCTATAAGTTCACTATTGGTGCATAGAAATGACATAGATTTCTGGGTGTTAATTTTGTATCCTGCTACATTGCCGAATTAATTTATTAAGTCTAATAGTTTTTTGATGGGGTCTTTAGAGTTTTTATGTACAATATCATGTCATCTGCGAATAAGGACAGTTTTACTTCTTCTTTTCCAATCTGGATGCCTTTTATTTCTTCTTCTTGTCTAATTGCAATGGCTAATACTTCCAGTACTATGTCGAACAGGAGTGGTGAGAGTGGGCATCTGTGTCTTGTTCTTGTTCTTAAGGGAAATTGTTTTAGTTTTTGCCCATTGAGTGTGATGTTGGCTGTGGGTTTGTCATATATTGCTTTTATTATGTTGAGGTATGATCTTTCTATTCCTACCTTGCTGAGAGTTTTTATCAAGAAAGGTTGTTAGATTTTGTCAAATGCTTTTTCTGCATCAATTGATATGAGTATGTGGTTTTTTTCTCTCAATTTGTTTATGTGATATATCACGTTTACTGATTTGCAGATATTGTACCATCCTTGCATGCCTGGGATAAATCCTACTTGGTCACGGTTTATGATCTTTCTGATGTACTGCTGGATCTGATGCTAAGATTTTGTTGAGGATTGTTATGTATTCTTTCCATCTAGCCTGTATGTTTGACTTTGCAGAGAAGATCTAGCTTTGAGTGATGAAATGGCAAATATCCCTTCTGAGGACCACTCTCTGATGCTTTAATACCTTAGTACCAGAGAGTCATTCTGGAAGATCTCAAATACAGATTAACCCAATAGTTATTTGGAGGGGGGTTGGGTTATGAATTAACCTGTCAATCCTCTTTCAAAATGTCAACTGTTGACCATACACATCATTCATATCCAGGAATAGGACTTGTATTACATTCATTCCTTTACCTGATGGGAGAAGAGATGAAATTCTAGACATTAAAGACCACCAGGAGCATAGATTCTGAATTTAATCAATTGCAATCATGAAAGTACTTTATAAAAATTGTTGAAGTATATAATGGAGAAATAATGGCTTCTGACTCCACTTAAAGCTACTTATTGATAACATCTCTTAAGTAGTGTAAGTATAACATGAAATGTAAGAAAAGAAAAAATTCACATTGCTGGTGGATTTAGTTAAAAAAGAATACATGATTTTACAACAGATCTGGTTTTGGTGAGCAGGTGTTACAATCTTGAAATGCAGCTTCCTTATCACATAGGATAACATTATGTACCTTGCAGGGTTTTTATTAGAATTAAAAGATGTACATTTTTAAAAGAAATTTGACATGCACTTATTAGTATATAATAGGTACTTTGTAATTTCTAGAAAATAATATTACAATTATGGGTTAGGGTTGAAAATTGCTGTTTCAAATATATTGAAAGGACTCATGAACTGAAATGTCCTCAATGGCTGGGCAAATTAACTAAATGCTCTGATTCCATTTTAAGAGAAGCACTGTACTAACTACCAATAAACAAAGCCTGTGTGCTTTGCTTGAATCCTATTGACCACCAGTTCAATACCCAGGATATAAAGAGATATTAGACAAAATTACTACTTCCCTTATATCTAAGCAATCTTTTAAATAAGATACTATTGATTTTTTACCTAATTAAATATCTAGTAAATCAGTTTCCAGTAACATGTCAGAGTCTCATTAGAAACACATAGAAATATGAGATTAAATATATCAAAATATAAACTTTATTATATAAGTAAATTAAAAAAAATCTTCAGGTGCTTGAAAGTAAAAGATCGCTTTAAAGTTTGGCATTAAATACGAGCTGATATTTCAGAGGCCCATAAAGTTTTCAATACTTTATATATGATTTAGTAGGAAAATAGGTTTCCAAAACAAATGGAGCTGCCATGTGACCCAGAATCTACAGGAGGAAGAGAAACTAAAACTTACATAAAGTGAAATACCTTCAAAGGATGGCTCATCTGACAAAATAGATTATAATACCTAAAGATATTGTGAGGAAGCTTGCCACCTGTCCAAATATTTTGGAATGGCTCAGCCTTCAAAATCTATCATTTTAATTCACTATACAAACATATTGAAAGACTAAGAGGAAAACAAATATTATAATTTCAAGATATATAGAATACATATCTGATCAAACATAATGTCCATTCATAACTTTAAAAAGCTCCTAATACATTACAAATAGACTCCCTTAACCAATAAAGGGATCCACCAAAACTATTCTACTTAGCATTGTAATGGAAGGTCTGTTGTAATAAGAGAAGAAAAAGTTTTTAAAAGGTAAGAGAAAGGAAAGAATAAAAAGAAAGTAATCCAATTGTCTTTATTCACACAGAAATTTCAATAACTTCTACCAATTATTAGAACCAAGAAAGTAACAATGTTTTAGGGTAAACAATTAATGGGAAATAAATTATAACTTAAGTAGCAACAGCTAATTTGAAACTATCATAACAGAAATGTTTTTATTTTTAATAACAAAAAACTAAGATCACCTAGTAGTAAATCTAACAAAAGTTGTAACTTTGTGGAGAAAATTGCAAATATTATTGAAGGCAATGTATTAGGGTTCTCCAAAGAAACAGAAGTAAGAGGATACATATAGAAAGAGATTTATTATAAGGGATTGGCTCATGCATCTATGGAGGCTAAGTTTCACTATCAGCAGTGTGAAAGCTGGAGGCTCAGGAAAGCTGGTGGTACAGTTCTGTCAAAGCCAGCAGCAAGAGCACTGCACAGCTCTGCTGGTCTGACTGGCTCTGAGTTCAAGTATTCTTCTAAATTCTCCCATTTGACTACACCAGGACTGGTTCCTGCTTGAACTCTGCCCACTGTACTAACTGTTGGGAACTTAGTCCAAGTTCCTCCTTTATCCTATGCTCACTAGTAACAGGTGTTGGGTCTGAGACCCTCTGCCTGGGGCTGGACCTCCTAGGACATTGGGTCTTAGATGGAGAAGCCATGAGAGGTTGTGGGTGTATAAGAATGAGTCTTTATTGCAGAAGCCAGTGGCCATATAGCCATCAGGCAAGAACAGTCCTCACAGCAAAGTCCATACAAGCAGGCAGCTGGACACCAGCTGGTGAATAGATACATCTTTCCCACAAAGCAGCATCAGTTTCTGTACCCACAGCTATTAACTGAGCAGCCACACACTGCCTCCTAGACTCACTGCCTCACATCCTAGTGGTACCTGAGCTCTTCTACTCAGCAGCTTCTCCCGTTTCTCCTTCCCAGCTCCTCTCTCTAGCAGACTTCTTCACACACTCCATCCTAGCTGCTCTCTCACCATAATCCAGCAGACTTCTCACTCCTGCCTCAGCCTACTCCAGCTAACTAGCTGGTCAGTAACCTACTTTTATACTATGTAGACAAAGAAGGCTTCATGCCAACAGTGACATCAATCATATTTGCTACAGAAAGCACAGTGTACCTTGTGTCCTTGTACCCACTCATGGTATCTTGGCCTGATTAGGATCCCCAGGCTCAGAGGCTGATAAGGGTTCCCAGGCTCAGGGAAGCCTTGACCAGCTGGTGCACTATGGTTCTAATCAAAATCCACAGGCCTGAGAAACAGGGCAGGCAATAGTGTTAAGTTTCAGTAGGAGTCTAATATCTTGAGAATCAGGGGCACCAATGCCTGAGAGCAGGAAAAGATGGATGTCCCAACCCAAGTAGAAAGTGAATTTACCTTTCCTTCACTTTTTGCTCTTTCAGACTCTCAAATAATTGGATGAGGCCCATCCACTTTGGTGAGGGCCATCTTCTTTACTCAGTCTACTAATTCAAATGCTAATCTCTTCTAGAAACACCCCTTAGAGAGAGAGTCAAAAATAGCTTTCTGGGCATCCCTTAGCCCAGTCAACTTGACACATAAAATTAATCATCATGGGTCATGAAAGAAGACTTTATTGTATCAGTTATGGATTGTGTTCAGTTGTTCATGACAGGGAACATTAAGAGTGGAGTAATTTTAAAAATTTACTTTACTTTCATATAAAATGAACCCTGGAGGAGGTTGATTTGGGCTGGTACAATGACTACATAATGGTTTCAGGGACCTAAGCTTCCTTGAGCTTTCCCTTCTACCATCCTCAGCATATGACTTTTATTATCTTCACTAGAGGCCCGGTGCATGAAATTCATGCATGGGCGGTCCCCTCAGCACAACCTGCACCCTCTCCAATCTGAGACCCCTCAGGGGATGTCCTGAGGATCAGGCCTAAACCAGCAGTTGGACACCCCTCTCACAATCTGGGGCTGCTGGCTCCTAGCTGCCCCCCTTTGCCGGCCTGGTTGCCCCTCTGCCCCCCTCTGCTGGCCTGGTCGCCCCCAACTGCCCCCCCTTGCTGGCCTAGTTGTCCCCAACTTCCCCCACTGCTGGCCTGCTCGCCCCTCACTGCCCCCCTCTGCCGGCCTGGTCGCCCCTCACTGACCCCGTGCTGACCTGATTTCTACCAACTGTGCCCCCTGCCAGCCTAGTCACCCCTCACTGCCCCCATCTTCCAGCCTAGTCACCCCTCACTGCCCCCCTGCCGGCCTGGTCACCCCACACAGCCTGCTGTTCAGTCATTTGGTCGTCCCTCACTAACCCTCCTGCTGGCCTGGCAGCTCCATGCAGCCTGCTGCTCAGTTGTTTTGTAATCCTTCACTAACCCCCCTGCTGGCCTTGTCACTCCACTCAGCCTGTTCGGTCATCTGTTCGGTTGTCTGTTCGGTTGTGATGGGGCCCCTGGCTCTTTATATAGATAGATAAACAAAGGATGGCTGCTCAGTGTCCAGCATGACATAAGCATTACAAGCTTGAAGAAAAAGAAGGATGAAGGGGGGAGGGAATGTTGGTGCCTCTTTTTAAAGAGCTTTCTTTTGTTCCCTGTCCAGCAACTTGCACTTACGTTTTATTGATCAGAAATATGTCACATTGGCTTCCCTACCTGCAAGGAGACTGTGAAATGTAATTTTCCACCTGAGGATATTGCTACCCTGAACAAAATTGGAGTTTTGTTACTTAGGAAGAAGGCAGTATGGGTATTGTATAGGAAACCAGCAGTCCATGCCACATTCAGTAACTGGAAAACTGTTCCTAGTTTATACATGTGAAGATTCACTATCAAAATGATATTCTTCCCTAATTAGTATATGAATTCAATACAATTTTAATTAAATTTGTCATTAGATTTTTTCATAGATATTGAAAAATTCACATGAGAGAGCACACAGCATAGTGATTAAAATCATAAACTCTGGAGCCGGACTGACTGGTTTCAAATTCAGGCTTTGCCACTTATAAGCTGTGTGACCTTGGACAATTAATTAACCTCTCTGTGCTTCAATATCTTCATTCATAAAATGAAGATGATAATAGTAGTATTTCATAGAGTTGTTTCCTATAAGGAAAAAAATAGTTACTTTTTTAAAGCACATCACACAGAACCTGTTATATAGTAAGTGCATTGTATCTGCTAAACATATACTAACATGAAATTTTAAAAAATCCAAGATAATTTTGAAGATGTTTAAGGAGTCCTATTACATATCACAAATTCTTACAAAATGGTATTAAAATAATGTATTTCCCTGGCCGGGAGGCTCAGTTGGTTGGAGTGTCATCCCATACACAGAAAGGATGTGTACAAAAGTTTCTGGGTTCAATTCCCAGTCAGGGCACATACCTAGGTTGCAGGTTCAATCCCCAGTTACCATTCGCAGGAGGCAACCAATCATATTTCTCTATCTCTCTCTCCCCTTTCTCTAAAAATCATATCCTCTGGTGAGGACACACACACACACACACACACACACACACACACACACACAATGTATTATCAAAACAGGAATAGGCAGACCAATGTAATAGAATTAGAGAGCTCAGCAACTGATGAAAACGCACAAGAGAACTTGGTCCATGACAGAGGAGGCAGTAACACTCTAAGGAGAAGGGATAAGATTGTAAGTAAATGATGCTGGGGCAATTGGCTTCCCATATGGGGAAAAAAAATGTATCCCTATTTCATAGCACACTCAAAGATAATTTCAGATACATTAAAGATAGAAATGTAAAAATAAATAATCAAACGTTAAATTCATTAGATAAAATTACAGGAGAATATGTCTATAACCACCAGGTATGAAAGGACTTCTTAAGCAAAATAAGCTCAAACTGACAAGGAAAAGATTGGTAATTTGCCTACATAAAAATTTGAAACCTTTGTACAATAAACTAAAAACACTATGAGAAAATAAAAAGTTAAAATTGGTTAAAATGGCAAATTTTATGTTATGTGTATTTTCCATAATATATTTTTAACCTGAGGCAAATATGGGTAAATATTCACATTTTATATTTCGATACCAGATACTTGGGTTCTATATTATTATTTTAATTTTCTTTATTCTTAGAATAGTTTAAAATTATCAATGTTGCCTTTATTCAGAAGAAAACAGAAATATGCTACTTGAAAAAGTTTCACCTATCTGGATATAGTGACTTCATTAGTTTACTTACCAATGACATCACAGTTCATTGCATTAAATATTAAAATTAATAAATTAAAACAATCCCAACCCACTCAAATGATTTGTACACTGAAGCAATGCATTCTTTTATGAGTGCAAAAATTTGAAATTCATTTGACTGTCAAGCAGACAAGGGTCATACACCTTGATAATCTCAGCAGTTTGTGAAGAAAGCTACATTTAAATTTTAAAAGGCAAGCAAAACAGACATACTACATTTGCACTGTTCCCATTAGAATTGTAGGCTATGAATCAGCAGAAAAGAGTGCTAAACAGGCTACATTCAAGTCTGTGTCTAATTGTGTGAAAATTCATATTTTATGTTGTATCCATATATTCTACAGTAAGGAGACATTTTTTTGCCATGAATTTTATAAGAAGAACTTAACTAGAGGTTCATTTTCACCTGTTTCATGTTCTTAAAACAATTGAGGGTTATGTTTCTGCATTAAGACAAAGAATGACTTGGAAATAGTTTTAAGTGTGCAATGTAAATAAGAAGAAATTCTGATCACATGAAAGAACTGAATTCAAATTGTGTCCCTTTCATTTATTAACTGGAGAATGTTGAGCAGTTGCTTACTTTGTGTAGGTCTCCATCTTATAATATAAAAAAGGATTAATTTTACACTAGATCTCTGAGGATCAACCATTCTATATTAACAAGGGTTTTTCTTATTTTATAAAGATAAAAATAATTTCAGAATCTTGAAGTAAAAGCCAATTTAAAAGTGTCAGGACTGACTATATACATGGCAGTTCTCCAAATTAACTTTCCTGTATAATATACTGTTTCTTAAAGATGCTACTTTGAGACTAAGATATACTATTAAAATTCAACAATAACCACAATTCTTTCCAGCTTTAAGAGCACCAAAATATGTTTTTCAGGGGAGAATAATATATTAGTGATACTATTTATAATTGCCAGAACGAGGTGTTAATAGGTTGTTTTTTTTAAAAATATATTTTTATTGATTTCAGAAAGGAAGGAGCCCACAACCCAGGCATATGCCCTGACCAGGAAGCCAACCACAACCTCGTGATCCATAGATCAGAGCTCAACCACTGAGCCATGCTGGTTGGGCAATAAGTTGGTTTTAAATCCTCTACAGACTGAGCCATATGTGCACCCTGGCAGACTGCTTCCACCTCCATGGTCATGGTACACTACTGGCCCATAGTCCATTGACCAGAACTAGTCACTTGGCCCTCATCTACTGCAAGAATTCTGGGAAGTATGGAGGGAGCATACTGATTTGCAGTGCTACAGCTAGGCCAGCCAGCTCTGTGACCCTGACTGGGCAGGACATTTCCAGTTAAGCTTATGTGTGTAGCTGGGAAGGGTGGGATGTGTAGTATATAGCCTAAGAAAAAGCTCAGGCGTTCAAACTCTATTGGATCTGACAGAGACCATGGAGATAGTTTAGATACACATACAGGCATATCTTGTTTTATTGTGCTTTGCTTTATTACACTTCACAAATGTTGCTTTTTTTTTTTTTTTTTTTTTTTTTTTAGCAAGAACCTCCACCAGCAAAAGATTACTCCCTTTATTGCGATACTCACTTTATTGCAGTGATCTGGAATGGAGCCGCAATATCTCCAAAGTATGCCTGTGCTTTAATGCACAAGATTTTCTAAATAAGGCTGCAGGATATTTTCTCAGAGAGGTTTCAGGAAAAACATTGCATAAATTATAGCTTAGAATCAGGGGGATTAAGTTTTGATTGCTTTCAGGGCCTCTTTCTATTCTCAGAATTCAGTGCTACCTTCTGGGGTTTGATTGTACCCCAGATAACCTGAATCCTGTCATCTGGAACAGATAAAATTGGGGTAATATGCAGTAATGTAGTGTTTTCAAAATGTGCTTGCTAAGAGTCAGCTGGAACAACTTGTTAACTACATAAATTACTATATCTTTCCCCCAAGAAATTCAACTTCAGTACTTCTGGGTTAGAGCCCAGATCTCCGTAACAAGTACATTAGATGATTCTTATTTTCAGGCAATTTTGGAGAACACTGTGGTAGGTATAGTAGTACTGTACACTCTCCATAGTTAAAAACACACACACATATTTGACTCTATTTAAACTTTTAAGTTCCCTGAGTCTGGAGAGAGAGAAATTTTCAGCCATTCTAGTAGCATGTCATATCCTGCCTTTGCTAGATTACTAAATCCTCAATAATGGGGGATTTCTGCCATATTCATAAACTTACCACTTCTAATTACATTGTGCCCATCTTGATTCAGCATCACCAGGGTCTAGCCCCATATATTTTCTCCTGTTCGGTCTTCTAGTTCATTCAATGTATAGTCACCTTTCCCTTCTTTTTCCAGCACAATACTTTCCCCAATGTGACTTTACCTTATTTGTGTGTTGGCCAGAAAGGGAGGTGGGGATTGATTGTAGGAGGATCTGGAATTGTTTTGCAAGGCAGAAGAAACCTGTGCTACTTCAACAGAGGGCAGTGGACCACTTTTGCAGTCCCAGTGGGTTCAGGGGAATCTGGGAATTCAAGATATCAAGTATTATTTTTTAATATATTTTTGTTGATTTCAGACAGGAAAGGAGAGGGAGAGAGAGATAGAAACATCAATGATGAGATAGAATCATTGATTGGCTGCCTTCTGCACACTCCACACTGGGGATTGAGCCTGTAACCTGGGCATGTGCCCTGACTGGGAATCGAACCGTGACCTCCTGGTTCACAGGTCAGTGCCAACCACTGAGCCACGCCAGCTGGGTGGATTTCAAATATTCTTGAAATGTCCTCATCCCAAGATCCAGAGTCCCTTTCCCTTCCTATGGTTGACCTGTCTTCGACACAGGGTTGAGAATTCCAGCTTCTCAAGCTCCTCTACTCTTATAATTAAGTCTGAACCATATCCTTAGGTTTTTCTGCCCTCCAGCTGGAGAAGAGGAGTTTCTTTTTTTGCTGCCAAGGAAGCCCTCTGATTTTCTTGATTTGCCTTAAATGGGTGATTAACCCTTATCCTTTCATTGTTTTTCTCCAGTGCATCAATAATACCCACAAAAGTTATCCAATTCCATATTCCTTGTAATTACTACTCACCTTATACCTTCCAAACAGCTGAACTATTGTGCACACCACTGCATTCCTTTCCATCCTTTATCTCATTTCAGTTTACCACCAGTGGATTGCACTGCTATGTCACGTTAGTGACTATTAATATGCCTTCTACCACCACAGATGAAGTCCTCCTATCTATATAACCAGGGAGTAATCTAGCTCTAAAATCTCATATTTGAGAGTGCTTCTTAGGACTTATACTAATATGAATTGTCTTGAGTCATGTTTCCCAAGAAAACAAATAGTTACATACAGGATGTTTATTAGAGAAATGATCTCAGTAGAAGCATCTTTAAGGGAGTTAGGGAAACCAGATGAGCAGAGGGGTGATTTAAACCTTGACATGGTTGCAGTCAGGATTCAGGTTCTCACATAGGAATCTCTGGAGCTGGAATTTTCTTTCATAATTGTCTTGAATTAAGGCAAGGGAGCCAGGTCTTTGTCCCCCAACACTAACCAGTAATTAGGTGCAAGTTTCATCCAGGGAGGGCATGTAACTTTGGGCACTGTTGCATTTTAGGGCAAGGGCAATTTCCAGAGAGGGACTCAGCTGTGAGTCTTAATTGCCCCACTACCAGCAAACAGGAAAAAGAGTAGCTTGGTCGTCCTGATGGGGATATCTGACTGGAGAACTGCACCACATACTATAATTTATAAAGAGGCTAGCAGTCTGTTATTATAGATTGTATTGTAGTTAAGGCAGTTTTCTCTTCAAGCTTAAATATTTTTTCAATAGAACACTTTAAAACAGAATGAGCTGCTTAACTATATTTTTTCGGTCAATAAATATTTATGGAATGCTTACTATGCCAGGCACTATGATAGGCACTGTGGGTACAACCATAAATATTATGTAATTGAGAGAATAAAACCATCCCCTTTAGTCCTGCCAGATGGAGACTGAGAATTAGAATCATCCTTGACTTAGAATTTACTCATTATAAACATTGTTTTGAAAGCTTCAGCTGCATTTTTCTATAGTTGAGGGAAAGGCCATGAAGAAGTGTCTGGCTCAGCAACCACATTATTTCCCAATCCCAATCAGCTAAAAAAAATCCAAAAAGGAAGAAGGTATTAAGGAGAAGAAGAGGAGCAATAAATACTTCCCTGTATAATATAATGAACTAGCATGAATGTGAGGGAGGCTACCTTGTAAACTATGAGGCAGTTGATTCTCTCTCTCTCTCTCTCTTTCTCTCTCTCTCTCTCTCTCTCTCTCTCTCTCTCTCTCTCTCTCTTTCTCTCTTTTGCTTGGTTTTATTAAGGTGTAATTTACATTGAATAATTCCTTCAATTTCAAGTGCACAATTTGATGAACATTGGCATATTATTAATCATGTAAACATCACCAAAGTCAAGATATAGAACATTTTCATCTCCCCCAAAATTACCTTGTGCTTCTTTCTACTCTCTGTCCTCCCTACTGATCCAATTTCTGACACTGTGAGTTTGCCTCTTCTATAATAACATATAAATAAAATTATACAATATGTAGTCTTTTGTACCTGAATTTTTTACTTAGCATAACCCCTTTGAGATTCATTAACAAAACTTGTATGCAAATATTTATAGCTTTATTCAAAATAGCTCCAAGCTGGAAATAACACAAATGTACATCAACTGGTGGAAAGATAAAGGAAATGTGTGTTATACTCATGCAATGAAATACTACCCAGAAATGAAGTGGACAAACAACTGATAAACACAATAAGAGTCGATGGGTATACTAAGTTATGGGTTGTTTTTACTGATAAATTCAATTTATAAACATAAGAGAATAAAATCAGTCAGTGTCTTGATACAGCTATGTGTTAAAATAGGAACTTGGATAGTTGACAGCAGGAAATGATAAATCGCTACTACTCTTGTGTCCTATGAGAGTGATGCCTTTTGCTAATCTATTTTATATCTTCACAACTTCTCTTATAACCAACACTAGTGGCCTGGTGTACGAATTTGTGCACATTGAGAGGAAATTAATTAGAAGAAATATTTTAATATCGCTATTCGCCCTTTCTTTATAATAGAAGTGTCAATCAAATTCATGATCAACAATGACAGATTGAAACACACACATGCGATTGGTGCCAGCAAGAGCTGTATATGTATCATGCATGCATGGGTCAACTTAGCCTTTTATAGATATAGAATAAACTTGCTTAATTAGACTGCTTTCTGATATAGCTAAACATTTTCCAGCCCACTGAAGCACCCCAACTTCTCTTTCAGGTAATTGTCAGCAACACAGCAGTAAATATCAACACGAAGATTATTATTATAGATCACACAGGGAGAACAAAAGGTAAAATACATTTCTTTTATTGGTCAGGTATTACAAATGTGTGGTTATCCCCCCAATGCCCCCAAACCCCAATCCTGCCCTCACCCTCACCCTCTGTTGTCTGTGTCTATTGGTCATGCTTATATGCATGCATATAAGTCTCTTGGTTGATCTCTTCCCCTTACCCCCAGCCTCCCCTACCTTCCCTCTGAGGTTTGAGCATCTGTCTCTGTATCTGTTTTTGTTCATCAGTTTATGTTGTTCATTATAATCCACAAATGAGTGAGATTATGTGAAATTTATCTTTCTCTGACTGACTTATTTCACATAGCATATAATGTTCTCCAGCTCCATCCATGCTTTTGCAAATGGTAGGAGTTCCTTCCTTTTTACAGCAGCATAGCATTCCATTGGGTAGATGGGCCACAGTTTTTAATCCACTCATCTGTTGATGGGCATTTAGGCTGATTCCAAATCTTAGCTATTGTAAATTGTGCTGCTATGAACATAGGGGTGCATATATCATTTCTGATTGGTATTTCTGATTTCTTGGGATATATTCCTAGAAGTGGAATCACTGGGTCAAATAGGAGTTCCATTTTTAACTTTTTGAGGAAACTCCATAGTGTTCTCCACAGTGGCTGCACCAGTCTGTGCTCCAATTTTAATTGGAACCAGCAGTGCACGAGGGTTCCTTTTTCTCCACATCCTCACCAGCACTTGTCCTTTGTTGATGATAGCCATTCTGACAGGTGTGAAATGGTAACTCATTATGGTTTTGATTTGCATTTCTTGGATGATTAGTGACATTGAGCATGTTTTCATATGTCTCTTGGCCTTCCTTAGGTTTTTCTTTTGAAAATACCCTATTTAGGTCGGTTGCCCATTTTTTTATTTGGGTTGTCTATCTTCCTCTTGTTAAGTTGTATGAGTTCCCTATAAATATTGGAGATTAAAGTCTTATCGGTGATAACATTGGCAAATATGTTCCCCCATGTTTGCTTGTTGTTTTGTTGATGGTTTCTTTTGCTGTGCAGAAGCTTTTTATTTTGATGTAGTCCCATTTGTTTATTTTCTCTTTAGTTTCCAATGCCCTAGGAGCTGTACCAGTGAAGAAATTGCTTCAGCATATGTCTGAAATTTTGTTGTTTTGTTGCCTTTGGATTGCTCCAGTATTTTTATGGTTTCCCATCTTACATTTAAGTCCTTTATCCATTTTGAGTTTATTTTTGTGTACGGTGTAAGTTGGTGGGCTAGTTTCATTTTTTTTTTTTTTTTGCATGTATCTGCCCAATTTTCCCAACGCCATTTATTGAAGAGACTGTCTTGACTCCATTGTATGTTCTTGTCTCCTTTGTCAAATATTAATTGAGCATATTGGTTCGGGTCGATTTCTGGGTTCTCTATTCTATTCCATTGATCTCTATGTCTTTTCTTGTGCCAGTACCAGGCAGTTTTGAGAACAGTGGCTTTGTAATACAGCTTGATATCTGGTATTGAGATCCCACCTACTTTGTTCTTCTTTCTCAGGATCGCTGCAGCTATTCAGGGTCTTTTTTTATTCCAGATGAATTTTTGGAGAGTTTGTTCTAGGTCTGTGAAATTTGCCATTGGATTTTAATGGGAAGTGCGTTGAATTTATAGATTGCTTTGGGTAGTATGGACATTTTAATGATGTTGATTCTGCCAATCCATGAACACAGTATGTTCTTCCATCTGTTTATGTCTTCCTCTATCTCTTTTTTTAATGTCCTGTATTTTTCCAAGTACAGGTCTTTTACCTCCTTAGTTAAGTTTATTCCTACGTATCTTATTTTTTGTGTGTGTGCAGTGGTAAATGGAATTGTGTTTGTTTGTTTTTTTAATCTCTCTTTCTGTAAGTTTTTTAATCTCTCTTTCTGTAAGTTCACTAAAAATGCCATCGATTTCTTGACATTAATTTTGTATCCTGCTACATTGCCAAATTCATTTATTAAGTCTAATAGGTTTTTGATGGAGTCTTTAGGTTTTTCTATGTACAGTATCATGTCATCTGAGAATAATGACAATTTTACTTCTTTTTCAATTTGGGTGCCTTTAATTTCTTCTTCTTGTCTGATTGCATTGGCTAGCACTTCCAGTACAATGTTGAACAGGAGTGATGAAAGTGAGCATCCTTGTCTTGTTCCTGTTCTTAAGGGAAATTGTTTCAGTTTTTGCCCATTAAGTATGATGTTGGCTGTAGGTTTGTCTTATAAGGCTTTTATTATGTTGAGGTATGACCCTTCTAGTCCCACTTTGCTGAGTGTTTTTATCAGAAAAGGGTATTGGACTTTGTCAAATGCCTTTTCTGCATCAATTGATATGATTGTGTGATTTTTGTCTCTCAATTTGTTTATGTGATGTATCATGTTTATTGATTTGTAGCTATTGCACCAGGCTTGCATTCCTGGAATAAATCCCACTTGGTCATGGTGTATGATTTTTCTAATGTAATGCTGGATCCAGTTTGCTAGAATTTTGTTGAGGATTTTAGCATGTATGTTCATCAGGGATATTGGCCTTTAATTCTCTTTCTTTGTGGTGTCTTTATCTGGTATTGGAATTAGGGTAATGCTGGCTTCATAGAAACAGCTTGGAAGTGTGCCTTCCTCTTGAATTTTTTGAAATAGTCTGAGAAGGATTGATTTTAGTACTTCTTTGAATGTTCAGTAAAACTTTCCTGTGAAGCCATCTGGTCCAGGGCTTTTGTTTGCTGGAAGCATTTTGATTACTGTTTCAATTTCATCGGTAGTTATTGGCCTATTTACGTATTTTTATTCTTCCTGATTGAGTTTTGAAAGCTTGTGTTTTTCTAGGAATGTGTCCATTTCATTGAGGTTGTCCAGTTTGTTGGAGTAGAGGTGTTCTTAGTATTTTTTTACAATCTTTTGAATATCAGTTGGGTCAGTTGTTACTTCACCTCTTTCATGTCTGATTTTGTTTACTTGGGTCCTCTCTCTTTGTTTCTTGGTGAGCCTGGCTAGAGGTTCATCAATCTTGTTTATCCTTTCAAAGAACCACCTCTTGGTTTTGTTGATCTTTTCTATTGTTTATTTTTGGTCTCTATGTCGTTTATCTCTGCTCTGATCTTTATTTTCTTCCTTCTGCTTACTCTGGGCTTCTCTTGTTGCTCTCTTTCTAACTCTTTAAGTTGCTGGGTTATATAATTTATTACCATTTTTTCTTGTTTTTTTTTTGCAGTAGGCTTGTAGAGCTATGAACTTCCCTCCCAGGACTGTTTTCCTTGTGTCCCATAGATTTTGGATTGTTGTGTTTTCATTGTCATTTGTTTCCAGGATGCTTTTTATGTCTTCTTTGATCTCTTTGGTAACTCAATTATTTAGTAGCATGCTATTTAGCCTCCAAGTGTTTTATTTTTTTCATTGTTTTTATTGTAGTTAATTCTAGTTTTATGCCACTGTGATCTGAGAAGATGCTTGTTATGATTTCTATCCTCTTGAATTTGAAGAGACTTTGCCTGTGTCCTAATATGTGGTCTGTCTTTGAAAATGCCCCATGTGCACTGGAGAAGAATGTATATTCTGTGTCTTTGGGGTGAAATATTCTGAAGATGTCACTTAAGTCCATCTGATATAGTGAGTCATTTAGGATAGGTGTTTCCTTTCTGATTTTTTGTTTAGAGGATTTATCCAGTGGTGTCAGTGGGGTATTAAAGTCCCCTACTATGACTGTATTGCTATTGATCTCTCCCAGAAGTTTTTTTTATGTATTTGGGTACTCCTGTGTACCAGAGTTATATTGTCTTGTTGAATTGCTCCCTTTAGTATTATGTAGTGGCCTTCCTTATCCCTTGTTATGGCCTTCACTTTGAGGTCTATTTTGTCAGATGTAAGTATTGCAACTCCAGCTTTTTTCTCATTTCTCCATTTGCCTGAGAAATTTTTTTCCATCCCTTCACTCTCAGTCTGTGTGAATCCTTTGTTTTGATGTGGGTCTCTTGCAGACAGCAAATATATGGGTTGTGTTTTCTTATCCATTACCCTATGTGTTTTGATTGGAGCATTCAATCCATTTATGTTTAGTGTTATTATTGATAAGCGCTTGTTTGTCATCATTTTTATTCTTAATATTTGTGTTTATTCTTGCCTTTCTGTTTTTTTCTTTTCACAACAGTTTCTTTAGCATTTCTTGCATTGCTGGCTTGGTGGTAAAAAAACTCTTTTAGCCCATTTTTGTCTGTGAAGCTCCTGATTCCACCTTCAATTTTGAATGATAGCCTTGCTGGGTATAGTATTCTTGGATTCAGTCCCTTGGTTTGCATCACTTTGTATATTTCATTCCATTCCCTTATGGCCTGGTGTTTTCTGTTGAGAAATCAGTCGATATTCTAATGGGAGATCCCTTGTATGTAACTTTCTGTCTCTCTCTGGCAGTTTTTAAGATTCTTACTTTGTTGTTGATGTTTGCCAGTTTAATTATGATGTGTCTTGGTGTTGGTCTTTTTGGGTTCATCTTGTTTGGGACCCTATGTGCTCTTGGACTTGCATAGTTTTGTGTGTTTTTTTCTTGCCAATATTGAGGAAGTTTTCTGTCAGTATTTCTTCAAAGACGTTTTCCATTCCTTGCTTCGCTTCTTCTCCTTCTGGTTCCCCTATTATGTGGTAGTTGTTTTGCTTGTGTTGTTCCAAAGCTCCCTTAGGCTCTCCTCTTGCTTTTTAAATTTCCTTTCCAGTTGCTGTTGTGTTTGTGTGTTTTTTCCTACCTTGTCTTCTAGCTCGCTGATGTGGTCCTCAGTTTCTTCTAGTCTACTGTTTAGGCCTTCCATTGTGTTCTTTATTGCAGATATGTCATTCTTGATTTCCTCTTGGCTCCTTTTCATCTTGGTAACATTCTCATTTAGCTTCCGATAATTCTCATTGAGTTGTGTGTATTTGTCATTGAGTTGTGTATATTTGTCATCCATTCATTGGTGTATCCTTATAACCATTACTTTGAATTCTTTCTCTGAGATGTTACTTGCCTCTATTTCATTTAACTCCCTCCTGGTGATTTCTCTTTTTCTTTCCTTTGGGGATTGCTTTTTTGTCTCCCCATGTTTTGCTGTAACATTTTAATTGTTTCTGTGTCCTAGTTCTGACTCCTTTGCTACCCAGGTTATTTTGGAGATGGTGCTGCTGGTGTGATCTCTCAGGTCTCCTGGGCTTGGTAATCTAGCATAGCTCCCTACTTGAGCTATTTGGGTTTTCTTCATGTAGGCCTGTGAACTGGAAAGGTGCAACTGCGGTGTCCAGATGTCAGCAGTCAGGGAGGGGGATGTCCCAATTTTTGCTGCTTTGTGTCCTTCGTTGAAATCATGCGTGCCCAGTGGGGGCTCACTAGGTACCCAGGATCTGTCTGTCAGGATGGTGGGGCTCAGGAGGCCTGTGCTCTGGAAAGGCGTGATGGTGGTGTCCACAGTTCTGTAGCTATAGAGTTGGGAAGTCAGTTTTTGCTATTGTGTCCGTGGTTGGATACATGCGCTCCCAGTCGCAGCTCACAGGGGTACCTGTGGTGTGTTTGCGGCATGGAGCTCTGTCATACTGTGAAGGGCCCGGGCGCTGAGGTTGTGAGACAGTGTCTGTGGGCAGTTGTTCAGGAAGAGTGAATCAGAATTTCTACTGTGGGGCAGTGCATCCCTGTCTGTACAATATCACACCCAGTGGGGGCTCACATGGCTCCCAAGAGCTGTCTATGGGTTGGTGGGCTCCGGGGATCTACCTGCTGGAAACACACATCTGTGGTGGTGCGTTTGCAGTGTGGAGCTCTGATGCACCCTGAGGGGTCCTGGCACTGAAGTTGTGCGATAGTGTCTGTGGGCAGTTATTCAGGAAGAGTGAATTCAGAATTTCTACTGCAGGACAGTGCATCCTCATTTGCACAATATCGCACCCAGTGAGGGCTCGCAGTGACTCCTAAGAGCTGCCCGTGGGGTGGTGGGCTCTGGAGGCCTGTGCGCTGGGAATGTGCAACTGTATTGTCCAGAGGTCTGCTGCTGGGGAGGGGGAAGCTGCACTTACTGCTGTGGGAGTGGTGCACCTTTGGAGGTCCTAGGGTCTGCAAGTCTGCAGATGGGGCAGCAGGATTTTGGCTGCAGTGGCTGCTGGGTCGCAGGCAGTGTCCAAGGGCTGTCTGGGTGGTGGTGTTGATGAGTTCCTAGATGAGGCCATTCTCTGAATGGTAAAATATTTAACTGTAGCAGTGTTTGACTATATTCTGTGCAGTAAGGAAACCTGAAGTCATTTTCAAGTTCCACCATTTATTACTTCTTTTCAGTCAGGTGAAGTTTCTAAATCTCCATTTACTGGCTAATGAAAAGAAAATAGGATTCTACCAAATCTCCTATCTACCTACTCCAGGACTTCTGTGAGGATCAAATGAGATTAGGCACAAGAAAACACTTCACAGACATTTGGTTACAGTACAAAATGTTTCCACCTGGGTGTTCCTGGGCTGAAGAAACTGTGATGAGGCTAGTCCCTAGGGAGAGGAAGCCAGGCATTGCTATGTGACGTCATTACTCAAATGGTTGAACACTTAGTATATTAGCCTTTCATATAGATAGATATACTCTTTTGTGCATTGACTTGCCAGGATTCAGGACGAGCCAGCTGAGAAATGTAAAATTCCCCACTAGAGTTTGAGATACAACAGTAGTCCCTGGCATGGGATTGGTAAAACACTTTGAGAAATTGATTCAGCTATAAGAAGCATCTTAAATATAGCCATACATATTCAGTGGATTCACTTATGGAATTCTATTCTATGAAAATAGAAATGCAATCCAAGTTTATTATACAATGATGCTCAATGCACTTTTATTCATTTTATTTTATTTTAAATTATAAACTTTATTTATTAGAACATTTTTAGATTTACAGAAAAATTGAGCAAAAGTGCAGAGTTCCCATTTATGGCCTTTACACTCCCCCATAGTTGCCTCTGTTATTAACATCATGCATTTGTACAGTATATTAGTTACAACTGATGAGCCAATATTGATATATCATTATTAACTAAAATTCATAGTCTATGTTAGAGTTGATATTTGGTATTGTACATTCTATGGATTTTGACAAATTCATAATGTCATGTATCCACAATTATAGCATCTGACAAAATAGTTTCTCTGTTGTTAATGTCCCCTATGCACCACCTACTTATCCCTTCCTCTTTCTTCCCTAAACTCCTGGAAACCACTGATATTTTTACTGTCTATATAGTTTTGCCATTACAGAATGTTAAATAGTGGAAATAACACAGTACCTTTTTCAGATTGGATTGTTCTTGTTGTTGTTTTTTAATTTAGCAATGCATTTTTAATGTTCCTGCATTTCTTTTTGTGACTTAATAGCTTGTTCTACTTTATTGCTTAATAATATTCCATTGTATTGATGTATCACAGTTTGTTTAGCTCCTTACCTATTGAAAGACAGGTTAGCTGCTGCAAACTTTTACCAATTATAAATAGGGCTGCTATAAATATTTGTATGTGGGTTTTTGTTTGCACATAACTTTTTAGGTCAATTGGGGTAAGTACCAATTGTTATATTGTATGGTAAGACTATGTTTAGTTTTATAAGCACTATCAAATTGTCTTCCAAAGTGACTGCTCCATTTTGCATTCCCACCAGGAACAAATGAAATTCATTTTACTTTACACCCTTTCCAGCATGTGTGTTATTAATGTTTTGGAGTTTAGCCTATCTAAAAGGTGGGCAGTATAATCTCATTATTGTTTCACTTGCAAATCTCTAAAATATGGTGTTGAGCATCTTTACAAGGCATATTTTCCAGTTGTATATCTCTTTGTTAATGTGTCTATTCAGATCTTTTGCCAATATTTTAATTGAGTTGTTTGTTTTCTTACTGGTAAGTTTAAGAGTATTTAAATATTTTAGATTTGAGTCTTATTAGTTATGTGTTTTGAAAATATATTCTCACAATCTGTGGATTTTCTTTTTATTCTCTTAACAGTGGTATTCCCAAAACAACACATTTTAGTTTTAAAAAAGTCCAACTTATTAATTTTTTCTCTTTTATATATCTTGCTTTTGGCATTTTATTTAAAAATTCATTGCCAAACCAAATCTCACCTGGATTTTCTCCTACATTGTCTTCTAGAATTTTTATAGTTTTTTTGTTTTATATTTAGGCCTATGATTCATTTTGTATTAATTCTTGTGAAAGGTGTAAGAGGTTTAAGGTTTGTGACTCATCCTCCCTTCCCCCACGTTCCAGCACCATTTGTTAAAAAGACATTTTTCTCTTCACTGAACTAACTGCTTCTTTATCCAAGATTGATTGACTATATTTGTTTGATTCTATTTCTAGACTCCCTAGTCTGTTCCACTGATCTATGTGTCTTTTATTTCACGAATACCATACTTTCTTGATTACTATAGGTTTATAGTAAGTCTTGAAGTCATATTGCATTAGTCTTCCAATTTGATCTTCTTCAATATCATGTGGGCTATTCTGAGATTTTTGCCTTTCCATACAAATTTTAGAATCAGTCAACATCCACTAGTAAGTTGCTAGGACCTTTTGGGGGGCTTGCATTGAATCTACACATCATTTGGGAAGAGCCAACATCTGAACAATATTGAATCTCTTTATATTGACATAGGATATGTCTCCATTTATTTGAGTCTTTAATTTCTTTCATCAGAGTTTTATACTTTTTCTCATAAATATCACATACATATTTTGTTAAATTTATACATAAGTATTTTGTTTTATTCATACTAATGTAAAAGGTTTTATGTTTGGGGAGAAACCAAGATGGCGGCATAGGTAAACACCAGAAATTGCTGCCTCCCACAACAACTTCAAAAATACAACGAAAAGACAAAATGGACATCATCCAGAACTACAGGAAGGCTGGCTGAGTGGAAATTCTACAACTAGAAGGAAAAAGAAAAGCACACAGAGACTCAGAGGAGGTGCAGAAGTAAAGTGCAGAGGTACGGAGGCTCGAGAGCGCGGAAAGGGGCTGGCACCTGAGGACTCGGCTGTCTTTTTGAATTGGGAGGGAGTCCCAAGCTTCCGCCTGCTCTCAACTCTGGTTCCGGGAAGTCTCTGGGGACCCAGGACGCATACAGGGAGAAACTGGACTGTCTGGCAGCAGGCAGAACTCGGAACTTGAGGGCGGCTTTCCCTCAAAGGTGCTTGCAGCAATTACTGGGACACTGAGATGCGGGGCCCCTTAGGGCAAGGCTGAGGATCCGCCATAGCTGCTTGCTCCACCCTTTGATTTCCTGAGAACCCGCCCCACCCAGGCTGCGGCAGAGGCTTTTGCATATGAATGCCCTGGCCCTTTGCAACCTGAAAATTACCTAACAAATTGCAGCTGGGCCAGACAGACCCAGATCTTCCAAGAGAAGGCCCAAGGCCCCACAGCAGCTTCCATTGCTTCACAGCTGGGCCTCATCTGGGCACCTACAAACTCCAAAAAAGGAAGGGGAATCTGCAGTTCTCTTTGTAGCTCCTGCTGGGTAACCTCAGGCAGAGGCTAAATTAGCACCTCCTTAGATCCAAGAGCCAGTGTACTCAGTGGTCAGAGTGGGACCATCCAGATTACAACTCCTCAGATCCATAAGGGACACACCCAGGGGGCAGGCTCAGTGAGTACCAAAGCCCCACTGAAGCAAGTCTTGCCCCAGAAGGGTGTCTTCAGCACAGAAGTTCTCCCACTGCAGACACAGACGATTCTCACTGCCAATTGGCCTGGAGGTCAATTCCTCCCAGTGATCCTACAACAATCAAGGCATAACTACAACAAGACTGTGCACAAAGCCCACAAGGGGGTGCATCAAGAGTGTCTACCTCAGGTAACTGGGGAGGCTGAGCCACTGTGCCCTACAGGACACCTAGCACACAAAACCATTCTACCAATGCAGGGAAGCATAAAAAATGCAGAGACAAAGAAACAGGTCACAAATTACATAAATGGAGGAAAGCAAATGACTGGATATAGAGTTCAAGACCACATCTATAAGGTTTTTCAAGAATTTTATAGAAACTGCTGATAAATTTAGTGAGACCCTTGAGGATATGAAAAAGGACCAACTAGAAATTAAGCATACACTGACTGAAATAAAGAATAATATACAGAGATCCAACAGCAGACAAGAAGATCCCAAGAAACAAGTCAAAGATTTGAAATACAAAGAAACAAAAAATACCCAACCGAAAAAGAAAAAGGAAAAAAGATTCCAAAAATATGAAGATAGTGTAAGGAGCCTCTGGGACAACTTCCAGCGTACCAACATCAGAATTATAGGGGTGCCAGAAGAAGAGAGAAGGCAAGATATTGAAAACCTATTTGAAGAAATAATGACAGAAAACTTCTCCTACCTGGTCAAAGAAATAGACTTACAAGTCCAGGAAGCGCAGAGAACCCCAAACAAAAGGAATCCAAAGAGGGCCACACCAAGACACATCATAATTAAAATGCCAAGAGCAAAAGACAAAGAGAGAATCTTAAAAGCAGCAAGAGAAAGACAGTCAGTTACCTACAAGGGTGTACCCATACGACTGTCAGCTGATTTCTCAACAGAAACCATGCAGGCCAGAAGAGAGTGGCAAGAAATATTCAAAGTGATGAACAGCAAGAACCTATAACCAAGATTACTTTATCCAGCAAAGCTATCATTCAGAATAGAAGGTCAGATAAAGAACTTCACAGATAAGAAAAAGCTAAAGGAGTTCATTACCACCAAATCAGCATTATATGAAATGCTGAAAGGTATTCTTTAAGAAGAGGAAGAAGAAAAAGGAACTCTTACCATTTACCACAGCATGGATGGAACTGGAGAGCATTATGCTAAGTGAAATAAGCCAGTCAGAGAAGGATAAACACCACATGATCTCACTTATTTGTGGAATATAATGAACAACATAAACTGATAAACAAAGACTGATCCAGAGATGGAGAGGCATTGATTGGACTGTCAGGCCTTGGAGGGAAGGTAGGAGAGGGTGGGGGTAAGGGGGAAAGATCAACCAAAGGACTTATATGCAAGCATATAGGCCTAACCAATGGACAAGGACAATGGGGGGGGGGTGAGGGCATGAGCAGGGGTGGGGGCAGGGGTATCGTGGGGATAAGGACACATATGCAATATCTTAATCAATAATAAAAAAAAAGGTTTTGTTTTTAATTTCAAATTCCAATAGTTATTCTGGCATATAGAAGTGCAATTGATTTATATATATTCACCTAGTATCCTGAAACCTTGCTATAATTGCTTGTGAGGTTTTTTTGTTTTGTTATTGTTATTGTTATTGTGGTTTCTTTGGGATTTGTTTTTATAGAGGCAATCATGTAATCTGGGAACAAAAACAATTTTTCCTCTTTCCCAATTGGTGTACCATTTATGTCCCTGTCTTGTATTATTACCTGAGTTGAGACTTCCAGTACAACATTACTTACCTTGATCCAAATCTTAGGGGAAGAATATCTAGTTTCTTATTGTTAAGTATGATGTTAACTTTAGGTTTTTTTGTAGGTGCTGTGTATGAAGTAAGGAATTTCTCCTTTAAGTTTGCTGATAATTTTCATCCTGAATAGGTTTTGGATTTTTCAAATGCTTTTTATGCATTTATTGATATGATCATATGACTTTTCTTATTTAACCTGATTTAAGGGATTACATTAATTGTATTTGTAATGTTGAACTAGCCATGTATACCTAGGATAAATCCCACTTGGTCATAGTCTGTAATTTTTTTTGTGTGTGTACATCACTGTATTTGATTTGTTAGTATTCTGTTGAGGATTTTGCATTTATGTTCATAAGAGACATTGGCCTGTTGTTTTCCTTTCTTGCAATGTGTTTGTCCTCTTTTAGTATTATAGTAATACTGGCTACATAGAATGAGTTGGGAAGTGTTCCCTATGATTTTATTTTTGGGGAACAGATTATAGAGAATGGCTATCATTTCTTCCTTAAATGTTTGTTAGAATTCACCAGTGAACCCATCTGAGCTTGCTGCTTTCTTTTTAGAATGGTTAACTATTGTTTCAATTTCTTTAATAGATATAGGCCTTAAAGATTATCTCTTTCTCCTTGTATGATATTTGATAGTTTGTATCTTTCAAAGAATTGGTCCATTTCATCCAGTTGTCAAATATGTGAGCATAGTTTTATTCCTGTTGTTCCTTTATTAATCTTTTAATGTCCAAGGCATCAGTGGAATAGGCCCCTTTCATTCTGATATTAATGTCTCCTCTCTTTTTTCATAATTAGATTTGATGGAGATTTATTAATTTTACTTATCTTTTAAATAACCAGCTTTTGGTTTCCTTACATTTATTTATTGTTTTCCTGTTTTAAATGTCCTTGATTGTTGCTCTAATATTTATTATTTAATTTCTTATGATTACTTTAGATTTAACTTACCCCTCTTTTTCCAGTTTACTAAGGTAGAAGTTTAGGTTACTGATTTTAGAGATTTCATCTTTTCTAATATACACACTTAATGCAATAAATTTCTGTTTAAACACTGCTTTCATTGCATCATACAAAATTTTATAAGTTGTATTTGCATTTTAACTTAGTTCAAACATTTTTATTTTTCTCCTGAAACTTCTTTGATCCATGTGCCACTTAGAAGTATGTTGTTTAATTTCCAAATATTTTGGGAAATCTTTGCTATTTATTTCTAGTTAAACTTCATTGTTGTTTGATTGCATGCTTTGTATGATTTCTATTTAAAAAAAATTTTTAAGGTTTTATGGCCCAGAATATTCTGTGTGAGCATTTGAGAAGAATGTGTATTCTGCTGTTGTTGAATAAAGTAGTCTACAAATGTCAATTATATCCTGATGATTGATGGTGCCATTCAGTTCAACTACATCCCTACTTATTTTCTGCCTACAAGATCTATGAATTAATGATAGAGGAGTGTTACACTCTGAAACTTTAAAAGTGGATTCATCTATTTCTTCCTGCAGGTCTATCAGTTTTTGCCTCACATATATTGGTATCCTGACACTCAATTGTTGGTGCATGTACATTAAGGATTCTTATGTTTCCTTAGATAATGTCTCCATTTCTCCTGAGCCCTCTCGCAGTCTGGGACCCCTTGGGGGAAGTCTGCCTGCCAGCTTAGGCCCACTCCCCAGCAGTCGGACATCTGTTGAGGGGTCCTTAGCACTGCCACGGAGGCGGGAGAGGCCCCCGCCACCGCCATTGCACTCACCAGTAGTGAACACGGCTTCTGGCTGAGCAGTGCTCCCCCTGTGGGAGCTCACTGACCACCAGGAGGCAGCACCTGCATTGAGCGTTTTCCCCCTGGTGGTCAGTGCACATCATAGCAACTGGTTGTTCTGCTGTTTGGTCAATTTGCATATTAGCCTTTTATTATATAGGATATGCTCAATAAATTGTATCATTTAATACCAGCAGTAATAATTATTATTATACCCAGTATATATAAAGAAAGTTTTTATGTGTTGAGCATTTTAAGCACTTTTATGAATATAAATTAATTTTAGTTTTACAACTCAATTATGTAAGTACTATTATTATTCTTACACATAAGTAAACATAGGTATGGATATTTTAAATAACTTGTCCAAAGTCACCAAGTTAGTACAAGTGTTGAAAAAACAAACAAATAGATTTTAAACCAAAGTAGTCTGGCTCCATTTCTTTTTTTAAACTTGTATACTGCAAATACATATACATATATATATATATGTGTGTGTGTGTATATATATATGTGTGTATATATATATATATATCCACTATTAAATATTAAATTTACATAACAAAAAGAGAACTTATTGCAAATGTAAACTTCAATAGTTGTCTTCAATATGTCTAAATTATTCTCTCTCCTCAGTTGGTTTTCTGTGCGGATTCCAATAGCAATATAGGTATATCTCAAAAATATTGCAGGTTTGGTTCCAAAACGCTGCAATAAAGCAAGTATCTCAATAAAATAGTCATATTCTTTTTGCTGGTGGAGGGCTTTACCTTCAATTTGTAAAAAACTTATCTGTGAAACACAATAAAGCAAAGTGCAATAAAATAAGGAATGCCTGTATACACAATTGAGTATTCTGAATGAATACACAATTTAGCCTTTTGAATTTGCTTTTAATTACCTGGGAACCCATGCATTGTCTCCCAAATTCCTAGGATTTATTTTGAAAAATATTTGGCACAGTGATAAAAAGCCGATTAGCTTTGGAATTATCCTCAACTATTCTACCCGAGTCAGCAAAGGAAGGGCACATTTCCTCTATTTCTGGGCTTAAAAGCATATTCCCATGTGGTAGAGAACTTTCAATGGCCCTTTGGAAATCTCAAATTTCACCAAGAATGTCTATTTAAGGTAAGTTTCCTTACTTCGTGTAGCCTAAGTATTCATAAAAGAAAAATGTACTTAATACCACCACATGTTATTCTTTTAAGATAATTTATTAAAAGGATACTTCACTCAGGATATGGACATATGTTTAAGATTTGTTACTGGGCTGTATGGAATATATAACTGAATAGAAAATGATCTGAAATTATTCTAATTCATAATTCTATGATGCTATCAATATCCTCAGGAAGTAATATATATACATATATATATATATGGCTAAATGACTGTCTGACCAGCCAGTAGTTATGATGAGCACTGACCACCAGGGGGCAGACACTCAACACAGGAGCTGCCAAGCTGTGGTGACTTGGCAGTGGTGGTTCTTGGGTGACGTACCTGGAACCAGAGAGGAGGGAGCCCAATTCTGGGATGCATTACCTGAGAACCACCCTCTCGCAATCCTTGGGGGATGTCAGAAAGCCGATTTTGGCCCAATTCCCATAGGCCAGACTGAGGGACTTCACCTTCCTGAGGAACCCCACTCACTCTACAGATGACCTTCGAGCCATAGTGCCACCCCAGGTGCAGCCAGCTGGGGAGGGACTGCAGGAGGTTGGCTCCAGGGTGTGTCTGGCCCATCTCGCCCAGTCCCACCCTGCTGGCCACCTTCTAATTAATTTCCTTTCAAAGTGCATGAATCCATGCACCCCGGGGGCACTAGTATTAATGATAAAATGACAATGGGGCAGAGTGGAGAAAACAATGAACTCTGTGTCAAAGACACAGGTTCATATTATGAATGAGACTTCCAGGTTGGGTGGCTTTATTGTGATACTTCACCTCTCTGAACCTCAGGTGTTTTCATCTATAAAAGGAAAGTTATAACAGTACCTTCATTATAGGGTTGCTGTAAGGATTAATTGGGTAAACATATATACAAAAGTGTCTATTAAGCAAATAGTTGCAATATAAATACTATCTGTCTCTAACATCAGAAGACACTTTGTCATATTTGGTTTTTAATAATGTCCATAGCTTGTCAGAGTCAAAGCAAGTCTAGTGAAATGTAGATTTTAAATTTCTTTGTGTTGTGTCTTTAGCCTACTTCATTGGATAACAAGTTGTCATCTTGTAATTTTTCTGTTAAGATAAGCCTGCTCCACACCAATGCAAATGGTACAATTTCTAAATGCTTCAATCAGCTTTGTTGTTAGTCCTAGAGAGTTGCTCTGCCTGTCAAATCTGAAATGTAAAGTTTATTCACAATACTAATGTCCTGTCAACCATAACTGTTTAAGCCTTTCATTATATGTCAATTATAGTTCTAATTCCTGGCTTGAATGCTCTCAAATTAAGTAATAATTTGGTTTAATATAAAATAGACTTGATTATAGTGCAAATTAATTATGTTTCCCTAAATAGTATCTCATATTCATTCATTCAGTCATTCAACAAATATTTCCTAAGTACCTATTATGTGCTAGGCCCTGTTCTAGGCACTGAGAATACAGCAGAGAACAAGAAAGATCAAGTTTCTGCTCTCACTGGGGTGACATTCTAGTGGGAGTAGTCAGATAACAAACAAAAAATAAATAAACATATATGTTATATGATGGGTACTACAGGGAACAATAAACAACTGGTGGAGTATGAAAAATGTTGGCATGCAGAGTAGGGATTTTTAAAAGAATGCTCATTTACAACCTCATTAAAGAATGTGTGATTTGAGCAAAGATTAGAAGTAGATAATGTAAAGGGAACTAATATTGATCAATAAATTACTCTGTCAGGTTCTGTGCTAAATTAATTAGATCCAGTCTCTTATTTAGTCTTCACAACCACCAGTAAGGTAGATATTTTTGTACCTGTTGTATAGTTAAAGAAACAGAAGTCCAAAGAACTTACATAACTTGTTAAAGGCTACAATATTAATCATTATGTTTCTCAAGCTTCAATAGACCTACTTCAGGCTTTTAAGTGGTTTTAAAGTTTCCTTTTGTAGGCTTGAAATGAAAGGGTACCCCTGCAACATTTTTCTCCAGAGCACAACAAGCATTGACAACTCATTTCCTTAATTCTCTTCACTTGAACTTTTCACATCTTTGTTTGGGCTTTAGAACTTTATAGTAGGTAATGTGTTGATCCACCGAGATCCCTCTCCAGTGCCAGTGCTGGGAATATCTTCTGCTGATAACTCACACCTGGGCCCCTCAAAGGGCATTGCCTCATCCTAAAGGGCAACTACCTTTCCACCAAGTGATCTATGGAATGATTGGCTGATGTGAGGGTTCAAAGGCCTAAATCCTTTTCTTCAATTTGGTACAACTCTGAAAAGCTGGCCATCCAAGCTCTAGAGATTTCTGGAATATTCTCTAAGGCCTCATTTGCAAAGCAGTGGAGAACATATTCTTTCTCTGTTCAACCCTGCCTTTCTTATTTCGCTACAGGTACATCTTCCTAGAACACTTACAGCAAACTTCCTGCACATGACCACTCATCTCACAGTCTGTTTCCAAAAACTTCTCACCTAAAATCTCTAACCGGTTCTAAAGATTTTCCATTGTGAAAATCTGCTTTGTAGTTTATAAACTCACTTTTGAATTCCATGTCAATTGTATTGTGGTGACTCAATTCAAACCTCCAATTTAAAATACTGTAACTGTGATCTGAACAAATTTAACATGAATTGAAAAAGTTCAGTACAATCCGAGTATAGTGTAACAAGGGACTATGACAAGAAATAAACCTGGAAAGTAAGCACAGACTGGATCATGACATTCTTTCTGGGTGTTGTTGTTTTTTCTTTAGGCAACAAGGAGGCTTTGAACAGATGTTAAGCAGGATAATAAAAAAATCAGATGTACACTTTGGAAAAATATCTCTGGTGACCATGTAGATAAAGGGTTGGGGGGAATCTGAATAAGACTAGAGGCAGAGGAACCAATTAGAAGACTAATTTAGACAAGACTTGATAAAGACATTGAAGGGAAGCAGAATTTGCCACCCCAAAATATGCCACTTTGGCATAAGAATTATCTTGAAATGGCTATTTTTACAAAACAGCAGTAACAAAAGAAGCTCTGAAAATCTAGTAGGAGTTATCATTTTGTAAATGACATTTACATTTATAAGGAAAATCTTCACTTCTGAGAGAATCTCTGTGTGTATGTGTACCAGGAAGAGCAGGTTGATGTATCTCTGGAAATTCTTATTAATGGAGAAGGCAAAGACTTCAATCTACAAAACAACTAAACTCTTGTTTACTGTGCTATTTTTGGCAACCTTCCATAACTGACTCTCCCCATATATATAGGTATTTAAGGTGGTTTGGGCCATTTTAGGGTTACTCAGTTTTCCTGGGTCTCTCCCATGTAAAGAGGAGGTATACTTGTTATTAAACATCTGTGTTTTTCTCCTGTTAATCTGCTTTTTATTAGGGGTTGGAGGGGGATCTTATCCAAGACCTAGAAGGTTAGAGCAACTTTTTTTTTCTCCCCTACAATATGAAATGGTGTTGTTGCTTTATTTATGTACCTATTTATTTAACATATATTTGTTTATTGAACATAAACATATATCACTATATTCATTTTATATGAATTATAAAGCAAACAAAACATGGGAATTAAAAGCCATGTGATAAAAAATAAATATTAATGGAATTTTTATTATTTTCTTTCACCACCACAATGGATGGTATTTGGTTAGCTCATCTTGCAATTCTCCTTTAATGAGAAATCTTTTATGAAGGAGAAATGAAGTGCTTTCCCTCATTCTTTTATTTGTGCAAGGAGGTTTTTATTTTTATTGTGTGCCATTACCATCCACTTAACCTATATTATAATTAATTCATACAATGGATATAATTCTGTACATTACATGCTGACACTGCATAGAAAAGGCATGTAGTGCAGTATATTTTATGTCAATAATGTACACAAATATTACTACTGTTAGTGAGATATTTGAGTCTTTTTCAGGGTACCAGGGGGAACTACAAGTTGCAATGAAACCCAAGGACTTCTTCCTTATCACACTGGTATTCCCTCTGTCCAATTCTTTTGTTTTATTGGGTAAACTTTCTCAAGATCATAAACTAACAAAGGACCTTCAAACAGTACGTGAAAGCCTATAATGAATCCAGCAGTAGCTAATTATCATCCCAGCTTCACAGTTAAGATGAGGAACAGGAATGACATTTCCCCATTTTGGACCACCAGCAAAATCTTGTTGGAGCTGGATCTATATTCTGAGCTAAATCCACACTCCAAGTGCCCTAAATCCTAATCCAGTGCTTTGTTGAAAACCTGTGTTAACTATTCCAAATTTCAGGTGGAAAAAATGTTATTTTCTCCTCTGCATGAAGCTGTAGATTTTTTTTAATTAATCTGATTATTTTTCAACTATCCACAGGGCAGCAATAGGAAATAATACTATGTGAAATATCAGTCCCTTTGAATCACACATTTTAAAGAGTTTTTCCCCCCAGACTTTTTTTTTTACACTCTTATTAGAAAAATCAGTCAGAAATGTTGAAAGCATTCAGTAGAAATGATGTGATATTTGTCTGTGCTGAGGATCAGAATAATTTACCTCTTTTCTTTCATTTCTTTTTGTAAAAGAAATATGATAGACAGCAATGAATTTATCCCAGCACATAGAAAAATTATTCTTCATAATACTTTTTAGGCAGGAAGAGATGTGCCCTTATTGAAAATGCCACCCTATAGATGAACAATCTGATACAGTGACTAGTGTATGTGAAAAATATCTCCCAGTTGCTAAACTATGTCCTTCTTTGAATAGAAAATTGGCAGACAGAATGTGCTGGGGTCCAACCCCAGCAGGTCCAGGGGTCCCCAAAGGTGTGGACGGAGTTGGCGAAGAAGGAATGACATGGGGACAGCGTTCAGTTGATCAGCAGCCTAGCCAGGATCTCTAGCCAGGATCTCCAGCCAAGTTCTGGTCTGGATCTCCAGAGAGGTTCTGGTCTGGATCTCCAGCGAAGTTCTGGTTCGGATCTCCAGCCAGGTTCTGTGTCCATGTTGTCTTGCTAGGTTCTCCAGCCAGGTTCTCCAGGTTCTCCAGCCAGGTTCTGTAGCCAAGTTCCCTCGCTAGGTTCTCCAGCCAGGTTCTGTCCAGGTTCTCCAGCCAGGTTCAGTTACCAGGTTCTAGTCAGGTTCTCTTGCCAATTTCTATAGTCAGGTTCAGTCCAGGATCTTTTGCCATGTTCTCTCGCTAGGTTCTGTCTCTAGGTTCTGAGGCCAGTTTCTGTCCAGGAACTTTTGCCATGTTCTCTCCAGCGAAGTTCTTCTGTCTCTAGAGAACGTTCTGTGTAGGTTCTGTGCCTAGGTTCCGTCTCTCCTCGTTCTGTCTTCTTACATCTGTATTTATACCAGTTGATTCCAATCCTATCAATCTCTATTTCAAAGGTTAGGGCGTTTCTTATCTCCACTCCAGGAAGTAAAGATTATGTAGCTTAAGCATGATTGTTCGTAGCTAAAGTGATTAATTACCCACCTGGCACTTAGTTAAGAGGTTTTATTCCCTCCCTAACTTCAGGGGAAAATCCCTACCTGGGGAAACAACCTTTTTCAGAGAGGAGACCTTGGTTAAAACACATAGTGCCAAGAAGGTGAGCAAACATATTAAGAACAGTATGCCATATATGCCAGGTCCTTTGAAACAGCAAGGATGGACCGGCTCCCGGCAAGAATGTAGAAGAACCTGTCTTGGATCCTTCCCTATTGAAGGAGATTGAGAAATTCAGGAGTGAACGTGCCTCTTGTGCTCTAACTTTGTTTCTGAACAAGTAGGAGGGGGCTTACTTGAGTCATACCAGCTCATAACTCCCATCAGAGTGATTTTTCTAAGAGATGACAACTGTCACCTACTACTTCAGAAATGATGTTTTACCCCCATAGCCTATGATAAAAGACAGATTCATTCATGATTGTATGACTCCCCTTATTACTCAAATTTATTGTTTGTTATTCTCAAGCACTACATGAACATTGCTTAATGTCTATGGTAACTTCTAAGTCTCTCCCCTCAGTGACCTCACCACTTTCTACCCTGGCTGAGACTCTCTTTCTCAATCTCTCTTCATTTCTTAATTCCTTTATTGTTGCTTACCTCAACTCAACCTTAGCCTAGAACTAGTTTCCCAATTGAAATCCTAGTTTGTTTTTCACCCTATTCAAAAGGTACAGTGAGTTCCATTTGAATCATTGTGTGTGTGTGTGTGTGTGTGTGTGTGTGTGTGTGTGTGTGGTTTAAATATACAGAAAACTGAAAAACCTAAGATGTTAATATATTGACACCCATGTTTACTATCCAAAATTAATAAATGTGAATATTTAATTCAAATTTTGTTTTTAACAAAACACTATTGCAGATAGAGTTGCCTTGTCTTTGTGTCTTTGTATTTCTTCACAGTCCTATTTCCGTTTTTGTCTAAACCAAGGCCATCACTAACAGGAACTAAATCCATCTAGTACTTAATTTTATTCATATGACCATTATTGCCTCTATTGAAAATGTAAATTTTTAGCATTGGCCAGCTATCAGTTTGCTCTTATTTACAATTCTACACACATTCTCACAAACATTTAAGAGGTTTTTTTGCATGTTTTTTTCAAAATCTGATAGATGATTATGTTTTGTTTGTTGTTGTTTTTCAGATTGCTAGTGAGGTTGAGCAGCTCATCACTTGTTTAGTCTTGGACATTCCATTTCCCTCTTCTGCAATTTTCTATTATGTCTCATGGATTTGGTTTTCTATTCCAGATGCTAATTACTATTTTTAATGAATGTCACAAATAGCTTCTTTAAATCTATGATTTGTCTTTTAACTCTCTTTATGCTGTTTTTATATAGATATTTAAATTTTTTACGTAAGTCCATCAATCATTTTCTTTATGCGTGTTTTTTGTGTGTCACACTTAAGAGATCCACAATATCACAAATTATTGTTTAAACTTTCTTATTATAGTTATAAAATTTATTTTAAACATTTTCATAGTTAAGTATCTTTATTTTCTGTATGGTGAGTTGTAGCCCTCTTAACTTTTAACACAAGGTAAACCAATTTCCCCACTTAGTTGTAATGCCAACCACATCATGTACTAATGTGTACAGATATTTTTCTAGTTCATTTATTCTGTTCCATTGATCAGCATCAATATTACTAATATTTCTTTGTCCAAGATCTTAATGTATGGAAGGATGACTTTTAGTCCTCAATATGAATTTTAGAATCATTCTAGTGTCAAAAATTTTCTTATAAGATTTTGATTGGAATGGTTTTGAATTTACAGAATAATTTGAGGGACAATTTTTATTTTATGATATTGAATGCTCCCATTTATGAATATGGTTTATTCTCCATTGTTCAGGACTTTTATGTTCTTTGAAAACATAACATACTTTTTAAAAAAAGATTTTCTTACATGTTTTTAGTTTCACTCCAAGGAAGTTACACTTTAAACTATTATAACACTGGTCATTTCTTTTCCATTATATTTTTAATTGATTATTGCTGGTGTATAGAAATACAATTGGCTTTCCTTTGTTGAGTTCTGTTTAACAACCTTGCTGGAGTTTCTTTTTTTATATAATATGTTTTTATTGCCTTTAGAGAGAGAGGAAGGGAAAGGGAGAGAGAGAGAGAAACATCAATGTGAGAGAGAAACATTGATCTGTTGCCTTCCATACACTCTCTGACTGGGTATCAAACCGAAAACCCAGGTATGCCCCTTGACCAGGAATCGAACTGGCAACCTTTTGGTGCATAGGACAACAGTGAACCAACTGAGCCACTCCAGCCAGGAGGTGTTTTATTTTAAATTGGGGTAGAGTTGGAAATTGACTGCCAGTTCAATTTAAGGGATGCAGCGGTTCTCAACCTGTGGGTCGCGATCCCTGAAAATACATCCTGCATATCAGATATTTACATTACGATTCATAACAGTAGCAAAATTACAGTGATGAAGTAGCAACGGAAATAATTTTATGGTTGGTGGTCACCACAACATGAGGGTTGTGGCATTAGGAAGGTTGAGAACCACTGGGATTTTTTAAAATGTATTTTAATTAATAAGTTTTAAAATTCAACCAAAGTGTTTGAATACTATTGCTATGATTTTTGAAATTTCTGTAATTATGTCAACTTTTCCCTTGTTCATTTTTTTCATTCTTCCCTTCTTTATTTTTCTTGATATATTTTAATATTTTTAAATTTTTATTAGTCTTTTTATACAACTAGTCTTTGGATTTATTGATTTTTCTCTATTATTCTTTGTGGGTGTTTTCTGGCATCTATTTTTCCTGATGCCATTTTGTCTAACATTTGGGTATAGAGCAGGAGAATAGCTTATTTATGGATCAATCATTCATTCACCCACCCAACATCCATCATCTGGTAACTGTTCATGCCTCTTTCTCCCCCACTACTTGGTCTCAGTTGTCTGACCCAACAGAGGAAATATGGGTTGGCTCAAGCTATACCAGTATGGAACAGGGAGGGGGGGAGTGTTCAGATATTCTGAAATTCCCCAAGCTTTGTCTTCTTAATTGTCACAATCTACCATGAAATATCTGTGGCTCTCTACAAAGTAAAGCAAAAAGAGGGATGTTTTCATTTTTCTAAACTCTTAATGGCCCAGCAGTGCCATTAATTACAGTTTCTCTGCCAGTGCCCTAGGCTATCATCTTGAGGTATAATCAAGAGTGTGTCCATCTGGTGAGGAATAAAGTTCCCTTTCACTTGGCAACTTGTGTTTAGAGAGCACAAGCATGCTACCACCTGGCTTCCCAAAAGTCTGCAAAGTGGCTGTCAGGACTTCTTTTCCCGCCAATATCTGTGCTAAATGGTATCTGAGTCTCAATTTCCTGGGCCAATCTTCTCTGTTACAGAATCTCTAGCATCTGTGCAAATGTGGATGACTTTTTCTCCAGCTTTCTGATGTGTATTTAAGAGGCTTATCTAGTATGCACTTTGGTTTTCAGCAAGAAAGAAAGCCTCTTCTAAGCTCGCAAAGATTCAGCTAAAGTCACTTGTATGCTTTGAGGACCCAAGTGCCTTTAGGCATTCCATCAGGATCTGCAGTTTTTTGGCCTCAGATGCTTTCCATTGCCACAGCATCTTTTGTGTCTACCTTGAGCAAGATCCAAAAGTCTTCTCTCCCTAAATAAAATTTGCATTGCTACAAATCTCCTCAAGTTTGAGTAGGTTTCATTCCCACACACAAGACATTCTGTCCAAATAATATAATCCATGTCTTGAGCAGCATGTCCAGGCAAGGAAAAGCTAGGAATCTTTTATACCCCAGGACCTGCCAACATCTACTACTGAATCCTCCCCTTGACTCGGGAAAAAATTTCCTATTTTGTTTTGTTTCTGGCTTTAAAGAAATTTAAAATCTATTAAAGGGCCTTAAACCTGAAATTTCATACCTTCACCCTTTCTCCTAGAAATCATAGAGAAGTTAATCTCATCAGCAAAATCTAGTCTGAATGCACTGAGCCTCTCCCCTTCCTGAGGATTTCTTCTAAAAATCAAACGGCCAAGACAGGGACACATTTGTCAAACTGCATGCCATCACAGCCCACCACCACATATAAAAGTATCAGTGACTTCTGAGAGGCCACATTCATATCTGCATACCAGCTCATTAATAATCATATATGTGGGCAGGAGAAACTAAGATGGCAGCATAGGGAAACACCAAAATTGCTGCCTCCTACAACAACTTCAAAACACAATAAAAAGACAAAACGGACATCATCCAGAACTTGCAGGAAGGCTAGCGGAGTGGAAATTCTACAACTAGAAGGAAAGAGAAAAGCACATTGAGGGTCAGGAGCTGCAGAAGTAAAGTGCAAAGGTACGGAGGCTGGAGAGTGCACAGAAAGGGGCTGGTCCCTGAGGATGCGGCTGTCTTTTTGAATCAGGAGGGAGTCCCAAGCTCCCGCCTGCTCTGAACTCCGGTTCCGGGAAGTCTCTGGGGACCCAGGACCCATACAGGGAGAAACTGGACTGTCTGGCAACGGGCAGAACTCGGAACTCGAGGGCGGCTTTCCCTCAGAGGTGCTTGCAGCAATTAAATTATCAGGACACTGAGACACGCGCGGCCCCTTAGGGAAGGGCTGAGAATCTGCCATAGTTCTTTGCTCCACCCTTTGATTCCCTGAGACCCCGCCCCACCCAGGCTGTGGAAGAGGCTTTTGCATATGAATGCCCTGGCCCTTTGCAACCTGAAAATTACCTAACAAACTGCAGCTGGGCCACAGACCCAGAACTTCCAAGAGAAGGCCCAAGGCCCCGCAGCAGCTTGTATTGCTTCACAGCTGGGCCTCACCAGGACACCTCCAAACTCCAAAAAAGGAAGGGGAATCTGCAGTTCTCTTCGTAGCTCCTGCTGGGTAACCTCAGGCAGAGGCTAAATTAGCACCTCCTTAGATCCAAGAGCCAGTGTACCCAGTGGTCAGAGGGGGACCATCCGGATTACAACTCCTCAGATCCATAAGGGACACACCCAGGGGGCAGACTCAGTGAGCACCAAAGCCCCAGTGAAGCAAGTCTTGCCCCAGAAGGGTGTCTTCAGCACAGAAGTTCTCCCACTGCACACACAGCCGATTCTCACTGCCAATTGGCCTGGAGGTCAATTCCTCCCAGTGATCCTACAACAATCAAGGCATAACTACAACAAGACTGTGCACAAAGCCCACAAGGGGGTGCACCAAGAGTGTCCACCTCAGGTAACTGGGGAGGCTGAGCCACTGTGCCCTACAGGACACCTAGCACACAAAACCACTCTACAAACACAGGGAAGCATAAAAAATGTGGAGACAAAGAAACAGGTCACAAATGACAGAAATGGAGGAAAGAAAACGATTGGATATAGAGTTCAAAACCACGTTTATAAGGTTTTTCAAGAATTTTATGGAAACTGCCGATAAATTTAGTGAGACCCTCAAGAAATCTAGTGAGACCCTTGAGGATATGAAAAAGGACCAACTAGAAATTAAGCATACACTGACTGAAATAAAGAATAATATACAGAGATCCAACAGCAGACAAGAGGATCCCAAGAATCAAGTCAAAGATTTGAAATACAAAGGAACAAAAAATACCCAACCAAAAAAGAAAAAAGAAAAAAGATTCCAAAAATATGAAGATAGTGTAAGGAGCCTCTGGGACAACTTCAAGCATACCAACATCAGAATTATAGGGGTACCAGAAGAAGAGAGAGGGCAGGATATTGAAAACCTATTTGAAGAAATAATGACAGAAAACTTCCCCTACCTGGTGAAAGAAATAGACTTACAAGTCCAGGAAGCGCAGAGAACCCCAAACAAAAGGAACCCAAAGAGGACCACACCAAGACACATCATAATTAAAATGCCAAGAGCAAAAGACAAAGAGAGAATCTTAAAAGCAGCAAGAGAAAGAAAGTCAGTTACCTACAAGGGAGTACCCATACGACTGTCAGCTGATTTCTCAACAGAAACCATGCAGGCCAGAAGAGAGTGGCAAGAAATATTCAAAGTGATGAATAGCAAGAACCTACAACCAAGATTACTTTATCCAGCAAAGCTATCATTCAGAATAGAAGGTCAGATAAAGAGCTTCACAGATAAGAAAAAGCTAAAGGAGTTCATTACCACCAAATCAGCATTATATGAAATGCTGAAAGGTATTCTTTAAGAAGAGGAAGAAGAAAAAGGAACTCTTACCATTTGCCACAGCATGGATGGAACTGGAGAGCGGATAAATACCACATGATCTCACTCATTTGTGGAATATAATGAACAACATAAACTGATGAACAAGGACTGATCCAGAGACGGAGAGGCATTGATTGGACTGTCGGGCCTTGGAGGGAAGGTAGGGGAGGGTGGGGGAAGGGGGAAAGATCAACCAAAGGACTTATATGCTAGCATATAGGCCTAACCAATGGACACGGACAACAGGGAGGGGGTGGTGAGGGCATGAGCGGGGGGGGGGGGGGATAGGGGGTAACGTGGGGATAAGGACACATATGTAATATCTTAATCAATAAAAAATAATCATATATGTGGTCTCTAAATGAACTTTCTTCAATTCTGTGAGCAGTATGTCCTGAGGTAGGCTCTGAGGAAGATGGGCATGCATTCTTTGAAATCCAAGGAGAGGTTCTCCTCAGGGGCAAATATAAATTTCAGTACAAAAGCCCAGTTTTAAGAGTTATAACACATTCTTTATTTACTTCAATTAACATATATTTATTTTAGAGCCTCCATCTTGCCAGCCAGGAAGAGAAACTTATTTCAGTTATTCTTTTTTTTAATATACTTTTTATTCTCCTATTTTCCCCTTCTTTCCCCCCTTCTCTCATCCCCTACCTATCCCCTCCCCCAGGTCTTCACTACCCTATTGCCTCTGACCATGGGCTATGCATATCTATATACACTGAGTGGCCAGATTATTATGACCACCTGACATTTGTAGGCAAATTAGCTATAATTTCATGCTGAAGTTGCTAGAGGGCCAGACCATTATAAATAGGGAAGCAGGTTGTTTACCACAACAGTAAAAGTGATTTTTTTTTCTGAAGATATGGGTATACAATGATTTAACAGCCTTCAGAAAAAAATCACTTCTGTTGTGGTAAACAGTCTGCTTCCCTATTTATAATGGTCTGGCCCTCTAGCTACTTCAGCGCGAAATTATACCTAATTTGCCTACTAACGTCAGGTGGTCATAATAATCTGGCCACTCAGTGTATATAAAAAGCCAGCGACCAGAACTCCATAATGACCATAATGACTGGTTGCTATGACGCCCACAGTGGCCAGTGAACTGGCCAATAGGGCGTTGGGACCCACAGCCAACCTCTCAAGGCCCCTCCCCCCAGCTGGCCCCACCCCTGATGGACCTATGAACCAGGAAGTCATGGTTTGATTCCTGGTTGAGGTACAAGCCTGGGTTGTGGGCTCAGTCCCCAGTGTGGGATGTGCAGGAGGCAGCTGATCAATGATTCCCTGTGATTATTTATGTTCCTATCTCTCTCTCTCTCTGAAATCAATAAAAAATATTTTTAAAAATAAATAAATAGTGATATTGGTTAGATTGTAGCTTTTTCCAGAATTGCTAGGAAAGAGTGATTTGGTTGCTAAAAGTGTAAGTCCCCCAACTATAGTATGATGAATTTTATTTTAATAAGCTTTCATCTCTGACCCAAGAAAATAATATTGTCACTGCTTATGTCCTTGGGGCTTTTGAACAACTGTACTTTGCTAGTGAAAAGAAATTTAGTTATACTAATATACTTATATACTAATATAAGATGTTAATAGCAGGGGCTACTGGGTGTGGGGTGTATGGGAAATCTGTACTATCTTTGCAATTTTTCTGTAAATCTAAAGCTGTTCTAAAATAAAAAAAAAGGAAAAGTATATCACATCAGAATGACAAATTTAGGAATCTTGGAAATATCAATAGGAGCAGCATTAATCTCTAGAAGTTTTCTATAACTCCACTTCCTCTATACAAAAGCAGAACTAGATGTTTTTCTACATGTTCCATATTTCCTAGTACTTATTTCTTTCTTGACATCATGTATGTAGACAGTAAATGAATTATTTGATTCTAAAATCATTGAAGGCAAGGATTGTCTTATTTTTGTGTTTCCGTCATCTACCATAATGCTTGGCACATAGTACATCTTTCTTTTTAATTTAAATTCTTTATTGTTTAAAGTATTACATATGTCTCCTTTCCCCCCCATTGACCTCTGCCTGGCCACTCCCACCACCAACCCCCCCCCCTCAGCACATGCCATCACCCCCCTACTGTCTGTATCCATTGGTTAGGCTCATATGCATGCATACAAGTCCTTTGGTTGATCTCTTACCACACCCTTTCATCCTCCCCTACCTTCCCTCTGATATTTGACCGTCTGTTCAAGGCTTCTGTGTCTCTGGATCTATTTCTGTTCATCAGTTTATATTGCTCGCAATATTCCACAAATGAGTGAGATCATGTGATATTTATCTTCCTCCGACTGGTTGTTTAATTCTTTTCTTAAATTTTGTTTTATTGCTTAAAGTATTACAAAAAGTAGTACATCTATCTCCTTTCAATAAATGTTTGTTGATTATATGAATAAATAAGTGAGAGGAAATATAGCTCCTCTAAATTTTTAATTCAGACAACTTGATTTTTAAATGTGTCTAAATTTTCAAAATTCATAATATACTCAATGCATACAGTCAATAGACATTCAGAATGTGTCTATAGCTAATAAAAATGAATGAAACTTTCCAACTCATTTCTCAATTCCTTTTTATTGAAGCATTTTTATTATTCTCCCTAAGATCTTTTTCTCCACATCTTGCACAAAAGGAAGGGGATACGTCCAGTCAATTGTTAAGGAGGAGAGGCCACTAAGGCTTACAGTGATGGCGAACCTATGACACGCTTGTCAGAGGTAACACACGAACTCATTTTTTTGGTTGATTTTTCTTTGTTAAATGGCATTTAAATATATAAAATAAATATCAAAAATATAAGTCTTTGTTTTACTATGGTTGCAAATATCAAAAAATTTCTATGTGTGACATGGCACCAGAGTTAAGTGAGGGTTTTTCAAAATGCTGACACGCTGAGCTCAAAAGGTTCGCCATCACTGGCCTAGGAGGATTCTCACAAGATGTTTGACCCACTTCTATTTATAATCTTGGTTTAACATCAACTGCTTTTTAAAATCTCTCTTTGAAATAGTTGTTTATTATCTTTTACTTATTATAAATTGCCACTTAAAAATCTTTCATATAAATTTATGGGTCTGTTTTGTTGCGATAATAAAGAACTACATTTTTTTAAACTATGGCCTTTACAAAGGTCTTGCTGTGCCATAAACTTTTAATACTTAATGTGCTCTCAACTTTGCACAGGGTCTCTCAAAACAAAAATAAATCCTAAGAGTTCTTATTATAAGGATAATTTTTTCTTTATTCTTTTCTTTTTATTGTATCTATGTAAAAAGATGAATGTGAGCTAAACCTATTGTGGTAATTCTTTCACAATATATGTAAATCAAACCATCATTATGTATACCTTAAGTTTATACAGTGACTTATGTCAATTATTTCTCAATAAAGCTGGAAAAAGAATAACAAAAAAAAATGAAGGGGAAAAATTAAATCACTGTTATAACTATTCCCATAAGTTTTGTTCTGATTTAGACTTTTGATATTGTTTAAGCATTACTAATTATGTACTCTCTGGATTGTACACTAGTCATTAATAGGCCATATTATTGAGTAACTACTAATTTTGGCAAGTGAGTACAGATATATTTATTAAATAAATTGTGAAAGTGATCAGAGAACAATAGTCACTTTCAATTTTTTTCCTGATTTGATGTCTTGCAAGCAGAACTTACAATTGTTTCAATAAGTAAATACTTATTAAGTGTCATATTGAATATGGTCTGGCTACCTAGCACTGTGCTTTATAAGGTTGGTAATACAAAAGCTCTAAAACAGTGGTTCTCAACCTGTGGGTCGCGACCCCTTTGGGAGGCGAACGACCCTTTCACAGGGGTTGCCTAAGACCATCGGAAAACACATATATAATTACATATTGTTTTTGTGATTAATCACTATGCTTTAATTATGTTCAATTTGTAACAATGAAAATACATCCTGCATATCAGATATTTACATGATGATTCATAACAGTAGCAAAATTACAGTTATGAAGTAGCAACGAAAATAATTTTATGGTTGGGGGTCTCCACAACATGAGGAACTGTATTAAAGGGTCATGGCATTAGGAAGGTTGAGAACCACTGCTCTAAAGAGTAACAACAAAATTGTGGATAGTACAGAACCATATATATATATATATATATATATATATATATATATATATATATATATATACTATGGTTTTTCCTATACATACATACCTGTGATCATTTAATTTATAAATTAGGCACAGTAAGAGATTAAAATAACAAGAAATAAAATAGAACAATTATAACTGTATACCTTAATAAAAGTTATGTCTCTCTCTCTCAAAATATGATATCTCAAAATATCTTACTGTACTGTACTCACCCTTCTTGTGATGATGTGAGATGATACAATGCCTATGTAATGACATGAAGTGAGATGAATTATCTAGGCATTCTGACATAGCCTTAGGCTATTATAACAGTTACTTGAAAATAGCACTGCCATTTTGTGACAATCTGATACCTAGACAGTTACTAAGTGACTATTGGGCAGGGAGCTTTATATCATGGATATGCTATACAAAGACGTGATTCATGTCCAAGGCAGGATGGAGTGGGACAGCTTGAGATTTCATTACACTACTCAGAACAGTGCACAATTTAAAAATTATGAATTGACTATTTCTGGAATTTTCAATTTCATATTTTCAGACTGTGGTTGACCGCAGGTAACTGAAACCTTGGTAAGCAAAACCACGGGTAACAAGGAACTATCATATACATATTTTTGGCATTTAATTTTGCTTTTTTATTTTCTAAGTTAATATATATATATGTTTATCTCATTATTTTAAATGAGCATACAGTAAGCTAGGTAAAGATATGTTTAAGGCATATAGAATTTATGTAAAAATTGCATCTGACAAATGTAGATAAGTACATATAAAACAAGGGAGAATTTTATATTAAATACCAAAACAAATTTACTATGGAAAACATAAATTTGTTTATTCACCTTAAACAAATATATAGCCCTTTACTGTACACAAGGAGTAGGATTTTATAAAACTATCTTGAAATTCTTTTTGTAGATTAATATTTATATACATTATTCTTTGAGCACCATTTATGATCCAGAATTCTTGCTGATTGCCTCATGCATATCATATTATTTAATGCTCAGCAAAGACATTATAACCAAGAAAACTTGGGTTTCATTCCCTAAGTGTTTTCACAGCCTGTGTTTTCTAATCTTTAAAATGAGAATAATACTACCCAAATGTGTTTATGTACTAATTAAATTGTATGCTATATGTAACTACCTTAAAGGTTGTTATGAAAATGAAATGACTTAATATATGTTGAAGCACCCCAAACAGAGCCTAGCAAGGAATAAATTCCATACAAGTTTTCTAAATAATAGCAGACTGTGTATTTATAGCATAATACCCATAGATCATTCAACTGGTAATATGAGTCACATATTATGCTAGAACTTTAGCGATATACTGAATTTTCCTAGCCAATTGAAATTGGAGAGAGTATGGAGGGGATTTCACATTATTTGTATATTTGTATTGTTTCAATTAAAATGTGATTTATATTTTACCAGTTATACATGCACATCGTTTTTTAAGTATGTTTTTATTGATTTCAGAGAGAGGAAAGGAGAGGGAGAGAGAGAGAGAGAGAAACATCAATGATAAGAATCATCAATCAGCTGCCTCCTGCACACCCCCTATTGGGGATTGAGTCCACAACCCAGGCATGTGACCTGACCTGGAATCAAACCGGCAACCTCTTGGTTCCTGGGTCAATGCTCAACTGCTGAGCCACACTGGCCAGGCAGCATGCACATAGCTTTAAAAAATAAAATGCAAAATGGCTTATAATAAGAATCTTTCTTTATCTGTCCCACCCTCCCTGTCCCTTAATTCTGTTCATGAAAAACAATCAATTCAATTATTATAGCTGTTTCTACTGGTATTAACTGCCATATTTATAAATAATATACATACATTGCTCTTTTTGGATTCATAAGTTTCAGACATTATTTACTGACTATTGAAAAAGCACTATGATAGTTAAAGATTTATCATTTTATACTACAGTCCACCCCACTTTCCCAAGCCAATTTCCCTATGTCATTTTATCATAGTTTTTTGTTACTGTTAAATCAGTATTCAACATTTTCATCAATGATGTTGTAAATATTATTCATAGCTTGACCATATTTTGAACTATGGCTACATTGACTTTCTTTTAAAACACATTTGTCCTGGAGTTAATAATCTCCTCCCCTTCCTTTTCCTTATTCTCCATTATTTGATTGGCTTTTAAGTACCTGTTGTTCCATTTTTCTCCAAATACTCCAAAATATCTATAAAATATCTATTAATAATTTCTCCAAATGTTCCAAAACATCATATAATCTATATTATTTTTTTATTTTTTAAAATTTAGTAATCTTCCTCCCAGATATTTCCGCTTCCCCTTTTCTCACCTGGATTGTTTGTTCCTATGCATGCTTCATAAGCTGTTATTCTGCAACTTCCTTTTATCATCCCCAAAGCTTGATCTCCTATATTATGAGTCCTATGTCTTCTTGTCATAACATATTCTTTTCTTTTCTGAAATACATTCTCCAGTACCTTTCCCAATTAGAGACATAGTAGGCAAATTTTTGAGTCCTCCCATATTCTATCTTCCACTTGACTGATAGTTGAGTTGGTATGGAATACAAGGCTAAAAATACTTAGTATCTGAAAGTCCTCTTACTGGCCTTTCAGTGTCTTCAGAGAAAACTTCTTCAATTACCTCATTAAGGATGTTTATGCCTGGCAGCTTGTTTCTGGGCGCAAGGTAGAGGATGAGATCACAAGTTTAATAATTTAAGTTTTACTTAATTCCCCTTTAGATATTTGTCTCATTCAATTTTTCTTGTGGCATCCCCAAGTTGGGAGACTCTCAGATTTAATTTATCTCAGAAATTAGGAGAAGAACAAACTTCTGATATTATCTACACAGCTTACTTCCACCTTCTGCATTGCCTAAACATTGAGGCCCTCAGGGATCCTTCAGGGTGAATTGTTTTGTTTTTGTCAGTGTCTTACTCAATTGGCACTTACATTCTACTTTGTCTTTGTAAGTGAACTATCATGCTTCTATCTCTGAAAACAATTTAAGTCTCTCATTGTTGTCTTCTTTCCTGTTTTTTTTTTGTTTGTTTGTTTGTTTTGTTATGGGTTTATACATTGTAGTCTCTGATGGGCAGAATAATAATACCCAGAAGATATTCACATCCAACCCTTGGAAACATGTGTATGTGTGTCATCTTCTATGTTAGAAAGCATTTTTACAGATGTGTTTAAATAAGGACCTTGAGATTGGGATATTACCCTGGATTATGTAGGTGGGTCCAAAATAATCACAGTGGTCCTTATAAAATGGAGGCAGGAGGATAAGAGTTTTATTAAGAGATGCGAGGATAGCCGAGGCAGGTTTGGCTCGGTGGATGGAGCGTCAGCCTGCGGACTGGAGGGTCCCAGGTTCAATTCCGGTCAAGGGCATGTGCCTGGGTTGCGGGCACATCCCTGGTGGGGGATGTGCAGGAGGCAGCTGGTCGATGTTTCTCTCTCATCAATGTTTCTGACTCTCTATCTCTCTCCCTTCCTCTCTGTAAAAAATCAATAACATATATATATATGAGATGCGAGGATAGAAGCAAGAGGTTAGAATGATATAATGAAGGGTCCATGAACTGAGGAATGTGAGAACCCTTCTAGGAGCTGAGTCAAAGAAAAGAATTCTGCCCTGAAGCCTCCAAAAAATTAACAGCCATGATGACAACTTCACTTTAGACTTCTAACCTGTAGAACTATAAGAAAATAAATAGGTTGCTTTAAGCCTCTAAGTTTATGGTAATTTGTTATAGCAACAATAGCAACTAATATGGATTTTGGTAGTAACTGTGGGATTCTGTCACAAATATCTAAAATGTTAAAGTGAGTTCAGAACTGAGTCACTGTCAGAGTCTGGAAGAATTTCGAGGGGCATGATAAGAAACTCCTAGCTTGATTTGAACAGACTGTTAGAAATATGGGCATTAAAGTTGTTGCTGGTGAGAACACAGGGAAATGAGGAACATAGTAGGGAAAGTGCATATTGCCTTAGAGAATACCTGTTATAATAAACAGATTGCTGATAGAAATATAGATGTTTATAAAGGCACTGCTGCTGAGGGGTCAGAAGGAAATGATGAACATGTTATCAGAAACTGGAAGAAAGAGTACCCTTGTTATATCAGCAGAAAGCTTTGCTGAATTGTGCCCTACAGTTACACGAAAACAGAACTTGTAAGCAGTGAACTAGAATATTTAGCCAAGATTTTCAAGCAAAGTATAGAAGTTGCAGCCTGCTTCCTGCTACTTACAATAGAATTCAAGGGAAAAACTTCAGAACTCAAATTTAGCTTAGTTTTTATCAATTTAAAATTGGCTTACATTTATTCACTTTCCTGTTTTCTTCTTGATACTATACACTTGTTTCCATGAATAAAATTTTACTAAGATTCTAATATATTGCCAAACATATTAGATGAATATAAAATCCTTTGCCTTCTGGGAACCTACAATTCTAGTTAAAACATGGGAAATTCAACACACATAATTCTTTTCTCTAATCCCTCACAAAATCCCATTAAAATGTATTTCTCCACAATTTAAATGCCATCTATTTAATATCTTGCTAGGGAAATCTATTAAAATAATATATTCCTCTTTATGGATAATTCTAAATAATCAAAAAAAATATCTTACAGTCCACTGTATAGGTTACATTAGAATGAGTCTCCTTTATTCTTGATCTCTATGTTATAATTAAAGTTAAAATACCTGTAACCATTTTATATTGATGGTAATTTAGAATTTTTGATTTGGCCTTTTATAAAGGTGATGTGTTTAAAGTCAAATTGCCTAAAATACATTTTGTGTTTCCTCCCTGACCTTTAAGAAATTCAGTTAGGCAATTAATGTCTAATTGATGGAGTTAGTGATTTTAGCTCTTGTGCAGCAGAATATCTAGGAAGATGTCTCATACCTAGCCAATACAGAAAAATTTCATGTTTTAATTTTCAGTATGTCTTTGGTTCCCATGGAAACAGTTCAGTAAAAGAAGTTTGAAATGTTACATATTATTTAATATCTTATATTCATATAAATATTGCCAGAAGATATGTCATATCCATTCAAGTGTAAAGTACCATGGGAGTTAAGCAAAGGAATATATTAAATTGAAACTCATTGTGGCCCATTGCTGTTGATACTGTTGGCCTGGAAGGAACTTCAAAAAGATTCTCAAGGACTATCTTGAAAAAAATAATCAATATCTTCAGTAGAAAGTGTACTGATTTTATTAGTGAGAATTCTTATAATCACACTACACTTCTATTTTGTAGAAAAAGACTTCAGAACTCAAATTTAGCTTAGTTTTTCAGGGGATATCAATTTAAAATTATCTTACATTTATGCACTTAGATTTATATGGGGACCAGTAAAACTGGATGGATCCTGAATAAAAGAGGTTATTGGCTTGGTATTATAATGTAAAGTTTCAAAATGTGAACCATTCCAATAAATATAGTTTTTCACTTTCAACCAATTCCATATACTATTGGCCATGTATAATCTCAACTATTAAGCCTAATCATCTAGATATTTCAGGTCACTAAGAATTCTCACTTAGTCTACACTGCTAGAGGGAACTTTGGAAGATATTCAAACATTTTTCTTTCATCTATATATTTTTTTAAATCTCAGAACACTGAAGGGGTTTGTTGACCACCATGAACTCTATATAACATACTTTCTTCTGCAGCATGGTTACTTACATTGGGTGTCATATACAAGTTCTACTAATGGCTGCTACACATTAGCCTGACCATTCACAAATGCATTAATCCCTGTGGAATCTTCTCAAGACTCCTTAGCTTTAGAATGTGAAAAGCTAAGGCAGGGGCCACACCTATCCACATTCTAGTAGTACCTTAAACTCTATTGTGTGTTTTCTTGTATGTCAGTTTTATAGACAGTAAACTTCCTGAGACCAGAGGCCATATTTTAGTTGTTTTTAATTTATCCTTGCTAGACTATCTGAGATGGAGCTTAATCAATACTAAATAAATAAATTTAGTCTGAAACATGTTTTGCTTAAAGAAGTACTCTTGTATTTAACAACGTATTTACTAGATGATTATTATAAACTAGCATATTGGTGCACGGATTCGTGCACATTGAAAGGAAATTACTTAGAAGAAATATTTTAATATTGCTATTTGCCCTTTCTCTATAATAGAAGTGTCAGTCAAATTCACGATCAACAATGACAGATTGAAACACACATGCGATTGGTGCCAGTGAGAGTTTTATATGTATCATGCTTGCCCGAGTCAACTTAGCCTTTTATATATAGAGAATAAAGTTGCTTAATTAGACATGCTTTCTGATTTAGCTAATTTTTTTTCCAGCCCAGTGAGGCACCCCAAATTCTCTTTCAGGTAATTGTCAGCAACACAGCAGTAAATATCAACATAAAGCAGATTATTATTGTAGATCTCACAGGGAGAACAAAGGGTAAAATATTAACTGTAGCAGTGTTTGACTATATTCTGCACAGTAAGAAAACCTGAAGTCATTTTCATGTTCCACCATTTCTTCTTTTCAGTCAGGTCAAGTTTCTAAGCTTTCTAAATCTTCATTTTCTGGCTAATGAAAAGAAAATAGGATTCCACCAAGTTTCCTATCTACCTACTCCAGGATTTCTGTGAGGTTCAAATGAGATGAGGCATGGGAAAATGCTTCACAGACATTTGGTTAAACTGTAAAATATTTCCACCTGGCTATAAAGCTAGCCATGTTCCTGGGATGAAGAAACTCCAAGGAGGCTAGTCTCTAGGGAGAGGAAGATGGATGTTACTCATGTGACATCATTACAGGGTGCCCACAGTGACCATTTCCAAGCTGGGCTGGGCTGTGGGACACATTTTGTGCCATGGGGTCTTGGCAGCGTTGGCTGCAATTTGGTGGGGTGTCACTCCGGGGTGGTGGCGAGGCCTGTGTCCTACTTGGGGGAAGCCGAATGTTGGGTTGTCAGCGCCAGGTCCATGGTGCCATTTATTTTTCAATGGCCAGTGCATGTCATGGCAGCTCCTGCATTGAGTATCTGCCCCCCTGGTGGTCAGAGCATGTCATAGCTACCAGTTGGACAGATGGACACTTAGCCTTTTATATATACAGATAATATGAAAAATAATTCTTTGCATGTATCTGAGTGTATGGCACATTTCTAAATTCCCAGACTGAATTTTGCCACATACACAAAAGTGCCTGAAAAAAAAAATGAGAATAATGCATGACTGGCTTTTAAATAGCTCAGAGGTTAAGAAATACTGATAAAGTACTACAAAAACATCCATGTGACTTTATTGCCTAAGAAAAAGATAATTTCAAAATGTATCTGTAAGTAAATATTGCCAAGTCTTTTCTAGTACAGAGCACTGTGATTTACAAGGGAAGCGAGTACACTGACAACATCTGATGGTACCGAGGACCCTTGATGCTCTGTGACTCACTGCCTGACCTTGTCACTAAACTTTTTGTGCCTGTCAGTGCAGCTGTAAAACTGCAAAAAGCAGTCTCCCCTACAAAAGCATTCCTTTACTGAGCTGTTCTGTGAGATACATATCTTAAAAATAAAAGTAATTGTAAAGATAATGCCATAAGCAATACTATTAATCTTAGTAACAAAAAGTACCAAATACATATTGAAGTCATTGGCATTAAAAATGTTTAAAATACTCTTAAATCTCCTGCCTCCCTATTCCATCCCCTTAGGATGGGATTCATCCCCTTTTGTAGCATCAAACACCATAGAGACCAATCAAAGAAGCAAGCTGCCACAATTGCTAGCAACCCAAACTGATTTACCTTCTGTCAGTGCTAGAGTTCCCCTGGCAATGGCCATGTGTGGAAGAGATATATTGACATGAACTCATGAAATATTTATTTTACTGTCACTAACTAAGATAAAGTCAGTTATATAACAGTCTGTGGTATATAAAAATAAGCTCTTTTATGCAGGTTCAGTACAATTCCTTTTACGTATAATTTAAATATGTCTCTGTAGTCTATATGATCTTTTATACTTTATCTATTCTTGGAACTAGACCCCTAGGAAATTCCTGCCCAGTCTCTCCCTGATGGTGAAGCTGATTGGATCATAATTTACTCTGATTACTGATCAACTTTCTGATTATTATTTACTTCATTTGAATAAACTATTTTCATTGTAAGGGTGGCGGGGAATAGCCAGGGCAACTAGGAATGGGGTCAGTGAAATTCAGTCTCAGTTATAACTTCGGCTTAATTTGGTCAAACTCAACTATGTTCATGACTTACCTCACTCCTCTGGTTGTAAGAGTGCAAATACTCTGCTTTCTTCTTTCTTTTCTTGTCTGCTGTTTTCCAATATTTTACCTATGTACATTCCTGATTTCACTGATCTAACACATTCTACTTCTACTATTTCCCTTCTCCTTCGCCAGAGATTTTTTGCTCTACATTAAATCAATTCTGTAGTCTGGTGAGACTCACTTGAGGCAATATAAGGGGAGTAGTAAATACTATGTCTAACTTAACCAAACTCTTCACAACCCAATATTTTATACATCTCTCACTTTGATAGACAAACCAGTTGAAACTGCGTTATTCTGAAGAAATCAAAGAGCTTCATTGCATTTCTCTCATATGTCATACTATGGAAAACATTTTTTTATAATTGAAAAAATATTTTTTATAAAATGAGTTGTCTCAACTCTAGTGTTTAAAATTTTAGTCCAGTTGGCATGATAAAATATAGTTTATCTAAACATTCTTGTGACATCTCACACTGTTTGCTCATATTTTGGAGGTAATATTATTCACATATATAGGTTTATTTTTTTAGGTAATTATTCTTCATAACCAAAGTTGGTTCATCCATTTATATGTAATGAAAAGAAACTGAAGTATGCTTTAATGATGTAGGCTTTTACTTCTTTGGGGAAAATGTTATTTTTGTTTAATTTTAAAATGTTCTTTTTGATGTACACTAAAATTGAGAGATAAATTAAACAGAAAAAAATACTAAATGTGGGGAGATGTACCATTAGAGTATTCCAGGAATATTTTAACTCTAAAAATATGTATGAGTCACAAAAGTACAGAGTGTATGATTATCACAAGGTATACTTGAACAACATGTTCATTTACTTTTAAAGGGTAAGTCATTTTATGTCAAATGGTAAATACAGTAACCAAAATAGACTCTATCCACAATGAACATTTAGTAAAAAGAAATATTAAGTACAGAAATAAGTTTTCCATTCACTTAAAAGTCTGTATGCCATATAAAGCATTTGGACAAAAAAAAATCTCCAGATATAATTCAAAGTAAGTATTATTTGTCCAAATTATTTGAATTAAAATAGAATATTTAACCAGTAAAATTTGATATTTGGTAAAACTAGATTTTCTCATATTGCTAGAATCAGGGAGCACATTTTGTTTATTTTGTATCTCCTAAATCACTTTGCACACCTAAATACGTGTTGGTTAGATGAACTAATTATCTTCCCTTTTCCTATTAATTTTCTTTTTCGTTTTGAAATTCAATGGTCATCCTAAATAAGAAAAAATATACAGTGGCTTGGAAAATCCAATAAAATGGATCCCTTTTTTCTGAATGTTGTACTGAATTAATTAACCTGTTTATTGACCAAACATTTGCTGAGCAGAAACAGTTATTACATGCCAAGCACTATTTAAGAACTGACAGAGGTGAATAAAACACAAGACTTCTCAAAATACTCACAAGCTAGTGGGAGAGGCACAGAATCAAATCATTAAAATATAACCAACAAAAAAAATTCATGCATAATCAATGTGATGTATTTTCATCAACTTTGAGTACAAATCAATCAAATCTCCTTTCTTCTAAGTTTCTATCATAACATGTTAACAGAAATTACATAGTTTCTCCCTTGATCCCTGCCCATTTCCCCTTACTCCCATTTTAATACTCAATAACCCAAGGATCATTTTTGCTTCCAAACATCAGAGAGAGAGAAATAAGAAAAGACATTTTAAGTCTACCAAGGTTTTCACTTTCATTGTTGCCACAAGAACCCAGATTTCTGTAGCAGGTTTAGGTATAAAATCTCAGTTCTTTTGATTCATACTTACATGTTCAGCTATTAGTCCAGAAACATTGGCCCAGAGATTCTTCCTATGGCCCATCTGATCCATAATTCTTGTGTCAACCTGGTCATCAGCCTAGACAACTTCTCAACTCATAGTGAGATTTCATTTAGAAGTTTTAATATCCTTTCTTTCCAATGAATCTTAGTAAATATCAATCCAATCAACAAGAGAGTTCATATAATATTGAATCTCAACAAGGAATAAGAGTTATAGCACTTTCCTCTTAGATATCTATTTAATCTCTATGCACGTTGATTAACTTTTTTATAAGATTATTTTTATTTTGCAAAGGATATTGGGAGGAGCTACTTTTCAAGCCATAAATAGCACACCTTTTCCTTAAAGTATCAGTGACCTAAAAGCCTTCAATTTCTACGACAATGGTAGGAACTAAAAGTCCCCCAATCTCAAATATATATATATATATATATATATATATATATATATATATATATAACTATAGGTGACTTATCCCCACCTTTAGATATACTGGTAGAATAATGTTCCATTAAATATAAATAATCCAAACTTCTTATATTTACACATTAAGTATAAATAATGTCTCATTAAATATAAATTAAGAAAGCAATGTGATTTTATTTTAATAGCATCTGATGATAATTAAAAAGGATTGCACACTATATGATTAAACTTGTCTGAGTTATGAATCAAATTAGACCTAGTCAAGAAGTATCTGAGTTAACTCAGTCCCTCAGGGGTCATGGCCTAGAAGTAGTTTTATTGTCTTAAACCTGAGTTACAGTGTACCACAGTTGAGCACCTAGACACTATTTTGCCTACAAAAATTCTTGTTTGCTCTGTCAAAACAACCAGGCTCTGCTTAGGTATTCTTCACATACTCTGATTCATTTGGAGCCTGAAGTCATTTTCTTAACTCCAAACTAGTACTTGAGTTCTAGAAGCTCTTATCTAATATCCACAAGGCTGCTTTCTGGGTCTTGCTCCACTTGAGGCAATGGCACCTGAAACCAAAAAAACTGAAGTTTTTATTGCCTTAAAACAAAACATTGTTGTCAAGGAAACATTGTCTTGGTTTAAAGTGAGCTGCTGAACTCACTTATGCCTGATAATTAGTAACTTCCCATTTCAGTTTAACAAGATTAATAAGCTCTAGAGATGCTGCACACTATCATACCTATAGTCAATATGTATTATACACATGTGTATTTTAAAAAATTTAAGAATATAGATTTCATATTAAGCATTTTACTGAAATAAAATAAAATTTAAAAAATAATAAAGTGAACTGCTGAGTATTGAAGCAACTTAGATATTTTGCATGTCATTTTTAGCTGAAGAATGGAAGAACATATTTGCCATATATCTGATAGAGGGTTAATATCCAAAATTTATAAAGAACTCATACGACTCAACACCAAAGAAAACCTAACCCAATTAAAAAATGGTCAAAGAACCTGAACAAGCACTTCTCTAAAGAGGATATACAAAGAGCCAACAGACATTTTAAAGATGTTCAACATCACTAATCTTCAGAGAAATGCAAATTAAAACCACAATGAGATATCTCCTCACACCTGTCAGAATGGCTACCATCAATAAATCATCAAACAACAAGTACTAGCGAGGATGTGGAGTAAAGGGAAAGAAACCCTTGTGTACTGTTAGTGGGAATGTAGATTGGTGCAGCCACTGTGGAAAACAGTATGGAGGGTCCTCAAAAAATTTGAAATGGAACTGCATTATGACCCAGCAATTCAACTTCTAGGTATATATCCAAAAAAACCTAAAACACCAATTTGAAAGAATATATGCTCCCCTATTTTCATTGCAGCTTTATTTACAACTAGAAGCCTGGTGCACAAAATTTGTGCATGGACGGGGGGTGTCCCTCAGCCTGGCCTGCACCCTCTCCAATCTGGGACCCTTTGGAGGATATCCTGCGAGATTGGGCCTAAACTGGCAGTCGGACATCTCTCTCACAATCCAGGACTGCTGGCTCCTAAATGCTTGCCTGGCTGCCTGCTTGCCTCATTGCCCCTAACCACTTCTGCCTGCCAGCCTGATCACCCCCTAACCACTCCCCTGCTGGCCTGAATGCTGACTAACTGCTCTCCTGCCAGCCTGATTGATACCTAACTGCTCCCCTGCAGGCCTGGTCCCCCCAAACTGCCCTCCCCTGCAGGCCTGGTTGATCCCAACTGCCCTCCTGTACCAGCCATCTTGTGACAATGTGGTGGCGGGCATCTTGTGATGATATGGGGGCAGCCATCTTGTGGTGTGAGGGCATGGGGGTCAATTTGCATATTCTGTCTTTATTAGATAAGACTAGAGGCCCGGTGCACAAAAATTTGTGCACTCGGGGGGAGGGGGGGTCCCTCAGCCCGGCCTGTGCCCTCTCGCAGTCTGGGACCCCTGGGGGGATAACGCCCTGCTGGCTTAGGCCTGCTCCCGGGTGGCAGAGGGCAGGCCCAATCCCTAGGTGCAGCCCCTGGTCGGGCTCAGAGCAGGGCCGATTGGGGAGTTGGGGCACCACCCCCTGTCATGCACAGAGCAGGGAGGATCGGGAGGTTGCGATGCCACCCTCAGTCATGCTCAGGGTAGGGCCGATTGGGGGGGGGGGGTTGGGGCACCGCCCCCTGTCACACTCAAGGCAGGGTTGATAGGGAGGTTGCGGCGCCACCCCCTGTCACGCACAGAGCAGGGCCCATCAGGGGGGTTGGGGCGCCAACCCCTGTCACGCACAGAGCAGGGCCCATCAGGGGGTTGGGGTGCCACCCTCTATCACGCACAGAGCAGGGCCAATCAGGGGGTTGGGGCGCCGCCACTCTCACACTCAGGGCAGGGCCGATGGGGAGGTTATGGCTCTACCCTCTCATACAGAGAGCAGGGCCCGTGGGGTGGGGGGGTTGGGGCGCCACACCCTGTCACACACAGAGCCACAGGGCGATCAGGAGGTTGGGGAGCTCCCCCCATCAGGCACAGAGCAGGGCTGATCAGGGGGTTGGGGGCTGGCTGGTTTTCCCTGAAGGGTGTCCCAGATCAGGGTGGGGGTCCCCACTGGGGTGCCTGGCCAGCCTGGATGAGGGGATGATGGCTGTTTGCAGCTGGTCACACACCCTTCAGGGTGGGGGTCCCCACTGGGGTGCCTGGCCAGTCTGGGTGAGGGGCTGAGGGCTGTTTTCAGGCTGGGACTGAAGCTCCCAACCGCTCCTTTTTTTCTTTTTCTTTTTTTTATTCTGAGCCAGCTTTAGCTCTGAGGCTCCAGCTCTTAGGCCTCCGCTGCTGAAAGCAGGTATCTGTTTTTTTTAGGTTCTACAAACAAAACTCTGTATAACTCCAGTTCTGAGATCCCAGGCTAGCTGAAAGCAGGTTTCTGGGGTTTTGTTTAGCTTCTATATTTGTTACAATGTTTCAAACTGCAGGCTCAGAGGCCAGCAGCGGCAGGCGGGGAACGTTGGTTTCCTCCGTCACTGAAGCAAGCAAGCCTCATGTTAGTTTCAAGCTGCCTGGCTGCCGGCCGCCATCTTGGCTGACAGTTAATTTGCATATCACCCTGATTAGCCAATGGGAAGGGTAGCGGTCATACGCCAATTACCATGTTTCTCTTTTATTACATAGGATAGTCAAGATATGGAAGGAATCCAAGTGCCTATCAATAGATGACTGGGGGAAAAAATCAGTGGAGCATGACTAGGGTGGCTCAGCAGTTGAACTTTGACCCAAGAATCAAGAAGTCACTGGTCAAAAATGATATATTCACCCCTATGTTCATAGCAGCACAATTTACCATAGCTAAGATTTGGAAACAGCCTAACTGCCCATCAGCAGATGAGTGGATTAAAAAACAGTGGTACATCTACACAATGGAATACTACACTGCTATAAAAAAGAAGGAAATTTACCATTTGCAACAGTATGGATGGAAGTGGAGAGCATTATGCTAAGGGAAATAAACCAGTCAGAGAAAGATAAATATCACATGATCTCACTCATTTATGGAATATAAGGAACAGCATAAGCTGATGAACAAAAACAGATCCAGAGACAGAGAAGCATCTATCAGACCATCAAACCTCAGAGGGAAGGCAAGGAAGGGGTGTTAAAAGATCAACCAAAGGACTTACTAGGTGTACCGGTTAATGATGCGGATTTTGTAATCAAAGAAAACACGATAATTTCAAGAGAAACATCAAAAGTGCTTTATTCAAAGTAATGTCCATCGCTAGCTACATATTTCCCCCATCTTCAGGTAATTTGTGGATACCATCCCAATAAAACTTTTCTTGTTTTGAGGCAAACCATTCAGAGACTTAATTTTCCGCTTTGTATGTTTTGAAGTGCTGCTCAGACAGTGCGTATGCCATCGATCAGTACAAGTGGTGATCTGAAGGAGCAAGGTCGGGTGAATATAATACTTCCCAGGAAAGATCTTTTAACGTGTCTTTAACTGGTTTTAAAGTGTGTGATGGTGCGTCATCATGGAGCAAAAATAGTTTGCCGTGTCTTCTGGAACATTCTGCTCATTTCACGATAAAAGCATGGAGGGGAGCTATGGGGGGGGGGGGGAGAGGAACATCTGTAATAATCTGAACAATAAAGACTTATTTTAAAAAATTGATTATTTGTTGTCAGTAGTGATCAGTATTACTGGTTTTAGAAGCTCATAATACACCACAATTTCCTGATCCCACCAAACACAGACCATTGTCTTCTTTCCAAAGCGATTTGGCCTTGCAGTCGATGTTGATGGTTGACCTGGATCAACCCATGATTTTGTGCATTTGGGATTCTCAAAATAAATTCACTTTTCATCGCCAGTCACAATTCCATGCAAAAAAAAGACTTCCTTTGTGTCATTGAAGCAACATTTTACTGATGACTTTTCAGTTTTTCATTTGTCTTTTGTTCAGTTGATGTGGCACCCATTTTCCTTCCTTTAAATTTTTTTCCATTGCTTATAAACAATCAGAAATTGTTTGCTGAACAATGTTTAATCTTTCTGCAGGTTGTTTTTGAGTTTGACACGCATCTTCATCCAATAATGCTTGCAATTGTTGGTCTTCAAACTTTTTTGGTTGATCCGTTCTTTGTCTTTCACATTGAAATCATCACTTTCAAAGCATTTAAACCAGCATTCACAAGTATCTTGAGATGGAGCATGTTCATCAGAAGGTTCCCGAAGTATAAGATAACTTTTTCTTCAAAATAAAGTAATGAATTAAAACTTCCCGTGAATGCTCTTTTTTTGGCAGGAAATCCAACATTTTTAAGCATAAAATATCTATGATGTTAACACCTTCAGCAAATTTGACATATGAAGTTTTGAAGCTTGCTGTTAATACAACAAAATAGCATACATATCAAATCACATATATATCAATATATGTGTAACTCCATCTTTTGAAAGAAATCTGCATTATTAACTGGTACACCTAGTATATGCGTGCATATAAGCATAACCAATAGACACAGACACTAGGGGGGTGAGGGCATGTGCTGGTGGGTGGGGGTGGCCAGGGAGAGGTCAATGGGGGAAAAAGGAGATATATGTAATATTATATATAATACTTTAAACAATAAAGAATAAATGAGAAAAAAAAGTCTCTGGTTCAATTCCTGGTCAGGGTGCATGCCTGGGTTGTGGCTCCATCCCTAGTAGGGGACATGCAGGAGGCACCTTTTGAGAGTTAAAAGTGGAAAGAAAGCAATATAGCTCTCACCAACTGATTATTGAAAGTCAGAGAGTTTTTTGTGAATAAGGAAATATGCATTCTGCAAGACTACCTCTGCTCCCCACCTGCTATATGATCTGGACCTCGTTACCTGACAATCTGAACTTACTATTTCCATCAGGAAAATAAATAACAGTAAAAGCCCAATTTCTATAGACTGAAAAGTGTTGTTGCAAAGGGCAAATGATCAAATGTAGAACAAGCACCTTGTGAATTATAAAATATTTTTTAAGTGGGGATTGTCACTATAACCACTGAACTGTAGTTAGGAGACACCAAGTGTTCTTTGACATTTATTTCTAAGAAAAAAATTGTACTGCATGAGTATTTTTATAAAGAACACTAAGTCATTTTTAACAGCAATTTCAAAGATGTAGAAATGTTTTCAACAGGCTGAATCTTTGTTGATATACAACATATAAGAATAATGTTTAATTAATAGATATTTGATGAAGATTTGAAAACTGTGCAAATGAATCAATGAATGTATTAATTAACTCTGTGTATGTATGTATATACTTATACACACATTTATGAATCAATGATTATATGTTATGAGTGGAAGCATATAGGCTTATTTGGGTATTTCTGAATCAGCTAGATACCTTGAAATTATTTTGGTTCTTTAGGCTTAAAGTGCTGTGATACATTCTTAAAGTTTGGTTCTGATGGTAATTTATCTCTTCCAGGGCAATGTATTTGTGTAGAAGAGGAAATGAAGTGTTTTTTTCAAATGTATGTCAATAAAGTTCAATGATGAAATTAGCCCTAACTCTGTATATGACTACTATAACAATTTATATTTCTATTAAAATAAAATTTTATACAGCTTTCTAAAATGACATTTTTTCTTTGTAGCAACCAGATTACCAACACTGTTAGTATAAGTTAATAATTTTTAACTCTCCAGAGTGTCTGTGATATTGCCTTAAGTGTTTGGGAAGAGGACACAGAGATTAATTAGAAAAGTCTCATCCCTTCCTTTCAACCTATATTTTTTTAGGCAACATCCATATAGACTCACTAAAAATAAAAAATAAAATTGAACAAGATATGGACACATTGGTTTCATTTCTTAATGTCTAAAAGACTCACTGAGGATAATGAAGTTTTTAAGGAAGAACACTATTTTAAGCCACAGAGGAATTCTCAGGAAATGGCTGATGAAATGATGCCCTGAAATGCCTACCTTATACTGTTGTTTCATCATTTCTTCAAAAATATTTATTGAGTGCCTACTATGTTGTCAGGCATTATTCCCAGCACTGGAAGTACAATAGTGGAAAAAGAAAAGACATCATGCCCTAGCTGGTTTGGCTCAGTGGATAAAACATCGGCCTGAGGACTAAAGGGTTTCAGGTTCGATTCTGGTCAAGGGCACATGCCTAGGTTGAGGGCTTGATTCCCAGTAGAGGATGTGCAAGAGGCAGCCAATCAGAGATTCTCTCTCAGCATTGATGTTTTTATATCTCTCTCCCTCTCCCTTTCTCTCTGAAATCAATAAAAATATATTTTTAGAAAAAGACATTGTTCTTGTTTACATGGAAGCATATATTATAAGAGTGGAAACTGAAAATAAATATTTTTTAAAAGATAGCTTAAGATAGAGGTGTAACAAAGAAAACATGCCTGAAGAAGAGTTAGTAATGGTGAGTGAGTGATAGCTTAAATGTGAAAAGCATGAAATTTGAAGACTCACCAAAATAATTTGAAAATACATTCTAACAAAGAAGCCCACTGATTAGAATCAACATGCTAATATTATACCTTTATGGTAAAGAAAACAAACATTTGAATGAGGCATTATTTTATATCTATTAGCCGAATAAAAAAGTTTTGATCTTTACTCAGTGTTGGCAAGAATTCAATAAAGCTAAGAACCCCCACCAAGTTATCAGCAGAAATTTTATAGCACAAGATAATGCAATGATATATTCAAAGTACTAAGAGAAAAAGCAGCTAACAAAGAATACCTACCTGAAACTTGCCCTTCAGCAATGAAGTTGAGATAAGGACTTGCCCAAACACTGAAGGAATTATCACTACACCTGCATTACAAGAAATGCTGAAAGTTCTTCAATTCGAAGTGAAAGGATGCTAATCAGTAACATGCAAACATGAAAATATATAACACTGTAAGTATATATGTAGTCAAAAAAAAGACATATATTCAAATTCAGAATATCTTAATACTGTAGTATGGTGGTATTTTAGCCACATAACACTGATATAAAGATTAAAAGACAAAGCATTAAAACGTAACTATAGCTAAAATAATTTGTTAATGAATTCACAATATAAAAAGATGTAATTTTGACATAAACAAATAAAAGGATAGGAGTAAAAGGGGAGAGTAAAAGGTAAGTTTTTGTATGTGATCAAAGTTGTTATCAGCTTAATATAGACTATTATATCTATAAGTTGTTTTATGTAAACTTCATGGTAACCACAAAGCAAAAGCCTGCAGTAGATATACAAAATATGTAGAGAAAGTAATCAGAGCACACCACTATTTAAAATCATTAATTCACCAAGGAAAGCAGCAAGAGCGAGAGAAAGGAACCAAGTGAACTACAAAATATCCAGGAAACAATTAAGATGGCATTAGTAAGTACTTACCTATTAGTGATTAATTTAAATGGATTAAATTCTTCAGTCAAAAACCATAAAGGTGCTGGATGTAGGCTCAAAGTGAAGGGATGTTAAAAGATATTTGATACAAGTGGAAACCGAAAGAATGCAGGGGTAGCTATATTTATATCAGACAAAATAAACTTTAACTCAAAAGCTGTAACAATATACAAAGGTCATTATATTATGTAAAAGGGTTGGAGCACTTAAATATTATTAAGCAAATATTAACAGATATGAAAGGAGAAATAGACAATACAACAATAGTATGGGACTTCACTATCCCACTTTCCACAATGGATAGATCATGCATATAAAAAATCAATAAGGAAATATTGGGCTCTATTCCAGATGAAACTAACAGACATCTACAGAATCTTCCATACAAAAATGGAAGAATACATATTCTATCAAGCACACAAGGAATATTCTCCGGAAGAAATCATATGTTAGGTCAAAAATAAGTGTTAGCAAATGAAGAAGGTGAAATAATCTGAAGTATTTTTTCCAACCGCAACAGTATGAATCAAGAAATCAATAATAGGAGAAAAACTATAAAATTCATAAATATCTGGGTATTAAACAATGCACTCCTGAAAAATCAATGGATCAAGGAAAAAATCAAAAGGGACAAATCTTGATACCAATTACAATGAAAATACAACATATAAAAATCTATGGGATGCTGCAAAAGCAGTTCTAACAGGGACATTTATAGAACCTACATTAAGAAAAAAGAAGGACCTTAAATAACCTAACTTTATACCTCAAGGGACTAGCAAAAGAAAAACAAATTAAGCCCAGAGTAGGCAGAAGGAAAGAAATAACAAAGATCAGAGCAGAAATAATGAAACAGAGACCAGAAACACAATAGAAAAAAAAAAAAAAACAATGAAATCCTGCTATTAGTGACAACATGCATGTAGCTTACAGCAAAATAGATGAAAAAGAAACAACCTATGTGTCTGACAACAGATAAATGGATAAAGAAAATATTGTATACAATAGAATATGTAATATATAATGGAATATTCAGGCATGAGAAAGAAGGAAATTTTGCCATTTGTGGCTACATGGATAAACCTTGAAGGCATTTTGCTAAGTGAAATAAGTCAGATAAAGACAAATCCTATCTGGTCTTACTTATATGTGGAATCTAAAAAAAAACACCAAACTCATAGAAACAAAATAGAGTGGGTAGTTGCCAGAAGCTGGGGATGAGGAAAATTGGGAGATGTTGGTCAAAGGCTACAAGGACAGTTATAAGATGAATATGTTCTGAAGATCTAATATTCAGCAGGGTTAACAATATTATATTATACTAGAGGCCTGGTGCATGAAATTCTTGCACTGGATGGGGGGTCAGTCCCTCATCCCCGCCTGTACCCTCTTGCAGTCTGGGACCCCTCGGGGGATGTCCAACAGCCAGCTTAGGCTCCCGCAGAGATCAGGCCTAAGCCAGCAGTCGGACATCCCTCTTGCAGTCTGGAACCCCTTGCTCCTTACCGCCCACCTGCTTGCTGCTCTTTACTGCTTGGCTTGCTGCTCCTTAGTGCTGCCGCAGAGGTGGAAGTGGCTCCCACCACCGCAACTGCAATCACCAGCTGTGAACCCGGCTTCTGGCTGAGTGGTGCTCCCCCTGTGGGAATGCATTGACCACCAGGGGGCAGCTCCTGTGTTGAGCATCTGCCGCCTGGTGGTCAGTGTGCATCATAGCAACTGGTCATTCTGGTCATTCTGCCATAAATATCGCTTAGGCTTTTATTATATAGACTAGAGGCCTTGAAAATGGATTCGTGCACAGTGAAAGAAAATTAATTAGAAGAAATATTTTAGAGGCCAAGGTGGGACCATGGGAGGGCTTCAGGGCATGTCTGGCCCATCTTGCCCAACCCTGATCGGCCGGACCCCAGCAGCAAGCTAAACTACCAGAAGGAGCGTCTGCTCCCTGGTGGTCGTTGTGCATCATAGCAACTGGTCGAATGGTGGAACAAGCGGTCAGACACTTAGCATATTAGGCTTTTATTATATAGGACTAGAGGCCCGGTGCACAAAAATTTGTGCACTCGGGGGGGAGGGGGTTCCCTCAGCCCAGCCTGTGCCCTCTCGCAGTCTGGGACCCCTTGGGAGATAACGACCTGCTAGCTTAGGCCTGCTCCCGGGTGGCAGAGTGCAGGCCCAATCCCTAGGTGCAGCCCCTGGTCAGGCTCGGAGCAGGGCCGATTGGGGAGTTGGGGTGCCTTCTCCTGTCATGCACAGAGAAGGGCAGATTGGGAGGTTGCGATGCCACCCTCAGTCACGCTCAGGGTAGGGCCGATTGGGGAGTTGGGGCACCGCCCCCTGTCACACTCAAGGCAGGGTCTATGGGGAGGTTGCGGCGCCACCCCCTGTTACGCACAGAGCAGGGCCCATCAGGGGGGTTGGGGCTCTGTACCCTGTCATGCACAGAGCAGGGTCAGTAAAGGGGTTGGGGAGCTCCCCTCTGTCATGCACAGAGCAGGGCTGATCAGGGGGTTGAGGAGCTCCTCCCTGTCACTCACAGAGTAGGGCCGATAGGGGAGTTGGGGCACCGCCCCCTGTCACACTCAGGGCAGGGCCGATGGGGAGGTTATGGCTCTACCCCATCACACACAGAGCAGAGCCCGTGGGGGGGGGGGGTTGGGGCGCCGTCCTCTATCACCCACAGAGCAGGGGCGATCAGGGGGTTGGGGCGCCTTCCCCTGTCACGAACAGAGCTGGGCAGATAGGGAGGTCGTGGCCCTGCCCCCTGTCACACACAGAGCCGCAGGGCGATCAGGGGGTTTGGGCGCTGCCCCCTGTCACGCTGATCCCAGTGCCAGGAGGCCTCTCGGCTCTGCTGATCCCGGTGCTGGGAGGCATATTACCCTTTTACTATATAGGATAGAGGCCTGGTGCATGGGTGGGGCTGGCTGGTTTGCCCTGTGTGTCCTGGATCAGGGTGGGGGTCCCCACTGGGGTGCCTGGCCAGCCTTGGTGAGGGGATGATGGCTGTTTGCAGCTGGTCACACACCCTTCAGGGTGGGGGTCCCCACTGCGGTGCCTGGCCAATCTGGGTGAGGGGCTGAGGCCTGTTTTCAGGCTGATGGGTGCCTGAAGCTCCCAACTGCTCCTTTTTTTCTTTTCTTTTCTTTTTTTTTTATTCTGGGCCAGCTTTAGCTCTGGCTCCAGCTCTGAGGCTTCTGCCGCTAAAAGCAGGTATCTGGTTTGTTTGTGTTCTATAATCGAAACACTGTATAACTCCAGCTCTGAGATCCCAGGCTCCCTGAAAGCAGGTTTCTGGGGTTTTGTTTAGCTTCTATATTTGTTACAATGTTTCTTAAACTGCAGGCTCAGAGGCCGGCAAAGCAGGCGGGGAACGTTGGTTTCCCCCGTCACTGAAGCAAGCAAGCCTCATGTTAGTTTCAAGCTGCCTGGCTGCTGGCCGCCATCTTGGCTGGCAGTTAATTTGCATATCTCGCTGATTAGCCAATGGGAAGGGTAGTGGTGGTACCCCAATTACCATGTTTGTCTTTTATTAGATAGGATTTTATAGGATACTTAAAAGTTGCTAAGAGAATAAATTAAATGTTCTCACCACACACACACACACACACACACACACACACACACACACACACACGGTAATTATGTGAAGTGATATTAACTAAGCCTATTGTCATTATTTAATGCTAAATCCTATCTAATAAAGAGGCAATATGCAAATTGCCCATCATGTCATCACAAAGATGTCGGTGCCCACAGCAGAGGTGAAGTTTCCAAAACACAAGATGGCTGCACCCACAGTGGAGGCTGAGTTCCTGTAATGAGCCTTAACGAGCAATCAGCAGGGACCTAAAGCTGCATGGCACTGGGCCGGGACAGGGGACCTGAGGCTGCACCCCCTGTCTGGTGGGGCTTGCCAGGGGACCTTAGGCAGCGCCCCCCACCCCGGCACCAGTCCAGGAGACCTCAGGCTATGCCTCCCACCCTGGCACCAGGCCAGGAGACTTTAGGCCATGCCCCCTGCCCGGCAGGGCTTCATGGGGAACCTCAGGCTGCATACTCTTCCCCAGTGCTGGGCCAGGGGACTTCAGGCTGCACCCCCCACCCTGGTGCTGGGAGACCTGAGGCTGCACCCCATACCCGGTGCCAAGCCCTGGGACTTGATGCTGTGCCCCCCACGTGATGGGGCTTGACGGGGTTCCTGAGGCACTGTCCCCCACCCAGCGGAGCTTGACAGGGGACCTCAAGGCACGCCCCCTTCCCCCTGTGCCAGGCTTGGGGACCTTAGGCCACACCTCCTACCCTGGTGCCAGGCCGGGGGACCTGAGGGTGCACTGGAGGACCTGAAGCTTCACCCCCCACCTGGCGCCGGGCCAGGGGACCTGAGGCTGTGCCCCCCCCCCACACCCTGTGGGGTTTGATGGGGGCTCTGAGGTCCCCCCTCCCACCCAGCAAAGCTTGACAGGGGACCTGAGGCTTCGCCCCCTGCCCAGTGCCAGGCCAGGGGACCTGAAGCTGCACCCCCTGCCCAGCAGGGCTTGATAAGGGTGGGGCCAGCTGGGTCTGGATCTTGCCCAATGGGGGTGGGGCTGGCTGGGTCTGGATCTTGTGAGATTTTGAGGCACTATGGGTGGGTGGGGACTTGACTCTGGGTCCCATGGTGTGCCCCAGACTCTTACAGGAGGAAGATTTTCATATACATTTTACTAATTTTCTTTCATCTCTGACACTTCTAATATAGAGAAAGGGCAAATAGCAATATTAAAATATTTCCTCTAATTAATCCCCTTTTTATGTACATGAATTTTGTGCACCAGGCCACCAGTATATGTATCAAATCATACTTTTATACACCTTAAACTTACATTATGTTATATGTTAATTATACCTCAATTAAAGCTGGAGTAAAAAAGAGAATTCAGTGAAGGCTAGTATACTTTTACTATAATGCTATAAATTGGTATACCTTTTTTTGGAAAGTAAATTAGCGATATTAATAAAGCCATAAAGTATGCATGCCCTTTCACCCAGTGATCCAAAATCCAAAATAAAAAAGAAAATGCGTGAAGTCCATCTGTGTGAATCACTGCATCATTAGTAACAGGAAAAAAAATTGGATCTAATTGAGATGTCCAACTGGAGAAAAATGAGTAAGTAAATTATAGTGCCTCTATACTGAATATTATACCGTTATTAATATGATGATTAATAACATTTTGGCATAAGCTCATAATTTAGAAACTTTTAAATATGAACTTACTCAGTGACATTTTAATGGCATTTAATAGATTCCAAATTCAGCACATAAAAATTATCTTCTCCTACCTACCCCCCTCCCATTTTAACCATCTCTAAGCAACATTCATACCCCCTCTGTTCCTTACAATGACTAATTGCACTACCATGCATTCAGGCACTTAAGCTAGAAATCTGAAAATTATTTTTAATTCCTCTGTCCTCATCATCCCCATAAACAATCACTCATGTGTACTTTGTGACATGCAAATTTTTTTCTTTTTGTCTACTTTGAATTAGGCCTTCATTGTCTTTCAGCAGGACTTTATAAATAGCCTGTTGTTTTATTTAGTTTCTCAATCTAGATTTTTTCTCTCTCCAGACCTTGAAAAAACCTGCTGCCAATTCTTGTCCCAAAATATAAATTTGATCATGCCATTCTCTTGTTCAAAATCCTTTAGTGACTTCTCATCCCCTATAAAAGATTTTTCTTAATACCTGGTTCTAATGTGTACAATTTCACCTAAATGTAGGAGCATGCTGGAGCTGGCCCATACCACTTCACAGCCCAATATGAGCATTTCTTCTAAATTCTGTATTCACTGACATGTTGGAAGCTTGAAATTGGCCATGGCAATGCTATTTATACCACACAAATTGGCAAATCCTATGTATTAGGGCTTTCTGGAGAGCAGGGTGTTAATTTACCAGCACACCGTTGCCCCAACCTGCTTTTCCAGGTGTATCTCTCATTCTATTTCCCCAGTGAAACATCTTCTTTGTTCATCCCACTCTCTTTTCTTTTACTTAACTTTCCCAATTCTTAGACTTTGCTCAATCTGTTCATTTTGTCAGGAGCACTCTCCTCGTACCCCTGATCCGTAACTACCTATCTATGAAAATCCTACTTATCCTTTATACCCAACTCATAAGCTCCTCCTATAAATGTTACAATATATCCCTCCCCAACCACCAACCTTAAATGTATCTCTCTCCTTATATTCCCAGAGCTTTTGTTACTCTCATAAAAACTATTGGTCTTCTTTGCTACTTCGTTGTCCACATAGCTGCTTTCTTTACAAATGTGTGACTGTTTGGACAACCAAGACAATTCTACATTCATCTTGTTTTCCTCCACAGTACCCAGCAGAATGCTTTGTATCATAGAAAGTGATTAATAATAATAATTGGATTTAAATGGACTAAAAAAACATGACTCGTGATCTTATTATGGTGCAAATCTTCCAAATGACAAAGAGAAAAAAAATAATGTAATGGATGCAAAACAGAACCAATATTTGGTTTAAATCCCTATCCTGATCATTTCTTATGAATTCAAATAGCATATTTTTCCAGCTTTCATGATGCCATGTGGTATTAAATATTTTTACTGAACTTGCTAAAGAATTATTTATATAAAAATATTTTTGATAAGCAATTTGGCATTTATCCAGACTTATATACTTCATGTCCCACTTCAGTTTAGCTATTGTTGATATATTCATGATTTTTAAACAACTTAGACTTACCAATATTCATTTTTCTACTTTTTTTTGTCAGTTGGTCTATCTTTTATTGCAGTGACAGACAGCTTCAGAATTACAGAAAGTTGATTTATAAAATGGGTTACCAATACATCGGCCTTTGGACTCAACTACTATATCCACTTGGAAGTCTGGACTGTGCAGTTTTTAATGGAAAATAATTTTAATTACATTTTTTTCTCATTGCAAAATCAATAGGTTCTCATTAACTAGAAAGCAAAGATGCAGATAAGTGAAAGGAAGCATCAAAAATGACCTACTATTCCATCTACCTAGAGAGAAATACAAATGTATGTCCTTTCCCTTCATATACATTTATTCTCTCATTCATTCATCATTCATTCAATATCTATGTGCCAAGAAAATTTCTAGGTCTTAGAGATATCTAGCCTCACTTTTAAGATTATAACATTCTGAATATTCAACCTTATATTACAAAATTTTTCTCCTTTGATTTGTGGAACCATAAACTGTTCCTAGATGTATGTGGACTTTAGTAATTGCTCTGCCTACTCCTTTTTTTCCTTGTTCTATGTAAGAACTAAGGTAATTTCCTGTCTTGCATACATGGATCAGTATTCAGCCAAAGACCTGGGGGTTACCTATGCATATCTCCAAAGCCAGTTCATCTCCTTTGTGTAGCTCTCTATTCTCCAGCAATATGTTCCTCAGATTTTTATGGCCTTGGTTTTCCTGGGTTTCTATTTATAGCTTCTTAGCTCAGCAAGACTGCAGTCTCTGATTGGGTTTCTCTCTCCCCCATCTCCCCTCCAGAGATGCAACCTAGAAACAGCTCCCAGGAAATAAGCTGGTAAAGTAATAGTGCTTACCTTGTTTGTTGTCCTTTTGTAGGGGAATACATTCCTGTGTTGTCTAATGTTTCATATTTTTTCTGGTTTCTTATTGCTTAAAGCAGGGGGGCCAATTTCATTCTCATTACTCCATGTTGACTGACATTTAGGTTTTGAAAAGATTACTCTGGCTGCTGTGTTGAGAATAGACTGAAAGGGAGAAAGGGTGTAGCAGGGAGATCAATTACAATGCTATTATGTAAAAGTCTAGGCTAGATAAAATGATGGCTTCAATCTGGGTGGCAGTGGTGGAGGTTGAGAGGACTAGTCACAATTTGTATATACTTTGAAAGTAGAGAGAATAGGATTTCCTTACAAACTAAGAATTCTGAGCGACAGAGGAATTAAGAATGACTAAAATATTATTAACATTAGTTTTCTGATTTATTTCACGGTTATTAGTTTATGTAGAGTTGCTAGCTCTTCTTTACTTTAGTCACTTATTTTCTTAGAAAATTGTTCACTTGATTGAGGTTTTCAAATATATTAGCATAGACATAAATATTCTTTACTTCCTCAAATCCCTAACTGTAATTATACCCACTTTTTCATTTCTAAAATGTGCAATGGGTTTTTCTCTGTCTTTTACTCTCAACTGGATTGCCAGGGCTGTGACTATTTTAATGCACATCTGTCACACAGTATATAAAAATTATTAACTATAATAGAATCAGGAATCCACAACATGGTATGGGAAACTCCATCACAGTGATATCCTTTGAATGTATAAATTCATTCCAGAAGTCTTTTTCAGCTGACTCTATATCCAGAGAGAGGCAACAAAAACAAAGATCTTACATGTATACAGCACTTTGTAGTTTATACAATGAACATTCACATCATTTTCTTTTATTATCTTAACTACCCCATGAAGAAAACATTTTTTCAGTGTTTTATAAGGTAGAAACTGAGACTCAAAATGGTAAATTCCTTTTTCTAATATAATTTCTAGTATGTGGCAAAGTCTATGCTTTTTCCACCCAATAACATTCTGCTTTCTGTATAAGAGGGTATATATATGCTGCTGCTGCTGCTACTGCTGCTAGTGTGTGTGTGTGTGTATAAACATGTAGATGTTTGTAGTTTTTTATAGTTTTCTTGTGCTTTTGCCATTAAAATATGAACTGGGATTATGGTTTATAGAACCACAGTAATGATGAAAATAAAAGGTTTTTGATTCTGTATAAACTAACTTTTATGTATTAAAATGTCCTGAACTTTCTACCATTTTTGTATTAAAAACTTATCCTATATAATAAAAGGGTAGTATGCAACTTGACCCTAACAGTGGAACGACTGGGAACAACCGGTCGCTATGACACGCACTGACCACCAGGAAGAAGATGCTCAACACAGGAGCTGCCCCTTAGTGACCGGTGCGCTTCCACAGGGGGCACCACTCAGCCAGAAGTTGGCTCATGGCTGGCCAGTGCAGCGGCGGTGGCAGGAGCCTCTCCCGCCTCCACGGCAGTGCTGGTGTTCGACTAACAACTTAGGCCCTCTCCCCCTGGGAAAGCTCCCGGGCTGCCAGAGGAATCTCTGACTGCAAGCTATCGGGCCTAAGCTGGCAGGTGGACATCCCCTGAGGGCTTCTGGACTGCAAAAGGGCACAGGCCAGGCTGAGGGGACCCCCCCCCCTCCTGAGTGCATGAATTTTCATGCACCAGGCCTCAGGTCTAGTATAAAAAAACTTTTGAATATTAAATTTGTAATTAGATATAATGAAGCTATTCATCATGAAGTTGGAGTAACTTGAAATATTTAAACCATTGTACACCTCTGCTTTATATGTGTTTATCTCCTGATGCACATAATTGGGGATATTTGTGAATAAAACAAAAACACAAATTATTTTAAAGCATATTGGAGTAAAATATGACTAATGACAGAGAACAGTATAAAAAAGGAAAGAACTGCTTGGTTTTTAGCAGCTCCCTATATACATTTATTCTTACTGAGTACTGAAAAATAGTAATCTTGTCACATGACTGGATAGCATCCACCCACAGGTGCAGTAATGAATCAAAATTAAAAATACCCCTTTTTGGAAAAGCACCTTTTAAAATGATAGCACTCTCATATTCTAAAGCATAGTTTGTTTTCTATGCTTATATTTAGTTGTTGCAGTTCAAAATTTCCACATATGACTAATTTAATAGCAATTTTAATTTATTTTTAAAATGCTATATACCATACAGCCATCTCAATAGGGAATTTTATACTATCACAAGGCATCAAACAATAAAGTAATTTTATTGTATTTTGGAAGACACATAACATACTTGGATCTATGAGTCAGAGAATACAGTTTGCAAAGAACAAAGCAATTTACAAAAATGCTCATATATTATCTTTGCCAATTTGACGCTACTTTCAACAGTAAAAGACATGATCCTCATTTCACATTGTGCCATGTACATCTGGCTAATGTTTTAGTTACATGTAGAGAGCAAATTGACCTAAAATTTTTTGTGTTCCATACATAGACATCACTGAGATCCTTTTAATTTAAAATCTTTGCTTGCTTTGTTTATAAATCTCCAGAACTATAAACAAGACCCATTCACTTATACATTCAGTAGCTAGAAGCCAGTATATTGTGTGAACCTGCAAGGGGAGGTTGATTTACATGGTAATAGGCATCATACCACATGCACTATATTAACTGAGATGACTACTTTGTGTAAGATCAATAATAGGGAATAGTCGCCTCACTAGTACTATGTCATAGCTAGAATGACGATGAGTGATAGTTCTCAGAAATAATTGATTAGGCTAATTTCTATTATTAAAATATTCTTGGAAACACACACAATCACTTTTTTTAAAAAAATTTCATGTATACTTAGTCCTGCCTGTGCTTTTTGCCAATAATTCTACCAGCTGGCCTGTGGGAGATGTTTGCAAAAATGTTTGCATTTCCCTTATGTCCCCTCCAAACCTTTGTTTCACCACAATAATGAAGGGAACAAAATGTTCACATTTTCCAAAGGTTTACCATTTTCAAGAAAAACACAAAAGCTCAACTGAAATGAGTGTTCATTTGCTGGAAGGTAGCCAAATACAAACAGATGTTCAGTTTTTGTTAATTGAGGTTTTGTTTTGTTTTGTTTTGTTTTCTGAGCCTGATGCCACTTAGAGGAACACATTTTGGTTTTAGACATGGATTGATTCCTAGCATCAGAATTATATGTTATGAAAGGGATGATTAACCAGTCATTTCCTAGCTTATCTAAAAGGTGATGCACTTCCTGATGTTTGAGATTTTAAGAACAAAATTGTGTGTCCTCCAAAGTGGCTACAGAAAGAACAGCCCTAGACAGGAGGCCTAGATCCCACCCCTTCATCACTAACTCCTTGTGTGACCATGGGTAATCATCTTCTCTGTCTAGGTCTTAATTCCCTGTGTGTGTTAGGACAGATACTACCTAAGATTATGTAAATCTAAACCTTCCTTTTGTGTCTTAATACCCATGATAAAAATATTGACACTTTAGTATTCATTAGAATTAAATTCTTAATATATGAGTTCATCTTTATTCTCTTTATCAACGTGGACACTCAATTTGTACACCTGATAGGAGGTTAAAAAAAAAGTCCCAATGAAAGAGATGATGGTGTAACAGGGAATAAAAAATTTTATACTACTATGACTAATCATAGAATAGAACTAAATACGAATGTACTCACAAAGCAAACTTATTAAAAATCTATATAATGCAACCCATATTAATCTCAGTTAATGTTAAGCCCAGCTTGTTACTCCAACCTGATTTTTCCTCTCAAAACTAGAGCCTGCATGTAAGAAGTGTTTTGTTTTGTTTTAGTATACTTTACAGTGATCTGCAGTTTCAGTTCCTATGTGAAGCTAAGGAGCAGCCTGACCTCAAGACCTCCCAGGAATTCAGCTGACAAATCAAAGCAAAGCAAAACAAAACAAAACAAAACAAAAAACAAAACAAAAAATACAGATGACCAACTTAAGGATGTTGGCCATACTGATCCATATCAAGACCTACAAGAAGACATCTTGCACATTCTACATGAAATCTTATGGTAACCTACAAAACAACCTTCTTGATTAAATAACATATAATGAACAATACTTCTCTGCAGGTCAGGAAACAAATGTATGCCTTAAAACAAAGGTCCAATTAGTCATGCCCGCCATAAATCACTAACAGTCTTTTTATGAGCATATTGCAGAAATTGACTGTTCTAGATCCTGCCTGGGCTTGACTTGATTAAAATCCCTGCCTGCATTGAGATATTAAGATGTTTTTTCAGGACAGTATTTCGCCATCTTCTCCAGATCCCAACACTTGAATAAACCACCTTCCTTCTCATCAGTACCTATCTTAACAAGTTTGGCTTTCATTGCGACAGGCAGCCAAACCTGAATTTGGCAACAATGCCAGTGGAAAAGGGAGATAGCTAGAGTGCTATAAGCAGAGACTTTACAGCCAGACTACCTGAGTGAAAATCTCAAGTCTCTTCTACTTACCAGCTGTATAACCAGGGGGAAATTGCTTTGATTCTTCAAAAGCTTAAGATATCTGTTTCTTCATATGTGAAATGGATATAGTGATAGTACCTACCACATATACTAAGGAGTTCTGAAGATTAAATGAGTTAATAATTAGTATAAATAGTATGTTTTTAGAAGAGATAGCTATAATTTCTGCACAATATTACTTGATATGCCAAGAAATTGGAAATCATATAGAGAATTATGAGGAAAAGGTATGCTCCAAAAAGTTAAAATGGTAAAAAGTGCAATTATGTTAGGAACACTATTATCCAACAATTATTGGCCCAGAGCACAAATTTGTGCACCATGAAAGGAACTGTGGGCCACAAAGGCTGCCATGGGCACAGGGGCAAGTCTTGGCCCATCCTCCACACCCCCTGCCCACTCCCCACCCCCACCTCGCTGCGACCCCCTGGCCCCCTGTCTGCCAGCAGCCCCCTTCTCACTGCTGCTGTTCCCACATGCTGACAGCATCAGCCCCGTTTGCACCCGCTGATGGCATGGAGCAATTGGGCCAGTGCCAGCAGCGGGTGTGAGCAGGGGCAGTGCCAACAGTGGGTGTGCTCGGCAGCTGATACCCTGATAACCCCTCAGGAGCAGGGGGAGGTAGAGAAGCCCTCAGGGGCAATCGAGACCAGCAACCACTGCTTGCACCCACTGACAGCACTGAGCAATCAAGGCCAGCGCTGGGCTCCAGCACTGGGTGCGAGCGGTGTCTCTGGCGCTGGCAGCAGGTGTGAGCAGCAGCTCCGGTGCCAGCAGCAGGTGCGAGTGGGACTGTCGCCAGCAAAGGGTGCAAGAGGCAGCTGCCGGCCCCAATCACCCCTCAGGAGCAGGGAGAGGTAGAGGAGACCTGAGGGGTGATTGAGGCTGGCAGCCACCGCTCGCATCCGCTGGCAGCACCAAGCGATTGGGGCCAGCACCAGGCACTGGCAGCGGGTGTGAGCAGGGCCAACACCCACAGCAGGTGCAAGCACCAGGCGGGACTGTGGCACAGGAGCAAAGAATTTTCAGTAACCACCAGAAGCTCTCCCTGATGACAGCAACCAGTGCCCTGCCTTGATCTGGCGCCCCAACTCATCTGCTCCACCATTCCACTGCAGCCAATGCCCACCATGTTTCACACTCTGCCGCCTGCTGCTGACACCCGTCATGTTCCATGTGCACCCCCTGGTGGTCAGTGAACATCATAGCGACTGGTTGTTCAGTTGTTCAGTTATTCCACCATTCAGTCTATTTGTATATTAGGGTTTTTATATATATATAAACCTAAGTACCTAGAAAGAGCTGCATATAATCTTGCTTACTTGTTGCTTTTGGTTTTCAATTACTTTGTAAGAGAGTTAAAAAGGAAAATTCATCCTGACATGTTAATCATTTTCTAACTTATTTTAAAATTATTTCATAGATTTGCTGTCTTATTTAATTAACGCTCTTTTGTTGTTCTTTATTTGCTTGGCACTGAACAGACTGTAAGACCCTGGTGGCGGCCCCTTTCTCTTCTGTCTGAGCCCTAAGATTTCAGACAGTATTTGAAATAAATCCTCTAACTCGAATGTCTCTTAGCAGGCAGCAGAGCCACCTGGCATGTCAGTACTGTAATTTCTTTCACTGCATGGCACTAACCCACTATTAGCTCACTTTTCACATAATCAGTAATACTCTGTATGGTTTGTTGTGTACTGTACCTATAGATTAGCTGTCAGGCTTCTCAAGGAGAAGTTCTCATCAGTTTGGGCACAAACTGATGTAGCAAATATAAATCTCAGTCCAAACATTCAAGTATGCAAGAAAAATTGCCTTCCTCATTTCTCTTAAATTAGCTTAATGCTGACATTGAGGCCACATGTTTCTGGGTTTATATAAAATTCCATCTCAATCATTACTGTGATGCTCTCCCCCACCCAGAATAATAGGAGAATATGGATGTCTGTAGAGTTTACCCAGAAAATAATAATTATATGCACCACCACCACCATAACTCAAATGTATATAACAACTACTTTGTGCCAGGAATTGTTGTATGTGTTTTCTATATTCTAATATGAGGGAGTCTAACTTAGGTCTATTGGGCTCTGCTATGGGATGGATTGTGTCCCCTACCTCCAAATTCATATGTTGGAAGTAGTTTATTAGTTATCTAAAAGAAAAAAATCATCATTTGTATCAGTCACTACATATTTATAATTTTCCTAAAAGAATAGACTTATTCTTTAGTCTGTTTTCTGAACCTTCCTGTAAGCTAAGAGAAATGTGAAAACCTTCAACAGGATGTGATATACAAGATAATGTCTTTCTTAGAATGATTTAGCTCTGAGTAGCTCTTAGTTGAAAGTTTAATCACAGGTGATGTGTAGTTAGTTCATTGTATGTTCTGCTCAGCAAATTTTAAAAGATACTTTAAGGTATTGCAGATTGACAAATGAGATGTTATTTCTTTGAAAGAGAACGCTGTATCAGACTGCTGTTAATGTCAGAACAGTGATGGACTATTTTAATTACACATATAAAGAGATACCTGATAATGAAGAATAGTTGAGAGAAGATGGGATTGAACCATTTACAGGTATATACAGAGCTATCTGGATGGTTCAGACATGTTTTTAAAGATGATTCCCTTCTTTCTGTGATTTTTGGAAACAAAAAGGTTGCAAGGTTATGAATTAACTTTCCAATATGTCAGTTCTGTATTACAAAGAGATTTGGAAGGCTCAAAGCAATATTTCATTCTCAGTTGACAATCCACATAAAGGGCACATTCCCATGCTTCTGTTTCTTATATAGTTAGTACAGCAGTAGAATGTGGCACATTGTTTTTATGGTACATTTTCAAGTTGTCTCTTGATGAAAAAGAAGTTGGAATTTGGAAGTTAGAACTCTAAAAGTTCCCAGATATTCCTATAAAGGAACTCATAAACTGTTAGGATGTAAATGATAATCTCTCACACTCACAGTAAAATTACTGTTTCCATAAATCAGTTTAAAGTGAGCAGCATTTTCTACTTTAAACACCTATAGGCTCTATTCCACCTGTAATACCCTGACAATTTTGTCTCTACATATTTGTTACATTCATTGATTCATTGAACAAATGTCTGTTGAGCACTTGTGATATTCCAGATACAGTGGGGCCTTGACTTACGAGTTTAATTCTTTCCGTGACGGAGCTCGTAACTCAAATTACTCGTATGTCAAATCATAAAGTGAACGAGTGAGACACGTGATGCTGGGCTGATGTTGTGGCGTTCACTGTGACGTTTGCTGTGCCAACTAGCGGTGGGGTATCAGAAGCTGGCTCATCACCCGAATTTTAGTTCTCAATTCAAAGCAAAAAATCGGCCGAGAGACGGCTCATATCTCAAAAAACTCGTTAGTCGGGACACTCGTAAGTCAAGGCCCCACTGTACTGTGATAGATCTTGAGGATTAGCAGTGAATGTGATAGATACAGGCTCAGCCCTAAGGGAGTTATTATGTCCTTGTAGGAGAGACTGGCATTAAATAAATAGTAAAGAGAATAAATACAAAATGACAACAAAGGCAAGTGGCATGACGGTGAGTGACAAGAGGTTAGCAGAGTTATAACAGGATAATTTGACCTAGGATCTTAGTAAGGAGTCCCAGAAAGAAATTTCATTTTATAAGAAGACTGTTCTTCTATCATCAAACTTTTCCTTATATATAAAACTGGTTCACATACATTGGTTATAATATAAAAGTTTAAATTTATGTGTCAAAATTTAAACATAAGATTGCTTTAAGAATCATTTTCTTGAAGTGTACATACAGAAAAAAATATACATATAATCAACTATTTCAATAGACTTTCAAAAAGTGAACAGACCCATTTAACCAGCATTCAGGTCAAGAAATAAAACATTACCAGTTCTCCAGAAGTCCCCCTCATGCCACCTCTAGCTATGTGTTTTTGAAACAGTTTAGTGGGTTCTTGTGCCTGGGAAACTCAGCCTACAGATATCTGATCGCCCTTGGTGTGCCTGGGCAATGCAGGCCTTGTTTGCCTGGTCACTCCTAATAACACCTAGGATGATAATAAATTGGTCCCATAAGAGTCAGGTGTGATGGGCATCTATCCAGGGTAGCCTAAGGCACCAAGTCCATGTAGTTGATGTGGCAGCCCTCAGACCAACCAATGGCCTTTTCTCCTGATCAAACAAGCAAAGACTGTTTCCTTGAAAAAACTGTGGGCTGTCAGACTGGTTTCATCTATCTTTCTAGGCTGTCGGTATTCATTAAACTCCACCTGGAGTGGAGAATATTTGTAACCCTTAACTCCTCTATTTGTCTGAGGAGCTTCCTCTCTTTACTCCATAGTGCCTTGCTTGGGAAGTTAGAGGCAACATCATAGTGTGCACAATTTTTATCCACTCCCTATAATTTTGTTCTCTGGCTGAAAGCCTACTCATTACAGCCGTGGGCAAACTACGGCCCGCGGGCGGGATCCGGCCCGTTTGAAATGAATAAAACTATTGAAAAAAAAGACCGTACCCTTTTATTTAATGATGTTTACTTTGAATTTATATTAGTTCACACAAACACTCCATCCATGCTTTTGTTCCGGCCCTCCGGTCCAGTTTAAGAACCCATTGTGGCCCTCGAGTCAAAAAGTTTGCCCACCCCTGCATTAGAAGGAAAACAATGAGCTCCTGGCTGTACCAAAGCAAATGGAAAATTAGTCCTTAAGCAGTCTAATACACCTGGACAGGTATGTCAGGGGAAAATTCTTAGAATATGATACCTTAAGCTGAGATACTGAAAGGTGAGCAAAAGTTAAGGAGACAAAAAGGGAGAGCCTTGTAGGCCATATTATGATTTTCCCCCTTTATATTAAGTGGAATTGAAGCCTCTTACTTAATTTAGAAGAACATATGTGCAAAATTATCAAATTTATATTGAAACAGATAAATCTGACTAAAGTAAGGAGAACAGAATATTAGTGCTTGAGTGGAGAAGCACCAATAACAGCTAACAAATATTAAGCACTTACTGAGTGATTTACATATATTAACTAATTTAACAACCTGTGGATAGAGTCTGTTCTTATCTTTATTCAACAGATAAGTTCACACCAGTAATAAGTAGCAAAGCCAGGATTTGAACCCATGTATATGGTTTTCAGAATCCATGAATCTAAAAGTACTGGGCAGGACTGGCTTACACTCCTTCACACTTAACATGAGGGAAGCTAAAAAACTTTCCCCCTTTGATAGATTTCTCTTTTTTTTGGGGGGGGGGGGTGTAGATTTGGGGAAGAAGGGATGGGTGACCACACTAGTATCCAAGAGAGGAGGACATTGGTATGATGACTATAATTTGTTTCTTCCCCATGTTGCCTCTACCTAATCCAGTGTTTGTAAAACCAGGGCTATAAATACAAGTGCTGGAAAAAGGAATGGCTTTTAAACAAGAAACTGTAACTATATTTTTATATATTTAAGTCAGAATTCCTAAGGTCCTTATAGAACAAGTTTTAACTTCACTTTGGCCAAGTTGGAGTTTGATAATGGTCAAGCCCATTAGTTCTGTACCTATGTAACCCTTCCCTATGTGAATAAGACTGGACTGAGGGAAAGTAATAACTAGATTAGTATTGCTATCTGAAATCTAGACCAGCACAGTGGCTGAACCTAATGTTCCTTTCAGAAGTGGAAAATTTTAGGTATAAATGGAGAAAAGGAAGTATAGTAGCTGAGGGTAAAAAGTAAATAAATAAATACATGGGTTATGTAATTGCCGGAAGCTAATTCCAGCATGTCATAAATGCAAGAAGTTTCATCAAGAGGTTGATGGAACCTTGAGGCTTGCCTGTTGGAAATGGCTAAGGGCATTTCCCCACACCTAAAGATTTGCATAGATGATTGCTTGCTGCCAGACAGCTGAGGGCATTTTAATCTACATGTTATCGCCTCCTACTGGCTAAACACCTGAACAGCCGTAGGCAGTTCCCCCAATCTGACAATGGACTCTGTATACCAAGCCTTACCTTTGATGTATATTTACTTTGCCTTAGGACTATTTTTGTTAATAAAAAGCAAGGGGTCCAGAAAGACAGCAGGACTTGGTTTCATTAGCTAAGTCTCCTCTGGCCCCCCAAAATGCCTTCCAAAATTATGTTTCGTCCCTAGACTCTTTAATAATTTACACGCAGTCCTTCTCCAAATTCCTGAACCCTTCTAGATGTCGAGAAACACACAAAGGCATTATGTAATGAGGGAGATACAATATTATATGAACACCTTTAAAGAATCTCTCTCCTCTCCCCCCTCCCTTCCACTCTCTAAAATTCAATGAAAAAAATATCTTCACTCCTTGGGTGAGGATTAAAAATAATAATAAAATAAAACTCTTAAAATGCCCTGAATGACAAAAGTACCCTTTGTTATTCATAATAAGCCCCTTCCATCACATCTAAAATAATGCTGAGGAGGTAACTTGGGTTGGGGCCTTTCAATAACCTCAGGATGGGACTGGTCATCAGAGAGATCAAGTGATTAAATTTTGAAAGTTTCAGTTCCACCCACTAACCTTCTGGAAAGTGAGGAGTGAGGTCTGGGATTGAACTATAAAAACACTTAATGAGATTCAGAGAGCTTTCTAGGTTGGTGAATACATTGAAATGTTGGGATGTAGCACCCTGAGACCAACACCTACATCTCCAGCTGTGGACACTGCCAGTGACAGGGGCTTCTCACCAGATGCTTGCTCTTCTCCCTCCTATCACATAAGCTCCCCCTCTCTGTGTAACCTGTGTGTGACTCTATTAGCTTATTGGGGAGATTTCCTCTAATGAACCTGGCATTGTGGAAAAACATAAACATTTGTGAGTGATTCTTTTTGGGATGCTCTCTTGCTCATGACATATATAGTTTATTAATGTCTACAATTTTATTTATTTTTGTGTTTATTCTCTGTTTTTATCCTGCTTCTTCTTTTCTGTCTTCTTTTGAATTACATAAGTGTTTTTTTATTTAATTTTTTTTAGTATTCCATTTAATTATGTGATCTGCTTTAATTATATCTCTTTGTCTTGAAGAATGATGTCAAATATAATTTGGTATCTTCCATATATACTTCATTATTATTTTTAATATGTATATCATCATATATTTGTCCCTTCTTAGTTGACAACTTTGTTCCTTTTTTTGTGGTTATCTTGATGAACTTATTCCTAGGATTGTTAAATTGAGGTCACATATGAGGAGGACTGAATGCCACATTGAGGAGTTTAGATTCATTATTGATATTCAATAAAATATTAAGATGCTCCCTTCAATGTAAATGTAAAACTTTGGAGGGTTAGGATAGAATAAAATGGGTGGGTGACTTACACAGGATTTAATGTCACTGTTACAGTGTTTTAATTCTTACTCCAATGTTTCAATTGCCCATTCTAATTCTCTATCAAACTATTACTTGAGGAGGCTATCTCTATGCGAATTGTTGGACAATATGGGCTGCAATGTCTCTCATTCTGAGAAAATGTGAGTTGGCAGTCCAAATTGGTACAGTATCTCCTGTTCTGTTTCTTTTATAGTACTCTGAGCATTTGCATCTACCACCAGGTAAACAAAGCCCAGTCCAGAGTCAGTATCTATTCCTGTCAAAACCCAGTTGTAATCCTCTGGGTCTAAATAATTGATAGGTCAAAGATGAAATTACAAAGTAAATTAGAAGATACCTTGTACAAAATGATAATGAAAACAATGTATTAAAGGCTGTGGAACATAGATTAAACAGCGCTTAAAGGGCAAATTATAGTTTTAAATGCTAATATTTGAAATATATTAATTTATTGAAAAATAAATTAAACCAATGCCCTATGGTTCAACTTTAATATCATTAGAAAACCAAGTTAAGTAAACTTAAAATTAGTCGAAGGAAGGAAATAATATAAGAGCAGAAAACAATCCTATACAATAATGAAGGAATATGCAAATTGACTGTCTCTCAGCCACAAAGATGGCGGCGCCCACAGTGGAGGTGGGGAGTTTCCATAACACAAAATGGCTGCACCCACAGCGGAGGCTGAGTTCCCATAACGATCTTTAACTAGCAATCAGCAGGGACCTGAGGCTGCACGTGCACCCCCCCTCTCCCCCCGCCCCATGGTGCTTGACAGGAGACCTCAGACCTTGCCCCACACCCTGGTGCCAGGCTGGTGGACCTCAGGCCATGCCCCCTGTCCTGGCATTGGGCCAGAGGACCTGAGGTCATGCCCCCCACCCAGCGGGGCTTGACGGGGGACATCAAGGTGCATTCTCCCGCCCCAGTGCTGAGCTGGGGGACCTCAGGCTGCTCCCCTCGCTCTGGGTCAGGGGACCTCAGGCTGTGCCCCCTGCCCAGTGGGGCTTGACGGGGGAACTGAGGCTGCAGCCCCCTCCTGGTGGGGCTTGACAGGGGACCTGAGGCTGCGCTCCCTCCCAGTGCTGGACCAGGAGACCTGAGGCTGCGCCCTCTGCCCGTGGGTCTTGATGGAGGACTCAAAGCATGCCCCCCACCTGGTGGGGCTTGACAGGGGTCCTCAGACCATGACCCTGCCCGGTGGGGCTTGATAGGGGATCTCAGGCCACATCCCCCACCCTGGTGGGGCTTAACAAGGGTGGGACCATCCAGGTCTGGATCTAGCCCAATGTGGGGGACCGGCCAGGTCTGGGTCTTGCGCGATTTTGAGGTACACATGGGTGGGCAGGGACTTGACTCTGGGACCCATGGTGTGCCCCAGACTCTGACAGGAGGAAAATTTTCATATACATTTTACTAATTTTCTTTCATCTCTGACATTTCTATTATAGAGAAAAGGAAAATAGCAATATTAAAATATATCCTCTAATTCAGTGGTTCTCAACCTTCCTAATGCCACGACCCTTTAATACAGTTTCTCATGTTGTGGTGACTTCCAATTTCATTGTTACAAATTGAACATAATTAAAGCATAGTGATTAATCACAAAAACAATATGTAATTATATATGTGTTTTCCGATGGTCTTAAGCGACCCCTGTGAAAGGGTCGTTCGACCCCCAAAGGGGTCATGACCCACAGGTTGAGAACCACTGCTCTAATTAATCCCCTTTTAATGTGCATGAATTTTGTGCACTGGGCCACTAATAAAATATAAAACAAATAATATATAAAATTGGCATAGCTAAAAGTTGTTTATTTCAAAAGATTAACAAAATTGCCAAACCCATGCTAGACTAATCAAGGATAATATGAGAATAATATGAACAATCTTGATAACTATGACAAAATAGACACTTTTTAAAAACTCAATTAACCAAAATAACATCTCATTTTGTTTTTTTTGTTTAAATAAACTGAACTGATCAAAAAACCTTCCCCAAAAGAAAACTGCTATCAAGCATTCAAAGTTTAAGGAAGAAATAATGCCAGCTCTAAACCTTTTCAGAAAATAGAAGAGGGAGGACTTCTCAACTCTTTTCATGAGCTAACATAAGCCTAATACCGAACCTTACAAAGAAATTTCAAAAAAATAACATTTTTAACCAATATCTCTCCTAAATATAGACCAAAAAATCTCTAAAAAATATTATAAAATAGATAATATATAGACAGGATAATGAATCAGGAACAAGTAAGGTTTAATCATACGAATTCAGGATTGGTTTAACATATAAAAACTAATCACTGTAATTCATCAAATTCAGAGACTAAAACTCATTATCATTTCATTAAATGCATATAAAATCCTATATAAAAAAAGCTTTATAGGCAAATTGTCCCCTCAACTGGGAGTTCAACTGGGAGTTCAACGAGGGGTGTGGCTGGCCCCTCCCCTCCCCATAACTGGCCCCATCCCCGATAGGCCCCCCCACCCCGATTGGGGGTGGGACTGGCCAGCCAACCTCCTGCATCCCCTCCCCCAGCTGGCCCAGCCCAATCAGCTCCAATCAGAGCAGGCCGGCCAGACCCCACCCATGCACAAATTCATGCACAAATTTGTGCACCGGACCTCTAGTATTATATAAAATTTACAACCCATTCATGGTAAAATCTCTCATCAAAATAAGAAAAGTAGGTACCTTCTTCAAATCAATGAAGGTCATCTATGAAAAACTTACAGAAAATATATTTATTGGTGAAAAACAGTCTTATCTTCTACAGTGTGATAAAATTATAGAGAATACATATAAGTGTTTATAAACCAAAATTTTCAAACCAGTCTGATGTATCCAAAGATTCACCTTGTTTAGGAATATTATGTGAACTTGGATCCAGATATAATTCTACATTTACTTACCAAATATCAACAATGAATCAGACATTTTTATTAATACAATTTTATTATGATTGTTAGCTTGATATCAATTTGCATTTTCTTTCTGTTTGATCATAAATCTGTCTTTTGAGTTTTATAGCCCTATATTACAGACAAATGAAAGACTTACATTATCAAATAATCTCCAAGTGTGTCCCCCAGGAAGTCACTCACAGATATATAAGGTTACAAACACAAGCAGATCATTTTAAATGGTCATTAGTGACCTTCTCTGAGGAGGAGTTAAAATTGCTCGTTTATATATAGAGTAATAGACACACACAAATATTAAATAACTATAGGTACAAATATATGCGTGTGAACAACTTATGCAGGCAAAATCAGACATAAGAAAGAAGCTCTACAAATAAACAGAACCCAGAAATATTGTATAATTCCTCATTCTAATCCTTTAAAAAAAGTAAAAGTGTTTACCATTTTTCAGACAAAAGAGATAAAGAATACTGAATGACACTCATTTCTCTCCTTTTTACACTGCGGTTTTGCAGCCACCAACCCACGGCATTTCTTAAAAGAAACACTTCCCGTTATCTGCAAGTCCACTACTTTACTTCACCTTTTGACATTTTATGGACTTTGAGGTACAGACAGTAGTGCCATAGCTGGGATGCCATATTCAAGCATTCAATCTTTAAACTGAAAGAAAGATGACCACATAGGTCTTTCAGACCTCATCTGTAGACCAGCTCTGTCACCTAAAACAGATCTTTCAGACTTCTTGGAAGACAATCACCAGGTCCTATCAGTTTCTAAATGGCAGATGGTAATAACATATATAAGTAGAGTCCTATTCTTAAAATATAAAGATTCCTTAAAGACTGGTTTCATAGCTCTGGAAGAGGAAGGTTAAGAAGAGTTATAAGATCCTAAACATGCTCCTGTTATGACATTCATTGATTGAGGGTTGCTTTCTGCTCCATTGGTTCCTTGGGCAGTGATCACATCTAAGTAAAACTGCAAAAACTGGAAAGCATATAGTTCAATTGTTTAAAACATTATTCTCATACAAATAGGTAGTGAGCATGTGTTAATTTTTATTCAGTTCGTTATTGAGGGAACCAGAAAAATAACAGAATTAGCTCCAAAAGAATTTGAAAAACTTGAACTTACAGAATTCTTGGGGACAGAGATGTTGGAATACATTTGCTGGGCTACAGACAAAACTGATTACAACCCTATTAGAGAATAAAAGCATAACCTCTGATATTATAGTCTCCATCAGACAGAAAAACCCATCAATGTTCTACAGTTTAAGGTACTGTGGAATATATGGGCCCTAATGATCAGATAAAGGTACATTTCCTGAGAGTCAGGGACTTTCAATGAGTCAATAGGAAATGCTCAAACATGGTTTTAAAGGGTCATATAATGATATTTTCACTTTGTTTTTTAAGTTTTTGGATTTTTTTCCTGAAATCTCAGAACAACTGATTTCTATAGAATGGTATAGGAAGGATGTAGGCAGCTTTCAAATGCATTGTAACACAATATCCCCAAGTTGAAAACATTGAATTATGAATGGTGTTGAAATATTTACTGTTACTATTTGATAGGATTTACAGGTATACTTCTAATTACATCACACTCATCTGCATTCTAATATCCATTCTTGTGTGGAAGAGAGTACTTGAATCAAAATCTCTGAGAGGAAAAGTGTGCTTTGATAGTTTTTAATAGATCCCTAAGTGATTATAATGTGTAGTCAGGATTATGAACTGCTGTAGAATGAAACATTACCCATTCTGGCATAATGGTGGTCCCTGACTCCATTCACACTGAAGCAAGACCAATTGTAAAAATGTCCCACCCAATACACAGTGTTCCTAGATAGCTTATCTCTTACATATCTATTGCCTCATTCTTAAATATGAACTTGCAATCAAAGTATTTGAGAAAACCCTTCAAACTTTCAGATAAAGACAAAAATAAATGAACAGAAGGGAAATGACCCCAGACAATTGAAAATTTCTGGCAGAGGAATTTTAAAATAATTGAATTAGACACTCAGTATACTAGGTAGCACTTTAAGAGAGAAAATAAAAACTAACACTACAGGAATCTTTACCTCCTGTGTCCCACCATATAAATTTTTTCTTTATGTGAAATTAATAAATTTACGGCTAATGTTCCTAAGCTGATTATGGCCAAAGGAAAACACACCACCTGTTGCTCATTTTAAAAAACATGACCACCAAATTCATGTAGGTCCTTAATATGCCTGGAAGTATGCTCTATTTCTCTCAGTATCAAGTCCCCAATGCCTCTTCCCTCATCCTCACTCTCATCTAATAACCTTGCTGCTTTTTTCACTGAGAAGATTTAAAGAATCAGAAAGGAGTTTCCTCAGATACCTACTACATCTCCCAACCTCTCAGCCTGTGTACGTATCCATGTTCTCTAACTTCTTGCCTGATGAACTTTTCAAGTTCCTGTCCAGTGTCAATTCCTGTTTACCAAATCAAGGATATATCTCAAGGAAGCAATTCTCCTCTTTTCTCTCTCTCATTCATTTTCATTTGCTAAGGAAGCATTCTAATTCGGGAAACATGTTGCTATTTAATCATTAAGCATGTACACACACACATACACACCTGCCCTGGACCCCTCAGCCCCCTTAAGCTACTGCTTCAATTTTAAAGTAAAACTCTGAGAGCTGTCAACCCTTTCGCTCTACTTCTCCTACCATTCTTTCTTGAATTTTCTTCACTCAAGCATTTGTTACCATCACTACATTGAAACACTGCCTGTCAAGGTCAATAGCTGGTACCACATTGCTAAATTGAATGATCCATTCTCTGTTTTCATTTTATTTGACCGATCAGCAGCATTTGACACAATTATCCCTTTCTCCATGAATCATTTTTTTCACCTGGTATCAGGAATACATCCTCCTACCTCATTGTTCACTTCTTATTCTTCACTAATTTCTTCAAATCTGTCTTACTAATAATGCTCGAGAGCCTCGTCGTTGGTCCTCTTCTCCATTTACCCTCACATCTTTGATGGTTTCATATAGTTTTATATATCGTCTAACAGTTCCCATTTTTTTCTGTACCTTAGAAATGACTGAAATTTACATCTCCAGTCTGATCTCTCTCCAGAATTCCAAGCACTCATTTCTAATAATTTACTTGACTTCTCTACTGGATTTCTTCTTTCAAGCAATAATGAAACCTCAAGTTTAATACTTCTAATATATTGAACAACTTTGGGGTGACCACATATCCTAGTTTATGATTCTTGGCTGTTTTTAGTGCTCCTTTCACTATCAAAAATGTTTCTGTTTGGATGAAAATTATATGGTTACTCAAAGGATATAGTTCTGTGTTTAAGTCTACTAAATTGATTTCCCACACTTAAGGTAATGAAGCTAATCATTACTTTCCCCTTTTTCCACTCACAAAGAAAAACAAAATTTAATTTGTTTAATGACATTTAAGCCCAATTTTACAATCCTGATATATTTAAATAATTTTAATTATTTGATGAGTTCTATTAAATATAAGGTTTTACTTTACTTTTCCATGGATTATTTCTTTTGATTCTGCAAGGATTTACAGTTTTCCATTGCTGTAAAAATAGTAACTAGCAAAATTGTTCTTCAGTGGCTTTTGAGAAATTGGACTTTTAAAGAATTTATGTCAGAAAATTATATTTAAGATTCGTGACACTACCTGCTACTGAGTCTACAGATGTATTAGAATGAATGGTTCTTAGTTTTATCCAGTTTTATTGAAATATAATAGACATATAGCATTGTGTAAGCTTAACATGGACAATGTGATGATTTGATAACATATCCATTACTTCACAAAATAGGTGGTCATCCCAAAGTTGTTCAACATATTAGAAGTATTAAACTTGAGGTTTAATTATTGTTTTTGTGGTGATGGTGGTGGTGAGAAGATTTGTCTACTCTCTTAGCCATGTCTGGTGTGGCTCAATTAGTTGGAACATTGTCCCATACATGGAAAGGTAGTGGGTATGATTCCTGGTCAGGGCACATTTGGGAGGCAGCCGATCAATGTTTCTCTTTCACATCGATGCCTCTCTCTCTCTCTCTCTCTCTCTCTCTCTCTCTCTCTCTCATAAAAAAATCTACTCTCAGCAACTTTCAAGTATACAATATAGTATTGTTAGCTATAATCACCCTGCTATACGTTAGATCCCCAGAACTTATTTCTCTTACAACTAGAAGTTTTTACCCTTTGACCAGCATCTAATTTCCCCCATTCTCCAGCCACTGCCAATCACCAGTCTCCTCTCTATTTTCTATGGATTTAGCTTATTTAGACTCCACATGATCTAATTTATAGATCATGCAGTATTTGTTTTTCTCTCTTGGCTTATTTTACATAGCAAAATAAATAGCCTCAAGTTTAATCCATGTTGTTACAAATGGTGGGATTTACTTCTTTTTTAAGGCTGAATAAACTTAGGTTATTTTCATGTTTTGGCTATTTTGAATAATGTTGCAATAAACATGTGAGTGTGTCATCTGTACACTTACATGGAAATATGATAATAATATATTTTTAGCTAAAAAAAATAGTGGTAGCTTTGGTTGGTGTGATTCAGTTAGTTGTAGCATTGTCTCATGCACTAAAAGGTCATGGGTTCGATTCCCAATCAGGGCACATACCTAGGTTGCAGGATTCTCACCCCGTGTCAGGGTGTGTACAGGAGGCAACCAATAGATGTTTCTCTCTATCTTCCTCCTTCTCTACAATCAATTACAAAATTTTTTTTAAACAGTGGTAGAGCAATATGTGAATTATGAATTTGTCTTAAGTTGTACATGCATATTTGTTTTGCATATAATATTATGTTGCTTATAGATTTGTTTTTATGATTGTGTGAGATAGCAGGGATCTTTTTATGTATGTAATTTGGGATTAGATTGCTTTTGTGCCCTTGGTGATCAGCCCTTAGAACTATCATTTTTCTAGAAAGAGGACTTATCAAGTTTTATTTATTTGAAATTTATACCCCACATATTTTGTGATGAAGAGCTTGCAGAAGCTTATAATCAAAACATTTAAAGGAACTAAATAATTTTTAAAAAAAATAAAAAGAGTAAAGAAGAAAGGACCAAATAATATAGGGGTAAGAGATATAAAGTTGCTCTTATTTTTACTCTTGATTATTCAATTTATATCTATGCTTTATGAAAGCTTAGGCAAAATGGAAAATACATTTTAAAAATACGAACAAAATTGTCTGGAGAGCTTGTCTATCCCAGTGGAATTGAGAGCTTCAATTGTAATAATAGAAGGAAAAATGCTTTACACAATGGAAAGTACCATGTAAATGTAAGGGATTAATTTGACTGAGCCTGCAAATTTTTAACTCAGCTTTCTTTGGGAAACTACTAAATGGGCCTTTCTTTGACTATGAATTACCATTTATGAACTTAATACAGTAGAAAAAAACCTTTCTAGAGTCCCTTGGGCTCATTCTTTTAGCTATTTACCATACTGCAGAGACGTGCTCCTTCAATCAGTAACTATATGTCCAATTATATCAGGGACTAATTAAATAAAAAGTTCTTGAAAAAGACATCAGTAATTTGCATAGCCATTTAAATGAATCTACTTTATGAATGAAGCTTGTCAAGTTTAAAATTTAGTGATTATCCTCCAATCATTGTTCTTGACACTTAAAATTCTTATACCATATACTTAATATCACAATATTCTTGTGGCTTCACTTGTGGTTGATATGCTTAGATAAGTTGGAATCACTCGAGACTATCAATTATAAAACCCATATATAAAAGCCTACTATGCAAATTGTCCCTGTGGGAGTTCGACCAGGAGACTAATCGCTTGCTATGACATGCACTGACCACCAGGGGGTGGCATGGAATGAAGGAAGGCCCTGGCCAGCAGCCAGCAGCAGGAAGGCCTCAATCGGCCATGATCACCAGCCAGGCCTAGGGACCCTACCCATACATGAATTTCGTGCACCGGGCCTGTAGTTTAATTAATAAAAGAGGCAAGGCAGTTAGATCTTCACTTGATTATTAGTCATTTTCTTCTTTCAATATGAAGCTCCCAAGAGGAATTCTGCAGTTCTGGAAGAATCATTTTAAATAATTACTGAAGAGTTAAGAGCTTTTCTTTAAACTGTGTACAAACTCATTAGAAAAGTTTGCCTGACTAGAATAGTTTCTTGAGAAAAGTTGGCAGTTTAGACTCCTTTTTCTCTCATTAACCAACTCTGCAGGACCTTGACCAAGGACATTCATAATCTGTGACTCAGTTTTCTGCTATGTAAAATTGAGATAATAATAGTACCTACCTTTAAAGTCCTTGTGAGGATTAAATGAGGCAATACCTATAATGGTCTTAAAATGGCCTGGCCACTTGTATTCATTATATGTTAGCTAGTAGTGATAGTAAGTATCACGTAGGTCAAAACACCATAGGTCAGGCATGCTCCAGAAACCTTCACTCTCTCAGGACAGGTGGCTAGAAAATGCTTTATAATCAGCGTTGTGTCAGAACAGTTTCTACAAAAGAAGTTCGCCAAAGAAACCGATTCTTAGGATTGTTTTTCAGAAAAGAAAGAGGGAGGAGAGGGGAGAAGGGAGAGGGGAGAGGGAAAGAGGGAGGAAGGGAGGGAGGGAGAGGGAGAGGGAGAGGGAGAGGGAGAGGGAGAGAGAGAGAGAGAGAGAGAGAGAGAGAGAGAGAGAGAGAGGAAGGAAGGGAGGGGAAAGAAAGAAAAGAGTTAGAGAGGTTTCCTAGAGACAGCCAGAGGTGAAATAAAAATCATTCAATCCACAAGGAAGACATAGGATTAAAATGAGAGACAAAGATATAGGTTAAAAGCCAAGCAGAGGTAGAGTGGAATAGAGGCAAATATGAGAATTATAGGAATGTCCTCACTATTGCCTAAGTCAGTGATGGCAAACCTTTTGAGCTCGGCGTGTCAGCATTTTGAAAAACCCTAACTTAACTCTGGTGCCATGTCACATATAGAAATTTTTTGATATTTGCAACCATAGTAAAACAAAGATTTATATTTTTGATATTTATTTTATATATTTAAATGCCATTTAACAAAGAAAAATCAACCAAAAAAATGAGTTCGCGTGTCACCTCTGACACGCGTGTCATAGGTTCGCCATCACTAGCCTGAGTTTTCATCTTTCCTCTATTATCACTTGGTACACCCAGAGTCTGGATGAGTTATGTTGGCTTAAACATATAGGGACAAGTCTATTTCTTCGGATGGATGTGTTCCACACATCTCTTTAATGGAAAAACAAAATGGCACCTCAGAGTGTGAGGAAGTTTAAGGCAAAGGATGTTTATTTAAGGCTCAGAAAATCTTAGCATGCATATAGCCAAAGGAAAAGCAGCCAGGAAAATGCCAGAAAAAGGAGGGATTACAGATTGAGTAAATTTCTACAAGAGGCAGGAATGAAGATATTCCTGGTTAAAGATGGAGAGAGATTAGTCTTAGAATGGAAGAGTAACTGCTCTTGCTTTGAGATAGTCGGGAAGAATATTAAAAATGAGTGAACATATAGAGAGGTTGTGAATTAAAGTGAGAAGATGAAAGTGCTTGCTCTGGATAGCGTCCATCTCAGTCAAGTAAGCAGCAATGTCAGCTCCTTCTAGTGGCCTGGCAGGAGAGTGGAGAGATTTTGGACAACAGCTGTAGGGAATGTGATATGAAGTCAACATGAGATAAGAAAAAGGATGAGGGATTGCTGAGCATCAGGAAAGACTTAGTTAAAATTAAATCACAAGTCAAGTGTGGATGTAGTCAAGCTTCCAATTGAATTAATGTATTTCTCCAACCCAATATTTTGCAGTGGTTTGCACTTATTTGCAGTTTTTCATCTGGCTTATATAGAAATAAAAGCTGAGTAAATCTCTGTAGGAGTTTAAACTCCCAAGCAGAGGATAAAGAAAAATTGAGAGTAAAAAGTTAGAATCCATAGGGGAAAAAAAGTTAAGAGAGGAATTAAAAATCTTAATGACTTTTTTTTTTGGCTTTCACTGATTATTTTATATTGTGCTACTTTGGAAATTTAATTGGACTACTTAAAAAGAATTGCAAAAGGAATTAGCTTCTAAGATAGTTTACATGCCTGATGTATGACTTTTCTTTTTAAAAGGCAAATGATTAAGATTGGCCATCTGGTTAAACTTATTTTTTATCAATTAAACTAAGAGTTAGTACATAGAATAATTGAGCCAGCCTTAACTATAAGTGGAGAATGATATATGAGTAAATAGCTGTGAATAGAATTTAAATGGTGGAATTATTTAAACTTAAAAAATACTTTGAAAATATATCAAACAAGTGGTAGTGAACTCTTTCAACATTACATATAAGACAACAATATTTCCCAAATGTTTTATTGGTTCAGTGCCCAGCTCTAGTCTAACAGCTGCAGGTTATACAAAGGTATTGTAAGAGCTGGAACCCAGTGTTATGAGTTCACAGTATAATTAGGAAGACAAAATTAATGTGTTTGAAATAGATCATAACCAACTGATATGTGGCCTATGCTATTACCAATAAATACAGTATCTATTAAAATAATGCCTTAAATATTAATAATACCTAAGAGCTAACATACCTCTTTTATATAATTACCTCATTTGTTCTTCACTATCCTTAGAGATAGTAATCTAGTTACCATTGCTAAGTAATACCCTAATTCACAACTTAGTGGTATAAAACAATCATTTTATTATGCTCAAGGATTCCATTATGCCAAGGAATTTGGACAGGACTTGACTGGACATTCTTCAGGCTTCATGGGACTTCAGTATTCTATGGTTTGGATGTCCAAGATGGTTCACTCATAGGACTGGCAATTTGATATTGGCTATTGGATGAAATCTCAGCTGGAGGTCTGTCAAATTAGACAGACTACACATGGCTTCTCCATATGGCTTGCCTTCTTCACAGCATGGTAGCCTCATGGTAGTTAAAATTCTAACATGGCAGCTCAGGGGTCAAGTTCAAGTAAACCAACAGAAAAGGTGGAAGCTACATGACTTTTTATGACCTAACCTTGGATATTACACAGCATCCCTTCTGCTATACTCTGTTAAAGTAGTCACAAGCCTTCCCAGATTCAAAGAGAGAGATAGACCCTATCTTTAATGATAAGAGTGTCTAAAGATTTGTCACTGTTTTTTTTTAATAGCCACAGGTAGTTATCTCTACTTCCACACACAGATGAGAAAATTGATGCTCAGAAAGATTCAGGAACTTGCCTAGTATCATGCAGTAGTAAATGGCAAAGTCAGACTTGAAGCCAGGTCCTTTGATACAAAGTTTAGTACTCTTGCCATTACACTATTCTTTTTTAAAATATATATTTTTATTGATTTCAGAGAGGAAGGGAGAGGGAGAGAGAAACATCAATGATTAGAGAGAATCATTGATCAGCTGCCTCCTGCACGCCCCCTACTGGGGATCCATTCCACAACCCAGGCATGTGCTCTTGACCAGAATCTAACCCTGGACCCTTCAGTCCACAGACTAACACTCTATCCACTGAGCCAAACCATCTAGGGCATCCATTATACTATTTTTTATTCCAAGAAGTCAGTGTTAGCAATAGCAATTTTTTAAAAAAACACACAACTTTCTGGGGTAAATGGGACTTTGAGTGTGACATTAATAGATTGCAGAGAAATTTCAAACAATAAGTACCTAATATAAGTTGTCACATTCCTTGTAAACCTACTCTTTCCATTGTATTTAGATACCAAAGGCATAAACTAGGGTCCTTACCTCTTTTCTCTCTTTATTTCCCACATCATGTTAACCCAAGTTTTGCTGATTTCAACCTCTGAAGAGTTCTAAAATATGCCCTTGTCTCTCTATCTCTTCCCTAGTGTAGAGGCTACAATACCTTTCATTTAGACCACAGATTGGCAAGCCATGGCCCAAGGCCAAATCTGGCCTACCACCTGTTTTTCTATGTCCAGAAAGCTAAGGCTGGTTTTTACATTTTCAAATGGTTGAAAAATAAAAAGAACACTAATTAAAATTATGAAAAGTTGAAATTTTAGTGCCCAAAAATAACATTTATTGGAACATAGTCATGCCCATTTAGTACAAGGGCAGAATTGAGTAGTTGCAAATGGAACTGTATGGCCTGAAATACCTAAAATATATACTATGTGATCCTTTAACTACATAGTTTGTCTTCCGTATTCTAGACTACTGTAGGAGTGTCCTAACTGATTTCCCTAATTATGGTCTTTTCCTCCTCTGGACCAATATCCACACTGCAACCACAGTAATCCTATCTAATAAAAGAGAAACACGGTAATTAGCCGTACGTCCGCTACCCTTCCCATTGGCTAATCAGGGCGATATGCAAATTAACTGCCAGCCAAGATGGCAGCCGGCAGCCAGGCAGCTTGAAGTGAACATGAGGCTTGCTTGCTTCAGTGACGGAGGAAACCAATGTTCCCCGCCTGCCTTGTTGGCCTCTGAGCTTGCAGTTTCAAACATTGTTACAAATATAGAAGCTAACCAAAACCCCAGAAACCTGCTTTCAGCCAGCTGGGATCTCAGAGCTGGAGTTGATACAGTGTTTCGAGTATAGAATCCAAACAAACCAGATACCTGCTTTCAGCAGCAGAGGCCTCAGAGCTGGAGCCAGAGCTAAAGCTGGCCCAGAATAAAAAAAAAAAGAAAAGAAAAAAAGGAGCAGTTGGGAACTTCAGTCACCCGCCAGCCTGAAAACAGCCATCATCCCCTCACCCAGGCTGGCCAGGCACCCCAGTGGGGACCCCCACCCTGATCCAGGACACCCTTCAGGGCAAACCAGACGGCCCCCACCCATGCACCAGGCCTCTATCCTATATAGTAAAAGGGTAATATGCCTCCCAGCACCGGGATCAGCAGAGCCGCGAGGCCTCCCGGCACTGGGATCAGCGTGACAGGGGGCAGCGCCCAAAACCCCTGATCACCCTGCGGTTTTGTGTGTGACAGGGGGTGGGGCTACAACCTCCCTATCTGCCCTGCTCTGTTCGTGACAGGGGAAGACGCCCCAACCCCCTGATCAGTCGTGCTCTGTGCCTGATAGGGGGGAGCTCCTCAACCCCCTGATCTCCCTGCGGCTCTGTGTGTGACAGGGTGTGGTGCCCCAACCCCTGATCGGCCCTGCTCTGTGTGTGACAGGGTGCAGCGCCCCATCTCCCGCCCCCCATGGGCCCTGCTCTGTGTGTGACGGGGTAGAGTCATAACCTCCCCATCAGCCCTGCCCTGAGTGTGAGAGTGGTGGCACCCCAACCCCCTGATCGGCCCTGCTCTGTGGGTGATAGAGGGCGGCGCCTCAACCCCCTGATCTGCCCTGCTCTGTGTGTGACAGGGGGTGGTGCCCCAACTCCCCTATCCATCCTACTCTGTGAGTGACAGGGGGAGCTCCCCAACCCCCTGATTGACCCTGCTCTGTGTGTGACAGGGTACAGAGCTCCAACCCCCCTGATGGGCCCTGCTCTGTGCGTGACAGGGGGTGGCGCCACAACCTCCCCATCAACCCTGCCTTGAGTGTGACAGGGGGCAGTGCCCCAACCCCCCAATTGGCCCTACCCTGAGCATGACTGAGGGTGGCATCGCAACCTCCCAATCCGCCCTGTTCTGTGCATGACAGGGGGCGGCGCCCCAACTCTCCAATCAGCCCTGCTCTGAGCCCGACCAGGGGCTGCACCTAGGGATTGGGCCTGCCCTCTGCCACACGGGAGCAGGCCTAAGCCAGCAGGTCGCTATCTCCCGAGGGGTCCCAGACTGCGAGAGGGCACAGGCCGGGCTGAGGGACCCCCCTCCCCCTGAGTGCACAAATTTTTGTGCACCGGGCATCTAGTCTATATATAAAATGAAGTCATTCCCACACTTTGAAGACTCAATGCCCTGACATTGCCTAAAGAAAAAAGGATGAGATACAACAAATGATGTTAAATATTTTTCCATGTGTTTATTTAATGTCTGTATATGTTCTTTACTGATATATCTCTTCAAATGTTTTGACCATTTTAATTGGGTTGTTCATATTTTAATCACTATTTATAGACTGAGATATAAGTATTTTGCTGGTAATTTTTTTTGCAAACATTTTCTCCTATCTGGGGCCTTACCTTCTAATTTTCATCATAGTGTCTTTTGAAGATAATATTTTTATGTTGATAAATTCCTAATGTATCAATTTTTTTATTTTATAAAAGCTTGTGTTTTGTGTGGTACTTAATAAATCTTTGGCAAACACAAACTATAATTTTCTCTTACATTTTCTGCTAGATGTTTTATTGTGTTAGCCTTACTTATAGTTATACTAGAGGTATGGTGCATGAAATTTGTGCATGGGTAGGGTCCCTAGGCCTGGCCAGCAATCAGGGCCAATCAGGGCCTTCTGGCTGCTGGCCAGGGCCTTCCTTTGTTCCACTCCACCCCCTGGTGGTCAGCACACATTATAGCAAGCGATAGAACTCCTAGTCTCTTGATCAAACTAACTCGAGGACACTTTGCATATTAGCCTTTTATATATATAGATGATCATTTTGAGTTAGTTTAGTACATGATGTGAAGTAAAAGTTGAGGTTCATATACTTGTCATGTGGCAATCAAATTGTCCCAGCATCCTTTTTAAAAAATATATTAACTTTCCTGATTGAATTATTTTTGCATATTTGTTGAAAATTAATTCACCATGTATGTGTGAGTCTAAATCTGTACTCTCTATTTTTTCCCATTAATCTGCATGTCAGTCTTTACTGAATTGCCTTGATTACTGTAACTTTATAATGTATGTTGCAATTAGGTAAGGTGAGTTCTTGAGATTTTTCTTTTTTTCTTTCCAAAATTGTTTTGGTTATTCTATCTAGACCCTGTGAATTTCCATACAAATTTCAGAATTAGCTACCCAATTTAAAAAAAAAAAATGCTTGGATTTTGATTGGGATTGTGTTAAATCTGTAGGTCACTTTAGGGAAAACTAACATCCTAACATCACTGAATATTTCAATTCTTGAACACAGTCGATCTCTTCATTTATTTATATTTTACTTAATTCATTTCATCATTATTTTGTCATTTTTAGTGTAAAGGTCTTACATATCTTCTCAAATGTATCACTGAGTATTTAATATTTTGTGCCATTGTTAATCATGTGTTTTACATATCAATTTATAATTGGTCATTCTTAATACATAGAAATGTGATTTAATTCTGTGTATATACTATTCATTCTGCAACCTTGTTAAACTTATTATTCTAGTAGATTTGTTTTGTATATTCATTTGGATTTATTATAAAGATCATGTTATCCAAAAATAAAGGAAGTTTTACTTCTTCCTTTCCAATGATTATCCCTTTTATTTCATTTTATAGCCTGATTTCACCACTAGAACTCCAGACCAATAGTTACTTGAAGTGGTCAGAGTAGACATTCATGTTTGGTTTTTTTATCTGATCTTACAATTAAGTGTATTAGGGATTTCCAGAGAAACAGAGGCATACATATAGATATATAGGCATACATATAGGCATACATATAGATATATACATCTCTATATAGGCAACATATAAATATATACATCTGCATATATATATATACTAGAGGCCTGGTGCACAAAAATTTGTGCACTGGGGGTGGGGGTCCCTCAGTCCAGCCTGTGCCTTTTCACAGTCTGGGACCCCTCGGGGGATGACCACCTGCTGGCTTAGGCCTGCTCCCCGGGGGATTGGGCCTAAGCTGGCAGTCAGACATCCCTCTGGCAGCCCAGAAGCCCTCGGGGGATGTCCACTTGCCAGCAAGGAGCAGGCCCAAGCTGCAGTCAGACATCCTTAGCGCTGCTGAGGAGGCGGGAGAGGCTCCCACCACCACCGCTGTACTGGCATCCATCAGCCTGGCTTGTGGCTGAGCAGAGCTCCCCTATGTGGGAGCTCACTGACTACCAGAGGGCAGCTCCTGCATTGAGCATCTGCCTCCTGGTGGTCAGTGTGTGTCGTAGTGACCAGTCATTCCCAGTCTTTCTGCTGTTAGGGTCAGTTTGCATATTACCTTTTTACTATGTAGGATAGAGGCCTGGTGCACAATGGGAGCTGGCTGGTTTGCCCTGAAGGGTGTCCCGGATCAGGGTGGGGGTCTCGCTTGGGTGCCTGGCTTTTTGCAGCTGGTCACACCCTCTTCAGGGTGGGGGTCCCTACTGGAGTGCCTGACCGGCCTGGATGAGGGGCTGATGGCTGTTTTCAGGCTGGCCACACCCCCTTTAGGGTAGGGGTCCCCACTGGGGTGCCTGGCCAGTCTGTTTGAGGGGCTGAGGGATTTTAGGCTGGCCAAGCCCACTGGCTACTTAAGCTCCCAGCCTCTCCTTTTTTTCTTTTTTTCTTTTTATTCTGGGATTTATTTACCTTCTATAATTGAAACTTTGTTGCCACTCCAGCTCCGAGGCCACAGCCTGCTGAAAGCATGTATCTAGGGTTTGTTTAGCTTCTATAATTGCAACTTTGTTGCTTAGAGTGGAGCTCATAGCCCGGCCGCAGCAGGGAGGAAGCTTGGCTTCCTCCATCACTGGAGCAAGCGAGCCTCCTGCTTGCTTCAGCTGTGTGGCTGCCGGCCACCATCTTTGTTGGCGGTTAATTTGCATATCTTGCTTATTAGCCAATGGGAAGTGTAGTGGAGGAACGGTTAATTTCAATCTTTGTCTATTATTAGATAGGATGCACACACACACACACACAAGGTGGGGCAAAAGTGAGTTTATAATTCTGAGTATATGAAACAGTTTATTCTTATATTATTATTCATTAATCATTGTATTATTTTCCATAAAAACAACTATAAACCTACTTTTGCCCAACTGTGTGTGTGTGTGTGCGTGTGTGTGTGTGTACAGAAAGAGAGAGAGATTTTAAGGAATTGTCTCATGTAATTATAGGGTCAGCAAGTTCAAAATCTTCAGGACAGAGCCAACAGGTTAAAAATTTGAGCAGGAGTTGTTTTTGAAGTTTGAAGACAATAAGGAGACAGAATTCCTCTTCCTGGCAGAACCATAGTTTTTTCATAGTCTTTTTCATTTTGAGACCTTCAACTAACTGGACAAAGCCCACCACATTTTGGAAGATAATCTGCTCTTCTCAATGTCCACTAATTTAAATGTGTATCTTGTTTAAAAAATACCTCCACAGCAACCCGTAGACTAGTGTTTGACTAAACAGTTAGAGAGCATAGACTAGCCAAGTTGACACATATAATGAAGCATTTGACCTTTGTCTTTAAATATGATCTTAACTATAAGTTTTTCATAGACACTATCTGGATGAGGAAGTTCTTATCAAGTCCCTTCTAGTTTGCTTAGAGTTTGTTTCAAGAATGTGTATTTTATTTTTATATGGTTTTTATAAATCTTTTTACATGATTAGGTGATTTTTCTGTAAATATGGAAAACTGAAAAAGATTGGTAGTTTTTTTTCTATAGGGATGACTTCTGAGCATAATAGCTGGAAATTAAGATGACCTAGTTTAAGAGACACTGAGGTAAAGATATCTATGTATGTGACATAGTTCTATATCTCAGTGATCATATAAACAGAATTAATGTGCTACCAATATAAGGTCATAATAAGGATGCTTAATATTACCTCTGTGTCTTGTGGATGGAGCTCAAAGTGTTACTGAATATGAATGGAACTAAGAAATGAACACAGAAGCATAAGGGAAATTTTTTAGAAGAGAAATGGAATGTGTTGAATGGAAAAAAGCTGATAGTGATTCATGTTAGTTACCAGTGAGTATTTTGGATAGAAAAAGTAGAAAAAAAGATGACAAAGTGAAATTGAAGTAGAAAAAAAAATGTTACAATAATCAAAGATGAAGACAGAATGATTACAATAGAAATGAAGCTAGACAAAGGTTTTAAAATACCCTCAGGCAAGGTCAGGGGAGGAGACAGCAAGGACTCAAAGAGCTGAAAAACTATTAATAGAATGTAAAGTTGGATGTCATGGATGGATACATTAAATTTTTTTGTGCAGAAATATGTAATTTACAGGGGTAGAGAACTGCCAGATATCATAAAAAATAAATTTGCTAAGCTGAGAAGAAATAGATAAGGAAATCAATATTATAACAGAATAGATAACCAGAAGGATAAAACAAACATGTTTAAAAATGCCTTTGTGATATGTGTTTAAAAGCAGAATTACTTCCTTCATTAAGGTGTTGAGTTGAAATAGTGTTGGCATAATTAGATATATTCTATTGTGATAATTATTTTGAGCTTGATCACTACAATCTGCCAGGGAAGACAAACTATATGTGAATGTGTTTGAGTAAAACATATCAACAGATTGGAATATAATTGATCAAGATCTTCAGATTGAAGTTAAATAAAAACCTCTGGATTTCAATTATTCAGTATTGAATAGAATGTAAGCACAGAAGATAAATGTTCACATTAATTGTGAACTTTGACAGAGTACTACAAATAATAGATTTAATAACATTATAAAAAGAGTTTGTTTTTATTTACTTTGCTCTAAAAATTTTTTACTTTAAATTTAAGATCAAACAGAGTGAAATATTACTTTAAATCACTGTACAATAATTTTGATAATGTATCTAACGTTTTAAAGGCGTAACATTGAGGTATAAGTGGATGTCTTACTGCTTAATAGTACTATGTAGGAAAATACAGTTATTGAACTTAGATTTATCTTATCTAATTAAGAGGGAATATGCAAATTGGCCATCATGCTGTAATGGTCAAGATGACTGCACCCACAGTGAAGGCAGGGATTCCGTAACACAAGATGGGCACTCCCACAGCGGAGGCTGAGTTCCAGTAAGGAGCCTAAACAAGCAATCAGCAGGGACCTGAGGCTGTGTGGTGCTGGGCCAGGGCAGGGGAACTGAGGCTGCACCCCCTGCCTGGTGGGGCTTGATGGGGGACCTCAGGCCACACCCCCCACTCTGGCACTAAGCCAAAGAACCCGAAGCCACGCACCCCACCCAGTGGGGCTTGACAGGGAACCTCAGGCCATGCCCCCCACCCACGGGGCATGACGGGTAACCTCAAGGTGTGCCCCCTGCCCTGGCCTGGGCCAGGGGACCTCAGGCCGTGCCCCCTGTCCTGGTGCCAGGCCAGGCGACCTGAGGCCATGCCCCCCACCCGGCAGGGCTTGATGTGGTTGGGGCCTGCTGGGTCTGGATCTAGCTCAATGGGGGTGGGGCTGGCTGGGTCTGGGTCTTGTGCAATTTCAAGGCACATGTGGGTGGGTGGGGACTTGATTCTGGTTCCTGTGGTGCACCCCAGGCTCTGACAAGAGGAAGATTTTCATATACATTTTACTAATTTTCTTTCATCTCTGACACTTCTATTATGCAGAAAGGGCAAATAGCAATATTAAAATATTTCCTCTAATTAATTCCCTTTTAATGTGCACAGATTTCATGCACTGGGTCATTAGTAGTGAAATATAATAAAACAGTTACATGTTTTTATTCTATCAGTAATTTCAGTCATCACTATCTCAAAGGAAAATCAATGAAAAGTTCATTTGAAGAGATAAATTTACCTGTATAGGGCATATATCTTTGTTCCCCCTTTTAAGTCAACGGCATGAAAAGAATATAATGATACTTTAGAAGTGTCCATGTTTTTTGATAAGTGGTTTTCAATGATATATTTTGAATGTCACTTTGTGGACGTGGGTGTATAGAGCTGTACATTGCTGAATCGGTCCAATACAGTATGTATTAATTAGATTCATATAGTCTATGCTTCAGAAAGAGACAAACCCCAAATCTCAGTGACTTCGCATAATAGTTTATTTATTGCTGACATTACAATTAAATTCAGGTTAGGTAGTCCTCCTCTATCACTACACAGTGTGGCCTCTACGGTTGCATTGACATGGAAAAAGAAATTTACTTTTTAACTGCCTTAACCTGGAAATGACACTTTCACTTTTGCTCACAGTCCATTAGGCCAGAATTATTTCTATGGCCCCAAATTAAATGTAAAGAGGTTGGAAATTGTAGTGGAGCTTATGAAATATTCGGTACGCACTAACTCTCTCCAGCTTCCAAGGTGTTATGTTCAATCCGTGGAAACCGGACAGACCCCCATCAAAAATCAGTTTGGATGTCAAGACTAATGATGTTACATGCCTACTGCAGCATGTGAAGACATTTATTACTGCTGTAATGAGACTTCTGGAGAGAGCAGGGCAGGCTCCCAAGAGGGTCTGAAAATGACTTGAGTGGCTTGAGACAGAGTGGGAAGAAGTGGTCCTGGCTTTTCCTATGGCAAGGAAGGGAACCAGTGTGCTTTCTTATCAGCTTGCCCAGGTATGGGACAGAAAGAGAAGCAAAAAATGGGGCTTGAAAGCTGTCAGCATAACTATAAACGGAGTAAGTCTCTTTATTACACAAGGGAATTAATTATTTCCTCTGTTATTAATTTTAAACTAGTTCTAAAAGCATTCTTAAGCACATTTTATGTGCTGTGCTAGGAACTCTTTGTATATAATTAGCATTTGGGTAAATCCTCTACATTTAAATAATTCATATTTCATTTTTTCAGTTTCTGCTTTCTCTTATCCTTCTAAGCAAGGATTTTCTAAACCAATTCTGACCAAGCATAGAGTAGGTCAGATACTTCAGTCTACTATTTGAAGGAAGTAAAGTCATAGTTCCTGTCATAAATCCAGCATTCACTTTGTCAGGAAGAACATATTAAACCTCAGGCCATGCCCCCCGCCCCAGCACTGGGCCACAAGATACTCCATTTTCTACTTCCTCTCCTACTTCCTAAATTTTTGTGGATTGGATTTCTCAGTCTCTAGTGTTGTTGTCCTTTCATTTTTTTGTCTTGACTGCAGCAGCAACCTCATGTCTCATCTTCCTGAATCCATTGAGACTCCTTATCCAAGCCATTGTCTATACAGCTAACCCAGTGGTTCTCAACCGTCTGGCCCTTTAAATACAGTTCCTCATGTTGTGACCCAACCATAAAATTATTTTTGTTGCTACTTCATAACTGTAATGTTGCTACTGTTATGAATCATAATGTAAATATCTGATGTGCAGGATGGTCTTAGGCGACCCCTGTGAAAGGGTCATTCAACCGCCAAAGGGGTCTCGACCCACAGGTTGAGAACCGCTGAGCTAACCTCTCTAGCCTCAGCTTATTCAACAACCACTTCCATATCTTCTCCAAGCCATGCTGACCTTTTTCTAGTTCTCAAAGACTCAGTATTCTCTCCCTCCTCAAGGGCTTTGTACATGTTACTCCCTCTTATTGGAATGCACTTTCCCCCCTTCCTTGACAAGCCCTTCTTCATCTTTTAGTCTTAGCTCAAACATCATTTATTTAATGAAGTTTTTCTTGATCTACGTATGGACCCAGTTAATCCCCCTTCTTGTAATCTCTTAATTACTCCCCCTACTTTTTCTTCATAGTACTTGCATTGTATGGTGGTTGTCTATTATTTGTCTGTCTTCTATACTGTGAGCTACATGATGGAGAGAATCTAGGGCTTTGCCTATTTTATCTTGTATTCTCAGCACCTAGACAGCATCATAGAGTATATAATAATAGTACTTCAGTTCTCCTTGAAGACTAAATCCCTACTCTAAATATCATTATGTCTTTTAATTAAACTAGAGGCCCAGAGCACAAATTCGTGCACCTTGAAAGGAACCATCGGCCGCGAGGCTGTGGTGAGCACAGGGGCGGGTCTCGGCCCATACTCCGCACCCCCACCCAGCTCCTCCTGCCAGGGCCCCTGGTCCCCTGTCTGCCGGCAGCCCAGCTCCTGCCACCACCGCTCCCATGCCCTGATGGTGCCGGCCCGCTCACACCCATTGACAGCACAGAGCTATTGGGGCCGGCATCAGCAGTGGATGTGAGCAGCTGCTGCTGCCACAATCGCCCCTCAGGAGCAGGGGGAGGTGGAGAAGCCCTCAGGGGGGATCCAAGCCAGCAGCTGCTGACACTTGCACCAGCTGACAGTGCTGAGCGATCCGGACCAGCGCCAGGCACCTGCAGCTGGTGCAAGCGGGGCCAATGCCAGCAGTGGGTGCGAGTGGCAGATGACGGCCCCAGTCGCTCCTCAGGAGCAGGGGAAGGTGGAAAAGCTCTGAGGGGCAATTGGGGCCAGCAGCTGCTGCTCGCAAGCGCTGATTGTGCTAAGTGATTGGGGCTGGTGCCGGATGCCAGCAGTAGGTTCAAGAATAGCTCTGGCGCCAGCAGTGGGTGAGAGTAGGGCTGGCGCCAACAGCTGGTGTGAGCACCTAGTAGGACCACGGTGGCGAGTGGGAGCAAAGAATTTTCAGTAACCACCAGAGGCTCGCCTCAATGACAGCAACTGGTGCCCCACTTTGGTGTGGCACCCCCACTCACTTGCTCCACCATCCCGCCAAAGCCGACACCTGCCATGTTCCACTCTCTGCCCCCTGCTGCCGATGCCAGCCATGTTCTGTGCACGACCCCTGGTGGTCAGCGCACATCATAGCGACTGGTTGTTCAATTGTTCGGTTGTTCCACTGTTTGGTCTATTTGCATATTAGCCTTTTATTATATAGGATTACTCACAGCCATCTCAAAATCATGGACAGAGTAAGTACACTATGAAAGTTTGCTCAACCGAACTTCAATCTGCACTCTGCTGAGTTCTTTCCAGCATTTTTCTTCAGGAGCCTTGAATACCATGTTTAGAATTTTGTCTTCATCCTGGAGAATTAGAAAAGGGTTAATATATATTAATAAAAGAGTGGTGTGGGTAAGCATGTGGTTTTGAAAGGCTTGTCATGTAACACAACTGTGTTATATAGGGAGTCATGTAGGGAGTCACCAGTCAGGTTAGCACATAAGTGATGAGAGGCTGAACTTGAGTATTACCATGAGAATGTCAGAAGAGAGGACATGATTGGGTTTTAGAAGAATTGGTCCTGGCCCATGTGGCTCACTTGGTTGGAGCACCATCCGGTACACTGAAAGATCACAGGTTCAATTCTCAATCAGGGCACATACCTATGTTGCAGGTTTGGTCCTATCATCTTGATTTTGAATTCCATGCTCTATTTACCAAACAAGACATCTTCCATACTTAATCCATTGTCACTATGCATAATGTTTCTAACAGGAAAAAATTTTTCATGGCAATGGAAAAAAACTGAAATGGAATTTTGTCTCATTATAATACTATGGTATATTATTATAATTCCAAAAGACAGTAATTTTTTTTTCTGACCTAAGCCATGATTATTCTGTCTACACTATAGAAAATTACAATCTTAAATTTAGCCAATGAGGCACTCTGAAGAAGATAATTTACAAGATGGATAATTTCATAATAAATATATCAGCTTAAGTGCCTTAAAATTGGAAATTAGTTTTTCCATGGTGGAGGAATCAAAATGAAGCATAATATACATATATGAGGGATTGCAGTTCACAGCCTGGCATCTCCAACTTTATTGAGAATAGTTTCCCTTTAAATTACTTTTGCAAAAGTCAATAATAGAAGCTATTTGCTGCCAGAAATACATTTAGAGAAACTGCTATTTATTATAATTAAAGTGATTTATTTCCTTGCTAGTTTATTTGGCTGAGGATTTTCTTGAAATTGAGGAGAAACTGGAAATGTAATTTATTGATATATATATATATATATATATATATATATATATATATATATATAGTATTATAGCATATTTCATATTCTGAGGCTGTTTAAGTGTTTTTCAAATATTAGTGGTCAAAGTACCCTGCTCACACTAAATATTGAAAATACAGGTTATTTAAGGCAGAGCTGTCTGTCAGAATTTGTTTTAAAGCCAGTATAAGTGGTTCAAGGATGGCCCTAGGAATTTAATAATCATCACTCATGAAAGGAACACTGAGGAAGTAAATTCCATGGGACATAAGGATTTTTCTCTGTTGGTCACTTATCAATTTGAAGAAGGAAAGTCAGAGATAGTTGTCACAGTGCGTATGCTTCATAAACATAGAAATCAAGTTTGTTGGTTTGTTTTTCTGGTGGATACATGAAGCTTCTATGCACACTAAGTTTGAAACTGCATGATGCTACGTGTGAGCTATATGAGCTTGGGGAAATGATTTAGCTCTCTCATATTGAGGCTCAGTCTCCACAACTATAAATTGGGGATAACAGTAAGTTCCCTTGCAAGTATACTCTGAGAGAAAAAAAATGACAATATATACAGATTGCTTAGCAGAGTATTTGATATATTTTAGTTGCTCATAAAGAGTTGGTTCTCCCTACTGTAGTCACTGCTATTTATCTACTCAGTAGTCATCTCTCTTATTCCTTGCTAACAGAACCCAAACTTAGGCTAAGTGCCTTGTGCCCAGCCCCAGAGGATGAATTGTGACTGGCCTAAGCCAGTGTTCCTCCATTATTATAATTCTGAGGGAGGCAATTCTTCCTTGTGTGGTTTTGCCCCTAGTATTACAGAATGTTGCATATCTCTCACACCTGAGCAATGGATGCCAGTATCATTGCCCAATCAATTTTTTTCTTGATAATTTCCAGTAAGAATGTTATATTAGGAGCAGTGGAAGCTATCTTACAATCTTGAGGGGAAGGCCAAGAGATTCTTGAGAGGCTTAACCAAGATCCTGATATCTTATAACCACCAAACCAAGCCTGTCTACTCCTTTAAGAATGCCATGGTGTCTTCATTACTATAACTTTATTTTAATTACTTTAACTATTATGCCATACTATACCATCCTTCCAATTTTTCTTCTCCACAATTGGTTATGCTTTTCCCTTTCAACTTTTTTATAAAGATTATTTTACTTTTGTCAAGTTTCATTATAAACCCAGTTAGAATTTTTTAAAATATATGTTTATTGATTTCAGAGGGGAAGGGAGAGGGAGAGAGAAATTGAAACATCAATGATGAGAGAGAATCACCGATTGGCTGCCTCCTGCATGCCCCCCACCAGGGATTGAGCACACATCCTGGGCACATGTCCTGTCTAGGAATTGAACCGCGACCTCCAGTTCATAGGTCAATGCTCAACCACTGAGCCCCCCTGAAAGGCCCCAGTTAGAACTTTGTTTTGAATTAATTGAAATTCTGGATTAATTTAGAGAAAGCAACATTTTAAAATATTGAGTCTTCCAATCTATGAACATGTTATCTACCTTCATTAAAGTTTGCATGCTTTAATATCTTCCAATAAAATTTTATACTATTCTTCTTATAGGTGCCATATTTATTTAAATATGTCCCTTGATGCCTTTATTTCTTCTCCCACTCCTTTGTAAAATACTTTTATTATTATTATGAAATATTTCAAACCTATACAAAGGTTGAGACATCCATGGATTTATCACCCGGCTCCAATAAGTGTCAACTCCAGGCTTATTTTTTCATGTTTCCTCCCACTTCCGTCCTCCATTTATATTGTTTTGAAGTAAATCTCAGGTCACTTAATTAAACAGCAAGAAGGAGAATTTCAATGGATTGAAACATTTTAATTTACTTTTTTTGGCAAGACTATATTATAGGTGGTGTTCTGTAATTCCACCAAGTGGCACATACTCTTTATTTTTTATTTTTTTGGTGAGGTTACAAGCCATTGATGATATCTTCTTTAAGGGTTGTGCAATGCTCATATTCTCTTTTTTTCATTATTTTTAAATTTATGAACTGGGATGATATTTTTAAGTAGAAACTCTTCCCCACCATCTGCTTGTCAAGCAGGCTGACAGATTGGACCTGTAAAGAAGTAATGATCCCTTTATAGATTTAGATACTCTAATTCTTTTTTAGTTTTCAATTACAGTTGATATATGATATATTAGTTTCACATGTACAAATAGTGATTAGACATTTTTATAACTTATAAAATGATCGTCACAGTAAGTCTAGTACCCATCTGACACCATACGTAGTTATGATACTCCATTAACTTATACAAACAGCAAAAGCAGGATCAACAATGGTGTCAGTTCCCATGGGACAACACTGAAACAAAAGGACCAGATTGTTAGGTTTGATCAAATAATTGAATCGATACCCCTCCCCTGGGAACTGGCCTTTAGGCCACTTCACAATGGACATTCCCTTTCTCTTAGACCATATTCCACTTCTTTTTAAAAAAATATATATTTTATTGATTTTTTACAGAGAAGAAGGGAGAGGGATAGTTAGAAACATCAATGAGAGAGAAACATCAATCAGCTGCCTCCTGCACACTCCCTACTGGGGATGTGCCCACAACCAAGGTACATGCCCTTGACCGGAATCGAACCTGGAACCCTTGAGTCCGCAGGCTGACGCTCTAACCACTGAGCAAAACCGGTTAGGGCTACACATTCCACTTCTTAAGACCATTATCCTTCCCCTCCAGACCTTCTTAGGATCCGGACCTGCCCAGGAATTCTCCACCCAGAAAAAGCGTACATAGAGTCCTTTAAAATCCATGACTCCTGTCACTGGGGGCTGATGCTATTTGGGGGCTCAGCCCATCTGGTATCCAGATGACCTAATAAATTAATAATCCCTCACCAATTTGGCCTCATGTGTTCCTCCTTCAGTGAGTCTAACACAGATGACAACACAAGCAGAGGGCAGTGATGCTGAGGAGTCAGTTTCATACTGCAGTGAGTATTATAGCCTGAAACTCTAACCTAATGGGGGGAGGTGTGGGGCAGCACTTGGAAAGCGAGTGAAACTACCTCATGACACCTTCCCTAAAGATAGGGTGGTGAGTAAGAAATAGCCTTGTACCTGCTCTTTACAAGATTACCTGTCCTGTGCCAGGAATAGCATAGGGTCTGCTCCCAAGAATCAGGTAAGCAGCAGTCAAGGCTTACCTACATGGTCTATGTGGATACATGGAAAGTCAATAGGATGCTGGCATGGAGCAGTTCTCTGAAGACCTTGAACTATCTATATATATAAAAGGCTAATATGCATAGTGACCGTCCAACAGGTCACTATGATGCGCACTGACCACCAGGGGACAGATGCTCAATGCAGGAGCTGCCATGACATGCACTAGCCATTTACAAAGAAATGGCACCAAAGACCTGGCACCAACAAAGCAGCACTCAGCTTCCCCAAAGTGGGACACAGGCCCCACCACCACCCCAGAGCGATACCCCACCAAATCATAGCCAACACTGCCAAGACCCAGTGGTGCAAAATGCAGCCCACAGCCCAGCCCAGCCCAGAAATGGTTGCTGTAGGCGCCAGGTAATAACGTCACGTAGCAACACCCAGCTTCCTCTCCCTAGCGACTAGCCTCCTTGGAGTTTCTTCAGCCCAGGAACACTGCTTGCTTTATAGCCAGGTGCAAACATTTTACACTTTAACCAAATGTCTGTGAAGCGTTTTCCCATGTCTCATCTCATTTGATCCTTACAGAAGTCCTGGAGTAGGTAGATAGGAGACTCGGTAGAATCTTATTTTCTTTTCATTAGCTAGAAAACGAAGATTTAGGAAGTTTAGAAACTTGACCTGACTGAAAATAAGTAAGAAATGGTGGAACTTGGATGTGAGGACGATCTGGCTGCGACATCTGTCACCCCATTGATCGCCAGGGTTGATTCAGCTGATCTGGCTGGCTAGGCGGGTGTCCCCCTCCTCCCTCACCGATCCATGTGTGTCCCTCCTGAAGCTGCGTGCTCAGTAGAAGAGGACGACCTCCCACCCCCGAGGAGAGGACCAGTCTTCGGTCAAGGCTATACGAGTAGCTGCGCTCCCCTGCTAGAACCTCCAAACAAGCTCTCAAGCAATGGTGGAACTTGAAAATGACTTCAGGTTTTCTCACTGTGCAGAATATACTAGTCAAACACTGCTACAGTTAAATATTTTACCCTTTGTTCTCCCTGTGTGATCTACAATAATAATCTGCTTTGTGTTGATATCTACTACTGTGTTGCTGACAATTACCTGAAAGAGAAATTGGGATGCTTCACTGAGCTGGAAAAAGTTTAGCTAAATCAGAAAGCAGGTCTAATTAAGCAAGTTTATCTATCTTATATAATAAAAGGCTAATATGCAAATCGACCGAACAGTGGAATGACAGGTCGCTATGATGCACACTGACCACCAGGGTGCAGTTGCTCAATGCAGGAGCTACTCCCTGGTGGTCAGATGCCCACAGGGGGAGATTGGCTCAGCCGGAAGCCAGGCTCAAGCCTAAGCCTGATAGACATCCCCCAAGGGCTCCCGGACTGCGAGAGGGCACAGGCCGGGCTGAGGGACCACCCCCCGAGTGCATGAATTTTGTTCACCAGGCCTCTAGTTGTTGGAAACAGTTTATTGTCTTCACTATCTGATAAGCGTAGACAGAGAACCCCCCGAAGGCTGGGTGCCTTTGAAGCCCTAGCAAAGGTTGGAGCTAGGCGCCACCTCTGTTTGTCCAGACAGTGGTAGCTGAAAGTACTCCCCCATTTATTATTATGTAAATCCTTGCTGATGGGCTAGTCTGCCTGTTGCCAGGGGTCACCTACCTAAGGGCTATGCTATGGGTGCATCCCAGATCAATAAAAGCTTGGTGAGGCCTGAGCACGGGTGGAAGTCCTTCCCCTTGAGTTGGACTTGCCCGCCTGGTCCCCCAATATTTCAAATTATCTCTTGTCTTTTCATATTCATTTGTGTGCAGCTCTGCTTCCAGTTCCTGAACCCTGACCCACGCGGGACATGGGAAAGAAACACTCAACATCTAATATATATATATATATATATATAATCTCTGGCACCAATCACATGCATATGTTTCCATCTGTCATTGTTGATTGTGAATTTGGTTGACACATCTATTATAAAGGGAAAATAGCAATATTAAAATATTTCTTCTAATTAATTTCCTTTCAATGTGCATGAATTCATGCACTAGGCCTTTAGTAGTAAATATAGGAAAAGTAAAGAAAATGTTTGAATATTTTCTTTTATTTTCCAGTTTTCAGAGTAATGTGTTGCTTCCCTGGTATCCTCCCAAAGTAATCAATGATGACATTTAATATAATTATAAACATCAACTTAAACATATTTGATGTGTAAAAATCAATTGCAATTATTATCCTCATTGTTGTTCAAATTATTCAATTTTAAGCCAGTGGGAATCCTGTTCAAGTCAGTTCCTGAGTCCTTTCATACTATCCTACTAGTCTTTGCTAGCTTCCTTTATTTTGATATAAGATGTATGAAGTTCATCTCATTCATTTCTTGTCCCTATCCTCAAATCAGTCATTTATTCAAGTATCTCTGCTTCCCTTTGGTTTAAATATTATTTACAGGCTATCTGGGTGCTAGGTGTGCTTATTTCTATTGTTTCATCTTTTCTCTAGACTTCTTCAGTAGAGAGTTCTAGGGAATTGATATTTTTAAAGATATAATACTTCAGGATTTCATACTGATATTTCCAAATCTAAATACAGGACCTCAGCTTATTTACTTAGCCTGATAAATCTCATTGTTGTTGTATCTTTCATGCCAAAGCACAGGTTCTCAAAGGAAAAAATTAAATCATTTTCTTTATCCCACAAAATGATCTTTGAATGACAAAACCAACACTAATACCAAAAATATAATTTTAAAGCACTTAATTTTTTTTATTTCTTTTTATCATTAGGGTGTATCTTATTTTTAAGAGATAATTGTGAATTCATACTGATATTTCTACTTCAAGTTTGGGGTTACTTTTTTACTTCTTTGATTTATAATTTTAATAATTTTTATATGTGTATATATGTATGAGATATATATATATATATATATATATATATATATATATAATTTCTCAATATCAATACCAATATCATTACCATTAGTAAAAATGTCATTATTGCAAAAATATAAAAATTTTGGGGCAGTCTTTTATTTTATTTTAGGTTATACCCTACTGGGGATGTAAAATCAAATTACTGTGTGGTTAAGTCACTGTCTAAATATAGATTTGGGTTCTTTTTGTATGTTGTTCTTTATTTTTTACTATTATTTTCTCTTTCTTATCTTGATATCATATCTATAATAATAAAAGCATAATATGCTAATTAGACCGGACATCCTTCCAGATGACCTTCCAGATGAAGCCGGGCTGCAAGGGAAGCCCGGGTCCCAGGTGCCTGCTGGCGGCCTGAGGGAAGAGATCCCAGATGCCAGAGGGAAGCTGGTGATGGCAGCCGGGGGAAGGAAGGCCTACTCTTGCATGAATTCTATGCATTGGGCTTCTAGTTGTATTATAATTGGTTAAACAAATACATGTTTCCAATGTCAAATAGTCAAAACAAGTTATAGTACCTTCCATTCCTGTCCTCTTCACCCTATATGCTCTCTCCCCTTATAGAAACTATACATTTTATCCTTATATTAAGAATGAATTAATATAATATATCTGTACTTATTCCTATGCCTGTTTTATTAGTTAAGTTATACTATACATATTGTTTTTGCCTTGCTTTATTTTCAATTAACAGTATATTCTGGAAATCAATCTATAGCTCACTCTATATATACTACTTTTTTAGATTTGTATAATATTCCATTATATAAATTCACTATAGTTTATTAAATATAATTTATTATTTTTATTGATATTGTTAATATATTTTGAAAAATCACTATATTGCTCAATTATATAGTTTTTATGTATAGAAACAGAATGGACGTTTTATATTTGATAATATAGCCATCTACCATGACAAACTTTAGTATTTTTATTTATTTTGTTCAAATATTCTTTTCAATTTTCTATATATACAATTCTGTATGACAGCTTGGTTTGTCCCTGTTCAAGATTTATTGCAGGGGTCCAGAAATTATAAGAAAATGATGACACTGAAATTTGTGAAGAAAGGAATTGGATCTGTGAGAATATGACATAAAGTTGGAATGCTCAGAGGGTTACAATTCAGTGAAGTTGTGAAAAATAACAAAAATTATATTTACACTCAAAGAGAGATGGGAAGAATGCTTGTATATCTCGGCCTAGACTAAGAGTAGAAAAGGTTTTCCCTGTGAATTTTTAACCATGTGCCTGCCTGCATATTAACTTTGAATTTTCACTATTCATTTTATCTGGGAACTACCAAGCTGATAAATTAACATTAAAAACTTATCTAAGTTCAGTGATGCTTCTAGGCAGAAGCAAAAGCAAAACTTCTCTGGAGGTACACACATTCATACTAGGACTCATGGGATTTGTCTGCTGAAGAGAGGTTACAATCTAAATCTCAGGGCACATGAGGAAATAATCCACCACTGAGGAAGAGTCAGCAATCACAACAAAGAGAAAAAATAAACTAACTAGAGCTTCAAATAATGTATTTATCAGATAGAAGTGATGAAATAAGCATGTTTAAAATAGAAAATGTGAAAGAAATTTTCAGTAGATTATAAAATAATATGACTCAGACAGAGACACTTTTTCATGTTGATTTGAAAAGATATCAATAGCACTTCTGAAAATAATCTTTACAATTATTTCTATAGAAAATTTTAAAATCCAATAGACTTTTTAAAGCAGCAGTTTAATAAAAAAATAAGAAATAAATTTTTAAAAGTGAAAGCTAGTTCTGAAGAAGTTATCCAGAATAAAGTACAGAAGATTAAAGAGATTGTAGCCCTGGCTGGTTTGGCTCACTGGATAGAGCGTCGGCCTGTGGACTGAAGGGTCCCAGGTTCGATTCCGGTCAAGGGCATGTACCTTGGTTGCAGGCACATCCCCAGTGGGGGGTGTGCAGGAGGCAGCTGATCGATGCTTCTCTCTCATTGATGTTTCTAACTCTCTATCCCTCTCCCTTCCTCTCTGTAAAAAAGTCAATAAAATATATTTTTAAAAAAAGAGATTGTAATTGTTCAGTAGAGGTTTAAATATTCAAATGAATAATAATAATGTCTAACATATGTTTATTAGGACTTCAAATATTATGAATATCTCAGCATGTCATATTTGAGAACTTTCCACAATTGAAAAACATTAATACTCAGTTTCAAGAAATACATCAAGTTCCATGCAGTATTAAATTAAAGTACGTCCATACTTAGACACACTGAAATCAGAGAAAGACAAATATCACATGATCTCACTCATTTGTGGAATATAATGAACATAAACTGATGATCAAAAATAGATCCAGAAACATAGAAGCATCAAACAGACCGTCTAAGCTCAAAGGAAAGGTGTGTGTGTGTTGGGGGTGGGGGGGGCGGTAAGAGATCAACCAAAGGACTTGTATGCATGCATATAAGCATAACCTATGGGCACAGATAGTAGGGGGGTGGGGGCATGTGCTGGGGTGTGGGAATGGCCAGAGAGAGGTCAGTGGGGTAAAAAGGAGATGACATATGTAATACTTTAAACAATAAATAATTTAAATTAAAAAATAAAATAATAAACACAGGGAATCAGCCAAAATGTGGAGAAAAGAAATATGTCACAAATAAAAGAACAGAATGCACCAGAAAAAGAACCAAATGAAAAAAAAAGCAAGAAAACTACCAGATACAGAGTTCAAAACAATGGTTATAAGGATGCTTAGGGAACTTACTGAGACCTTCAAGGAACTTAGTGAGAACTTCAAGGGCCTTGGTTAGAACTTCAAAGACATGAAAAATGACTAGTTAGAAATGAAGGATACATTAACTGAAATGAAGAATAATTTACAGGTAATCAGCAGTAGAGTACAGGATGCCAAGAATCAAATCAGCAATTTTGGAATATGAGGAAGCAAAAAACACACAATGAGGACAGCAAAAAGAAAAGGGAATACAAAAATATGAAGATAGTGTAAGGAGCCTTTGGGACAACTTCAAGCATACCAATATTCACATCATAGAAGTGCTGGGAGGAGAAGAAAGAAAGTAAGAAATTGAAACCCTACTTGAAAAAAATGACAGAAAACTTCCATTTATGGTGAAATAGACATATAAGCCCAGTAAGCATAGAGAGTTCCAAACAAGAGGAATCCAAAGAGGCTCACATCAAGACACATCGTAATTAAAATGCCAAAGGTTAAAGACAAAGACAGAATCTTTAAAGCAGCAAGAGAAAAGCAGTTAGTTACCTTCAAGGGAGGTATGACTATTATCTGATTTCTCAACAGAAACTTTTCAGGACAGAAAGGAGTGGCAAGAAATATTCAAAGTGATGAAAAGCAAGGACATACAACCAAGATTATTCTACCCACCAAAGCTATCATTTAGAATTGAAGGTAAATAAAGAGCTTCAAGAACAAGAAAAAGCTAAAGGAGTTCACCACCACCAAATCAGTATTACAAGAAATGTTAAACGGTCTTATTTAAGAAAAAGGAGAAAAAAAGAGATTACGAGCCTATATATTAGGAAAATATTGGGTAATAGATAGTGAGGATCAAAACCAGATTCTTACTCATTTTTATTTTTACTGGAACAGAAGATGGGAAATTGAGTACAATATGTATTCACTTGATTTTTTTTTTTTATGAATTCACTTGCTTTTATGAAATTCACCCATGAGCCTTCAAATGAATTAAATATAGGTGGCATCCACTGAGTGCCTCTCCAAGTAGAATTGAAAAAAAAAAGATAAAAAACATGAACAATAATATGGCAATAAATACATTTCTATCAACAATTAAATCTAAAATCTAAATAAATAAACAAGCAGAACAGAAACAGACTCATATATAGAGAGAACATTTTGATGGTTGCCAGATGGAAAGGGTTTTGAGGGGAATGAGTGAAAAAGGTGAAGGGTTTTTATAAGTAGTCATTAGTCATAGCCCATGGACACAGACAATAGACAGGTGAAGGCCTGGGATGGGGTGGGAGATGGGTGGAGCGGGGCAAAGGAGGAAAAATGGGGGACATCTCTACTACTCTTAAAAATAAAATAAATTTTTAAAAAAGAATTTGGGTTTGTTTTCTTGTGTTGTTGTTTTTTGTTTGTTTGGTTTTTGCCATTTTTCTTTTTTCACAGAAGATTTGTTGAGTTGCTAATAAAATTCATGGTACTGTAATAGGTACTGTGGGAGATAAAAGATGAAGAGCACAAATAATCTCTCAGAGTTTGTGGGCTAATTGGGGACTTAGATATGCATACAAGTAGCCATAATATGTAGTGAAAAATCCCTCCAGCCAGAATTTGGGAAGAAGAGAAGAAAATTTGATCTTGACTTTTAAGACTGGGTATTATATGACTATGTATAAGGGAATGCAAAGAGTATTCCTGGCAGAGTAAGCCCTGGAAAAAACATGGAATCTAGAAAGTTTGGGATATAGAGGGGAAATGTGAGCAGAAATATTTGTCTTGATATTAATCAAAATAGCTCCCATTTACTGAGCACTTATTTTGTACCTGGAACTCTGCCTGGTCCTTAACATATATTAACATTTAATACTCATAAATCATATTGAAGCAGATGTATTATTGTTCATTTTTTTAAAGTTACTAAATTAAAACTAAGTATCAAAATTTGAACAACATGCTTCTTTAAGATCATTATTTTGATACCCTTGTCAGGCAATACTTATTTGGGTTTGGTTACTGGAGCTTTATTAGTTTCCTTTGGTGGTGTCATGTTTGCCCAATTTTTCATGATCTATGTAGCCTTGCATTGGTGCCTACGCATTTGAAGGAGCAAAGACCTCTTCAACTCTTTAAAGATGGTTTTGGCAGATAAAGATCTCTTGTTAGTTCTCCAGACAGATTGTATTACCTCCAGGATCACAGTAGAGAAGACTTGGAGCCAGGTCCAGTGGCTGCTTTTGGGTCTACAGTGGATTCCACAATTAGAGGGCCTGTTACCAGATGCATGGACATGCATGGTTCTGGCCAGGTCCCTGGGATGGCTCCTGCTGAGTCATTAGGTGGGTTCCTAGACTTGCTCCTGACCATAGCTGAAAGGGGTTAGAACCAAATCACAGGGCTGCTTCAGTGTCCACAGTTTGGGGACGAGGTCTGCAGGCCTGTCTCCAAAGGCATGTCTAGGCATGCTACCTGCTGGGTTCTGGGTCAATTATGACTGCCCCTGCACTTGGGTTGAGTAAAGCTGAAGCCCATCACAGGGCTGCTTCAGCCTCCACAATTGGACTGAGTTTGGCTGGTCTGCTTTCAGGGACATGGAAGAGCTTATCTCTGAACAGGTCTCTGGGCAGACAGGGCTGCTCCATGACTACAGCTATGAGGGACTAAAGCAGTGGTTCTCAACCTTCCTAATGCCACGACCCTTTAATACAGTTCCTCATGTTGTGGAGACCCTCAACCATAAAATTATTTTCGTTGCTACTTCATAACTGTAATTTTGCTACTGTTATGAATCATAATGCAAATATCTGATATGCAGGATGTGTTTTCATTGTTACAAATTGAACATAATTAAAGCATAGTGATTAATCACAAAAACAATATGTATTATATATGTGTTTTCCGATGGTCTTAGGCGACCCCTGTGAAAGGATCGTTCGACCCCCAAAGGGGTCGCGACCCACAGGTTGAGAACCACTGGGCTAGGGAAAGATCTCAAATTAAATACCTAACTTTACACCTTAATAAAATTAAAAAAGAACAAACTAGGCTCAAAGTTAGCAGTAGGAAATAAATAATAAAGATTAAAGCAGAAATAAATGAAATAGAGACTAGAGAGACAATAGAAAAGATAAAAAAAAAGCTGAGATTTGATTTTTTTGAAAAGAAAGAAAAAAATTACAAACCTTCACCTAGAGTAAAAAAGGAAAAAAAGAGAACTAAAATAAATAAAATTATAAGTGAAAGATGAGATATTAACACTTATACCAGAGAAATACAAATAATCATAACAGCTTATAATGAACAATTATACACCAACAAATTGGATAACAAAGAAGTAGGTAAATTCCTAAGAAACATACAGTCTACCAAAATTGAATCGTGAAGAATAGAAAATCTGAATACACTGGTAACAAATAAGAAGATTGAATCAGTAATCAAAAACATTCCAATAAAGAAAATCCCAGGACCAGATGGCTTCATGATTAATTTTACCAACTATTTAAAGAAGAATTAATGCCAATCCTTCTCAAACTATTCCAAAAAACTGAAGAGAAGGGAATATTCCAAACTCATATTATGAGGCCAGCATCACCCTGATATTAAAGCCAGATAAGGATATTATGAGAAAGATAACTAGAGGCCAGTATCCCTGATGAATGAAGATGCAAAAATACTCAGCAAGGTATTGGCAAATCAAATTTATCAACACAGAATCTGACCTCATCTCAATACACCACACTAATATTCAGGTATATTGCATGAAGGGCATAATGGGAAATAAGATTGAAAAAACAGCATGCAATTGTAAAATAGCTTTCTTTATAGATGATGATGACAATGATGATAAAAAAACAATTGTGTTGTAAGAGGAAATGGAAACTATACTTCTTTTTATGATGGAAAACTCTGAATAAAAAAAATAATGTTGATATTTGTATTAGCTATGCAACAAAACAACTTCTTGTGATCCCTGCTTCCTCCTGGTATCCAAACCCCTGCGTATTTGGATACTCTCCCAGAATTGGTCTTTGTGACCAATAAATATGGCAAAAGTGGTGGTTTATCACTTCTGAAATTATATTATAAATACATATCAGTATGATGCTCTAACCAACTGAGCTACCCAGCCAGGGCCCCTACATAGGATTTTTATACAAATTTCCAATAAGCATCTATACCTAAACATATCCTTTATGGAACTTATCATCTCTACTTCCCAAATCAGCTCTTTGTCCTATTTACTTTATCTCAGATTGTGACACCCAATTCTCCTTAGTCATTCATTCTAGAAACCTAACAGTTATCATGTTCTACATTCAAACAACCATCTTTTCCTGCTTATTTAAAGTTTTAAGTAGTTCCTTGATTTTCACTTCTGTATCCCTTCTAACTCTTCCCTAGTTTCCCCTCTGATCTGAATTATTTCAATTGTCACCTAACTGTACTCACTACCTCCAATATGCCCCATATAAAATCTATTTTCCACATAGTAGCCAGTATTATATTTCTAAATTGCAAGGTATTGGCAAATCAAATTTATCAACACAGAAAATATGCAAATCTGATCATATTTATCTTTCTCTTAATTTTTTTCAGTGGATATTTATGTACTTCTGGATAAAGTCCAAATTCCTCACTGTGTATAAAACAGTTCCTATGATCTTGATCTTAACTATGTCCCAGATTAATTTCATGCTTACCTATCTCTCACTACACACTTGAATAAAGACAGTTTTTCTATTTCCCCAAGCACAAGCTTTTTTTTTTACCATTATGCCTTTCCATATATTTCCTCTGCCTGAAATGCCATTGCCTTACCTTTTAGTCTAGTTTACTCCTTTTACTTTAGGAATAAGGTATAAACATCTTTTTTGGGTAACCACCATCCATTTCTTCCAGAAAATGATTTGGGTAGCTCTCCTTGACTCTCTCATAGTCCCTGGAGCATATCGTGTCATAATAAAAACTTTATTTTATTAAAATTGTCCATTTCATGAAGAGCTCCATAAGTAAGGATAAGGCTTAGGCCTAAATTATATTTTTTAAAATATATGTTTATTGATTTCAGAGAATAAGGGAGAGGGAGACAGAGAAATACATCAATGATGAGAGAGAATCATCAACTGGCTGCTTCCCACATGCCCCCCACTGGGGATCAAGCCCACAACTAGGGCATGTGCCCTGACGCGGAACTGAACTCTGACCTCCTGGTTCATAGGTCGATGCCCAACCACTCTGGAATCAAATCCTTGAGTTTCCAAGATACCATTTCCCTTTACATCTCCCTAAGGAAGAAATCCAGCTGTGCCTTCAATAGGGCTAGAATTAAAGCCATTGCCCAGAGTTTCCACTCCATTTTGGGAAAGTGCTCAGTTGAGCATTAAGCTAGCTTAGTTTGTGTTCCCAGTTGCAGTGCATCAGTCCATTTCATGTGGGGTCCACAAGGCCATATGGCTACTAAGGGAACATGAGCAAATGCAAGAGTGCCTAGAGGCAAATGAGAAAGAATTCCTTTATCTAGGGCAGTGGTTCTCAACGTTCCTAATGCCACGACCCTTTAATACAGTTCCTCATGTTGTGGTGACCCCCAACCATAAAATTATTTTTGTTGCTACTTCATAACTGTAATGTTGCTACTGTTATGAATTGTAATGTAAATATCTGATATGCAGGATGTGTTTTCATTGTTACAAATTGAACATAATTAAAGCATAGTGATTAATCACAAAAACAATATGTAATTATATATGTGTTTTTTGATGGTCTTAGGCGACCCCTGTGAAAGGGTCGTTCGACCCCCAAAGGGGTCGCGACCCACAAGTTGAGAACCACTGGTCTAGGGGATTATGTATTCCCACATTTTCACAGGCTTGCATTGGCCCTGCCCCCTCTGGCCAATGGTCTCTGTTGACTGATAGGCATCTTCCCTATTCATTCTGACTTTACTGCACATGTGCCTATCTTCCCCATTTGTCTGGGCCCTTGCCCCCACTAATTTGTGAGGAATGGGCCGGTGGTTCCCTAGGGAGCATAAAGTTACAGCTTCTTGGTGAAGCTGTCCAAATGACATGCCTATAATGTCTGGCTTTCCTTTTGATTCATTCCTGTTATTAATAACTAGTGAATTACAATGGTAACAATATCATCAGAAATTGACAACCAATTGGAGATTATAAGTTGGGGGAAAGGATAGCCAAGGATTAAAGATGATTCAAGAAGAAATGGGAGCCAAACCGGTTTGGCTCAGTGGATAGAGCGTCGGCCTGCAGACTGAAGGGTCCCAGGTTCGATTCCGGTCAAGGGCATGTACCTGGGTTGTGGGCACATCCCCAGTGGGGGGTGTGCAGGAGGCAGCTGGTCGATGTTTCTCTCTCATCGATGTTTCTAACTATCCCTCTCCCTTCCTCTCTGTAAAAAATCAATAAAATATATTTTTTTAAAAAAAGGCTAACTGATGGGAGCATGAGTGTGTGTGGGGGGGAGGTTGGGGGTTAATGGGGGGGATGAGGACACATTTGTAATACCTTAACTAATAATAAAAAAATAAATAAATAAATAAATAAATAAAATAAAAAAAGGCTAACTGTTGGTAACATCTTATAAAAAAAAAAGAAGAAGAAATGGGAGACAATGATTCTCAAGCTTTATTGTTGATAAGAATCAATTGGTAAATTTGTTAAAATGTTGATTCTGTAACATTACCCCTAAATATTCTAATTCCTTAAGTTTAAAATAGCTCCTAGGAATCTGCATTTTAGCAGGCACCCCAGTCATTCTGAAACAGATGTTTTCTGCAAAACAGTTTGGGAAACACTGGTTTAAAAATGAAATTTTAAAGTAATTTGATATCTTTGTAGTTTAGCATATATGCCCATTTTTCTTATCTATTGTTTCAGGTTTTCTAGCATATAAGATAAACTTTATTGCACTTAAACACCATTCATAAAATGATATGAAATCCCACCCTCCAATAGAATTTTTAAAACAAAGTAAGTTTCAACTCTTCTAAATGACTAATATGGGTCTTCAGTTCACAAACAAATAATAAAGAAATAGATCGTCATAAACTTATATTGGAGAAATCAAATCTAGACAGTCTATAGTAATTCACATGTTTGAATATTAGCCTCTTTGCATTAGTTTTTTTTTTCAGTTATGCATAGATTTTTATTTTTTATTTATTTATTTTTTAAATCTTTATTGTTCAGATTATTATAGATGTTCCTCTTTTTTCTCCCCATAGCTTCCCTCCACCAGGTTCCCACCCCACTCCAGGCCTTCCCCACCTCCTCACTGACCTCATCCATAGGTATAAGCTCTTTGTCCAATCTCTTCCCCCACCCCCCACAACCCCTTCTTTCCAAGAATTGTCAGTCTGCTCCCTTTCCATGCCCCTGATTCTATTACATTCACCAGTCTGTTCTGTTCATCAGGGTTTTTATTCATTTGATTTTTAGGTTCACTTGTGGATAGGTATGTATTTGTTGTCACTTTGTTGTTCATAATTTTTATTTTTTACCTTTTTCTTCATTTTCCTCTTCTTAGAAAATACTCTTCAGCATTTCATATAATTCTGGTTTGGTGGTGATGAACTCCTTTAGCTGTCTGTGAAGCTCTTTATCTGACCTTCAATTCTAAATGATGGGTCGAGTAATCTTGGTTGTAGGTTCTTGCTATTCATCACTTTGAATATTTCTTGCCACTCCCTTCTGTCCTGCATAGTTTCTGTTGAGAAATCAGCTGACAGTTATATGGGTACTCCCTTGTAGGTAATTGTTTTTCTCTTGCTGCTTTAAAGATTCTCTCTTTGTCTTTTGCCCTTGGTATTTTAATTATGATGTGTCTTGGTGTGGTCCTCTTTGGATTCCTCTTGTTTGGGGTTCTCTGCGCTTCCTGGACTTGCAAGTCTATTTATTTCACCAGGTAGGGGAGGTTTTCTGTCATTATTTTCAAGTAGGGTTTCAGTATATTGCTCTCTCTGGATGTTGGTATGCTTAAAGTTATCCCAGAGGCTCCTTACACTATCTTCACATTTTTGGATTCTTTTTTCTTTTTGCTTTTCCAGTTGGGTGTTTTTTGCTTCTTCATATTTCAAATCTTTGACTTGATTCTTGGGATCCTCTAGTCTGCTGTTGAATTTCTGTATATTATTCTTTATTTCAGTCAGTGTATGCTTAATTTCTGATTGGTCCTTTTTCATATCCTTGAGGGTCTCACTAAATCTTTTGGAGGTTTCTAGAAGATTCTTGAGTAACCTTATAACTGTGGTTTTGAACTCTATATCCAGTATTTTGCTTTTAATCCATTTATTTCATTTGTGACTTGTTTCTTTGTCTCCATATTTTGGCGGCTTCCCTGTGTTTATTTCTATGTACTGGATAGCTGCTAAGTCTCCTTGAGTTGATAGAGTGGCCTTGTGTGGTAGGTGTCCTATAGGGCCCAGTGGCTCAGCCTCCCCAGTCACCCGAGGTGGATGCTCTTGGTGCACCCCTTTGTGGGCTGTCTGCACAGTCCTGCTGTAGTTAACCCTTGATTGCTGTTGGTATCACTGGGAGGGATTGACCTCCAGGCCATTTGGCTGTGATGACCAGCTGTGTCTACACTGGAAGATCTGTTGCGCAGGAGACACCCTTATGGGACAGGACTTGCTTCAGTGGGGCTTTGGTGCTCACTGAGTCTGCCTCTTGAGTGTGTCTCTTATGGATGTGAAGAGTTGTAATCTGGTATGGTCTCACTCTGACCACTGGATACACTGGCTCTTGGATCTCCAAGGAGGTGCAAGGTCAGCCACTGTCTGGAGCCACCCAGAAGGAGCTGCAGAGACATCTGCAGATTCCTCCTCTTTGTATGGAGTTTGGAAGTGCCCAGATGAGGTCCAGCTGTGAAGCAAGGCAGGCTGCTGCTGCCAGGCCTTGGGCCTTATTTTGGAAGCTCTGGGGCTCTCTGACCCAGCTGCAATTTGACAGGTTTTTGGTGGAGAAAGGACAGGCCATTCATATGCAAAAGCCAATGGACACAGCTTGGGTGGAGTTGTAAATTGGGTGGGGCGGGGTCTCTGGGAATCACCAGGGCAGAGCAAACAGCAATGGCTGCCAGTCAGCCCTGCACCAGTGAGGTCCCGGGGTCTCCATGCCCAGTGCCCCCATGCAGGAACAATGAACGCTGCAAGCACCTCTGAGAGAAAGCTGCCCTCGCGTTCCTGTCCCAATTCCAGACAATCCATTTTATCCCTGTATGTGCATGCGTCCCCCAGTCTCACCTGGAACTGGAGTTCAGAGCAAGCAGGAGCTTGTATCTCCCTCCTGATTTAAAGAGCAGCACATCCAGGTGCCAGCACTTTCCGTGCCTCTGCACCTCTTACTAGTCTCAGTGCGCTTTCTTCACCTCTCTAGTTGTGGAACTTCCACTCAGCCAGCTTTCCCACAGTTCTGGGTGGTTGTTGTTCTGCCTTTTAGTTGTAATTTTGATGTGGTTGTGAGAGGCAGCAAGTATAGGTGTTTACCTATGCCACTATCTTGGTTCTCCCTGCCAGCATTAGTTTTTAAAAAAGACACTAAATCCCCTTCAAAGAAGGTCAAGTCACACAGGATTTTTTTTTCAAGCTTAAGTAATCTTTTTGCTTAAACTTTAGGAAATCTAAAAATCCAGCACATAGCAACAAGTCTAAAGCAAGAATTATTTCAAAGTAATGATTTATTTGAGAATATAAGATTCATCTACTCAAGCGTCTATCCAGTTGAACTAATGTCAGTTTTATTTGTATATGAGCATGGGTTTTATTACTTCCATACCTTTTGAAAATCCCATGGCCCTCATGTTATTGAATGGAAACAGAATAAAATAGATATTCCATATTATTCTCAGTAGTCATTTAGAAGAAACTCTGCCGAGAAGAAGCAGTTATATACACATGTAAAGAAATTAATAAGTTAAATTGTATGTATTTGCAGCCATGTAGAAAGATCTTTTAGAAACATGGATGGTAAAGAAACAGCTGATTATTTTCAATATTGGCAAGCATGATGTTGATAACAACTTTCATTTTAATCACCAGAATTGGACATTGAACAAACAAAAAGCTGATTATTTGCATTTAGATACTTTGTCTGAAATTATAGTATATTGTTATCAGGCACTTGTGCTTTAATTAAGACTTCAAGTAGTAAGAAATCAGGTTTCTTTTATACTGACCTGAATAACAAAGAGGGATAGACTCTTATTCCACTAAAAAGTTTATAATCTTAAATAAGATCAAAATTGCTTTTATTTCAAAGAAAAAGTCTGTGATACATAGGCTGATGAGTTGATGACCATAAAAATAGAGGTAAATTAACCTAGCTAAATAAATCCATAACTAAATTCAAACAGAAAAGTTAAATGAAGGAAAATACTGATGTTTCAAAGGTCTGAAGGATAAAAATTGCAACTGAATGAAAAGCTTAGAAAGTATAATTAAAACTGACAATTTTCTAGAAAAATATAAATTTCCAAATTTATATATGTAAAGATAGAAAACCTAAAAAGACCCCCAAAAAATGAAAGAAATTTTTTAAGTGTAAAAATAAATTCCTGAGCAGTGTGAGGAGACGAGATCGACCCCCGGACCGAGCAAGGCCCGCGCGCTGCTGCATCCCCGCGTCCCGCTCGGACGTCCCGCCACCATCGCCATCATGCCCAAGAGAAAGGCTGAAGGGGATGCTAAAGGAGATAAAGCCAAGGTGAAGGACGAACCACAGAGAAGATCCGCCAGGCTATCAGCTAAACTTGCTCCTCCAAAGCCAGAGCCCAAGCCTAAAAAGGCCCCTGCAAAGAAGGGAGAGAAGGTACCGAAAGGGAAAAAGGGGAAAGCTGATGCTGGCAAAGATGGGAATAATCCTGCAGAAAATGGAGATGCCAAAACAGACCAGGCACAGAAAGCTGAAGGTGCTGGAGATGCCAAGTGAAGTGTGTGCATTTTTGATAACTGTGTATTTCTGGTGACTGTACAGTTTGAAATACTATTTTTTATCAAGTTTTATAAAAATGCAGAATTTTGTTTTACTTTTTTTTTTTTTAAGCTATGTTGTTAGCACACAGAACACTTCATTGTTATTTTTTGGGGGAAGGACATATAGTACTAATAGAATATCTCCAAAGCTGGACTGACATGGGGGGGAAATACCTTTCCCTTCTAGTTTTGAGAAACTTCCTCTTGGTTCCTGGGAGGAGGGATCTCTTGATGTTGACACACATTAACCATCGTGGCACAAACACCTTGTCGTGTGGGAAAACTAAAATTCGTTTTTATGTCCTTTTCTCCCTCTCCACTTTAAGCATAGACTTTGGCTCTTTTAAGCCCAGAGACCTATTGGGACCTGACCCAAAAAAAATGATTTCCAGTATGTTGGGCAATCTGGACTTTCCAGTGTCACTATTGAGATGGCATCCCTCAAAAGAGCAGCAGTTCCTTTTTAGATTGTGGATCTACAGATTGATATTCTCTGCCATTTTCATTTCATTTCCTGAAAGTCAGGGTCGGCTTGTGAAAAGTGGTTACACAACATGCTCAATGTGAAATGTCAACCCTCACTCTAAACTTTCCCTGTTCGGAGCATCAGATGAAGACTTCATTGGGTTTTATAGTGGCTTTCTGATTTTGGTAGTTCATTGAAGAAGGGAGTTTGAAGTTGTTGTATACTGTTAACGATTGTCTGCCCATGTCCTGCCTGAAATACCATGATTGTTTATGAAAAGTATCTTTAATAAAGCTGGATACAGTTTGGCTTGGAAAAAAAAATAAAATAAAATAAAATAAAATAAAATAAATAAATTCCTTTCAGCCCTGGCTGGGTAGCTCAGTTTGTAAGCATGTTGTTCCAGTTCGGTAAGGTTGAGAATTTAATACACAGTCAGCGCACATACAAGATTCAACCAATGAATACATAAATAAGTGGAACAACAAATCAGTGTTTTTCTCTCACTCACCCTCTCTCTTTTTTTATCTCTTTCTCAAATCAATAAATTTTTTAAAGTTTTTAAATTAAAAAGTAATTCCTCCCTAGAATACTCTTGGCTAAGAGTCACCTATGAGTCATTTCATTTTTTCAAAGAATAGATACTTTGTGATGCTATTTAGTCTGTTTCAGAGCATAAAGAATGAAGGAAATTGCTCCCAATACATCCTATAGAGCTAGTATAACCCTGATAAAAATTTTAAAAAACATAGAAAAGATAAATTTTAGTTGAACTTAATTTATGACCATGCAAAATAGAGATGCATAAATACAATATAAAATACTGTCAGTTGGATTTAGCAATATACTAAAAATAATATCTATTGTCCTTGGATTATTTATTCAGATTGTAAAAATTATTCAATCTTTGGGAAATAATTCACATGATTCATAATATCAATAACAGATTAAAAATAACATTAATAGATACTGAAAAGGTATCAGCAGAGGAAGTTCCCTAGTTTGTTGAGTATTTTTATCATGAATCCCAGAGCTAACATCATACTTAATGGTGAAAGACTACACATTTTCTAAGTTCAAGAATAAGACAAGGGTGTCTACTCTTACTTCTTTGATTCTATATTGTGCTGAGGCTTTAGCCAGTAAAATTAAGCAATAACATGAAATAAAAGTATCCAGTTTGGAAAGGAAGAAATAAAATTCTTTCTATTGATAATAAGAAAACCCTAAGTAACACACACACACATACATATATACATACACACTATTAGCGCTAATAGGCAATTTCAACAAGGTTGCAGGGTATAAGATCAGATCCTGCACAATAGTACAATTAGTGTTATTTCTACACACATACAATGAACAATCAGAAAAGGAAATTAAGAAAATAATTAAAATTTAAATGGCTTTGAAAAGAATCACATAGTTATAAATGTAAACAAAGAAGTACAGCACTTATGCACTAAAAAGTGACCAAATGTTTTTGAAGTTGAATAAAAACTAAATGAATGAAGTCATCTAATATTCATATATGTAAATATTTAATATAGACAAAAAGGTAAAGCTCCTCAAATTGATTTACAGATGCAATACAATCTCTGATAAAATTCCAACTCACTTTTTTAATAAACCAAGCCTAAAATTTATATGGAAATAAAATGGACCTCTAATAGCCAAAATAATCTTGAAAAAGATTAACATAGTTGGAGTATTCATACTTTTCACTTTCAAAACTGCCAGAAAGCTACTGTAATAAAAACAGTGGCATATTGAAATCATAGTAGATATATAGATCAATGAAATAGAATTAGGAGTACAGAAATAAAGACTCACGTTTACAGTCAATTGATTTTCAACCTGGGAGCTAAGACCATTCAGTAGGAAAGTAAGTCTTTTCAAGAAGCTATGTTGGGCACTCACCAAAATGGCTAAAATTAAAATGACTGGCATCACCTACAAATGGTGAGTATGCAAACAACTAGAAGCCCAGACACTTCTATGGGAGTGTCAACTGGTTTAACCATTTTGGAAAAGTGGCAGCATATACTGAAACTCAATGCAAGCATTCCCTGTGAATCAGAAATTTTCATAATTGTATCACAGGACATATAATAGTGTATTTAGCAGTATTATTTCTATTAGCTATAGACTAAAAACAACCAACATGTCTGGCAACAGCAGAATAAATTGATCTTAATAAAGTCATAAAGCCAAAACCGGTTTGGCTCAGTGGATAGAGCGTCGGCCTGTGGACTGAAAGGTCCCAGGTTCGATTCCGGTCAAGGGCATGTATCTGGGTTGCGGGCACATCCCCAGTGGGGGGTGTGCAGGAGGCAGCTGATCGATGTTTCTCTCTCATCGATGTTTCTAACTCTCTATCTCTCTGCCTTTCTCTCTGTAAAAAATCAATAAAATATATTTTAAAAAAATAAAGTCATAAAATATAATCTTATTCATCAAAGGAAAAATTATATTGAACCACAAAAACACGTTTGTATCCCAATGTTGACAGAGAGAAAACACACAAATACAAATAGTATAGTTCCATTGTGTGAATGTGTTTAAGTTGTAAAAGAAGCACAATCTTTCAACAGAGTTCAGGGTAGTACTGTAATTATTTAGGGAATAATATCAGAGGGGGTGGGCTTCTGGGGGCTAGCATTGTTCTAACTTTTTATGTGAGCAGTATTGCAAATTAAGTGTTCACATTGGGTGAAATTATGGAGCTTTAGATTTTAAAGTGTATTCATTTTTTATATGTAAGATACATTTTAACAGAAAAGTATAAAATGTGTGAATAAAAGCTCATAATTTCTTCTAGAAAAAAAAAGAAGTTGTGTTGGGACAGCTGCATATCTACATGCAAAAGAATTAATTTAGACAGTATTCCTACTGTATACAACAATTAACTCAAATTGGATGAAAGGCCTATATGCAAAAGCTAAAAGTTTTAGAAGAAAACATAGGTATACATTTTCATGACATTGAGTTAGACAAAGATTTCTTAGATACCACATCAAAAGGACAAGAGGTAGCCCTGCCAGCGTGGTTCAGTAGTTGAGTGTTGACCTATGTACTAGGAGTTCATGGTTTGATTCCAGGTCAGGGCACAGGCCCGGATTGTGGGCTCAATCCCCAGTAGGAGCCATGCAGGAGGCAGCCGATCAATGATTCTCTCTCATCATCAATGTTTCTATTTCTTTCTCCCTCTCTGAAATCAATATATATCTATATATCTATATCTATATCTATATATCTATATCTATCTATATCTATATATTAAAAAAGGACAAGAGGTAAATGAAAAGAGAAATAGACTTTATCAAAACTGAAAACTTTTTGCTTCAAAGGACATCGTGAAGGAAATGAAAAGACCACCCTCAGAACTGTAGAAAATATGCAAATCTCATATAAGGAATTTTCATCCAGAATATACCACCAACTATTATAACTCAATAAAAAGATAAATAACCTGCTTTAAAAATTGGCAAAGGATATAAACATATATTTATCCAAAAGAGATATACAAATGTGTAATAAGTACATGGAAAGATGCTCAATATCATTAGTCATTAGGGAAATGCAAATCAAGTTCACAATGAGATAGCACCTCACATCTACTAGGATGGAAATACTAGTATTCAAAAAAGAGAGAATAACAAGTGTTGGTGAGGACATGGACAAATGGGAACCCACATACACTGCTTGTGGGGATGTAGTATAGTGAAACTGCTATGGAAAACAGTTTGTTGGTTCCTCAGTAAATTAAATATAGATCATCATATGATATAGTAATTCCATTCTCAAGTATGTAACAAAAAAATTGAAAGCCTATTTTCAAACAAAAACTTATACAAGAATGTTCATGGTAACATTTTTTCAGAGTATCCATAAAAGTGGAAAAACTCATTTTTCTATAAGCTGATGAATGGCAAACAAAAGGTGGCATATCCATAAAATAAATATTACTTGACATAAAAAGGAAGGACTTATAGAACATGGATAAGCCTTGAAAACAAAATGCTAAGTTAAGGAATTCAGACTCAACAAATTGACATACTGCATTATTCATTTACTAGTATATAAAATTTCTAGACTAGGCACATCCATAGTGACAAAAAGTAGATTAATGATTGCCAGAAGTTGAAAGGAGGTGGGAATGGGGAGTGACTGCTAATGGGTAGAGGTTTCTTTTGGGGTGATATACTTGTTCTAAAATTGATCATGGTGATGGTGTCACAACTGGGAAGACACTAAAAGCCAATGAATTGTAGGGTTTCAGTGGGTAAACTGGATGGTATGTGAATTATATTTCAATAAGGCTGTTAAAAACAATACACAAAGACATCTCTTAATATCAGGTATTCTTTTAAACATACTAGTAATTTAATGGTTTCTTGGTGTCCCTATTAAATGGATATATAATAGGTATTTAATTACCTTTCTACTGCTGAATATTTAAGTTGTTTGATATATTTCAATATTATAATCACTATTTCAATGAGCATTGCTATAGTTAAAATTTTGCATATATCCTTTCTCATTCCCCTAGGATAAATTCTTAGAAGAATTTCTGACTCAATCATTATGCACGCTTTATACTTTGGATAGACATTGGTTATCTCATTATCATGACCATACATGGTGTGTGAAAATGCCAGGTTCTATGCACCATGCCAAATACTGGGCATTTTGTTCTACAATTGCTTTTACTTTTCCTCTTCTTTGTCCTCTTCTTCATTTCCATTCTTCTTAACATTAAAAATACATATTTCTCTAATGTATTCTTTTCAGCATTAATTACTGAATCAGCGATAATTTCTAGGAACTTCTCCAGTGATATGCTCTAGGACTTAATCTTAACACATTTCCTTTTCAACATGATATTCAGAACACTGTTAAGTCATGAAAGACTGCCTTATCACATTTTCAGATGGCATGCAATTAAGAGGGACAGCTGTCTGTCTCACATTCTCCGTTTGTTTGCTACTTTAGTCCTCATAACATCTCTGCATGACAAGCATCATTGTCACTTAAAAATGAAAAACTTGGTACTCAAGGAGGTTAAATCACTTAATTAGGATCACATAGTTGTTGGTGTTTTTTTGGTTATTCTTTTTTTTCTTTATTGATTAAGGTATTACAAATGTGTCCTTATCGCCCCATTGCCCCCCCCCCAGCCCCCCACTCATGCTCTCACCCCCCCTGTTGTCTGTGTCCATTGGTTAGGCTTATATGCATGCATACAAGTCCTTTGTTTGATCTCTCCCCCTTACCCCCACCCTCCCCTACCTTCCCTCTGAGGTTTGATGGTCTGATCGATGCTTCTCTGTCTCTGGATCTGTTTTTGTTCATCAGTTTATGATGTTCATTATATTTCATAAATGAGTGAGATCATGTGATATTTATCTTTGACTGGCTTTTTCGCTGGGTCACAGTTTTAATGGGTAGATCAAGTGTTCAAACTCAGGTATGTTTGGTTCTAAAGAATATACATTTTCTACTATACTAAATTTGTTTTTCAGTTTCGAAAGTATATTTTGAGAACCTACTATGCACCAGGTACTATTCTTGTGACAGAGGATATAGTGATGTATAAAATTGATGTGGTCATCACTCTCATGGAACTTATAGTCTAATGTGAATGCAAAACAATAACAAGTCAACAAGCAAAAAAGCATAAATTTAAATAGTGACATATGGTATAAAGAAAATAGAATAAGTTAATGATCAAAAGTAACTGGGACAGAACATGAGATAAAATGTCCAGATGTACCTCTTTGAGGAGATTTGAGCTTAGCCTTGAATCATGAGAATGAGTTAGCCCTGTGAAGAATAAGGAAGGATCTTCTGGGAAGAGGAAGTAGACAGTCCTAGACTTACGATGGCTCAATTTATGGTTTTTGCAACTTTACGATGGTGTGAAAGTGATAAGCATAATAAATTACATGAGATATTCAACACTTTATTATAAAATAACCTTTCTGTTAGATGATTTTGACCAACTGTAGGCTAATGTAAGTGTTCTGAACACATTTAATATAGGTTAGGCTAAGCTATGATGCTCGGTAGTTTAAGTAAATTAAATGCATTTTCAACTTACAATGGGTTTATCAGGCTGTATCTACAATTGCAAGTATAAAGGCCTTGACTCAATAACAAACAGCATAACCTAGAAACAGAACTAAGATCACATAGACATTGGCAATTTATTCTGGCAACACAGTATTTTGAACACTTTGTTTTGAGAATTATTCTTTTATTGAGTCTTAGTATAACACAAAGTGTGTCTCTTTCTCTAAGAGATTAATTACTAAGTATTTGCCTTTCTGGCCTTCCTTGCAAATCAGGTATAGGAATGTGACCCAAGCTCTACCAATCAGACGCATGATTTGAAATTTTAACTTAAGAGCGTCACAAAAGGGAGAAGAAAGGGAGCTTTTTCTCTTTGGCAGTCATAATGATGCTTCAAAGTTATGTTTCTGGCCCAGACATAGAGTGGTGCACATTTAATGTCCCATAGCTGTCTGCTGTAAGTTTCCTCATGAGATCACTTCTAAAGATGATTTTGACTTTTATTTCTAGAAGCCTAGCCAGGAGCCTGGCTCTCTAACCTTCCCAACAATTTTTTAAATTTATTTTAATAAGATCATCATTAATCATTCAGCATAATTCTCGGTTGCTTTTAACACTAAATGTTATAGTTAGTATGACTGTAGCATAATGAGAATGAAGATTAGTTGTAGGAAATTGTGGTAAGCAAAATAATGGCCTCAGAAAGATGTACACATCCTAATCCAAGAATTGGCAAATATGTTACCTTACCTGGAAAAAGGGACTTTGCAGATGCAATTAAGTTAAGACTCTTGAGATGAAAAGATTATCATGGATTATCCAGCCAGTGCAAAGTAATGAAAATAGTCCTTATAAGAGGGAAGTAAAAGGATCAGAGTGGGTGAAGACATATGAAGATGGAAGTAGAGGTCAGAGTGGCATGGGGCCATGAGCCAACAAATGCAGGTGGCCTCTAGAAGCTAGTAAAGGCAAGGAACAGATTCTTTCCTAGAGCCTCCAGAAGGAATGGAGCCCTGCCAACCTATTTTGACTTCTGACCTCCAGAACTATAAGAAAATAAATGGCCCTAACTGGTTTGGCTCAGTGGATAGAGCGTCGGCCTGTGGACCAAAAGGTCCCAGGTTCGATTCTGGTCAAGGGCATGTACCTTGGTTGCGGGCACATCCCCAGGAGGAGATGTGCAAGAGGCAGCTGATCAATATTTCTCTCTTTTCTCTCTCATTGATGTTTCTAACTCTCTATCCCTCTCCCTTCCTCTCTGTAAAAAATCAATAAAATATATTTAAAAAAAAAACGGCCGAAGCCGGTTTGGCTCAGTGGATAGAGCGTCGGCCTGCGGACTCAAGGGTCCCAGGTTTGATTCCGGTCAAGGGCATGTACCTGGGTTGCGGACACATCCCCGGTGGGAGATGTGCAGGAGAAGGCTGATCAATGTTTCTCTCTCATCGATGTTTCTAACTCTCTACCTCTCTCCCTTCCTCTCTGTAAAAAATCAATAAAAAAAAAATAAAAAATAAATGAAAATAAATGTATGTAGTTTCAAGTCACCAAGTTTGTGGTAATTTGTTACAGCAGCCAAAAGAAACTGATACAGAGACATCAGAGAGGAAAGTGCAGACTATATCATGTAAGGTCTTATAGGCCACAATAAAGAGTGTGGTTTTTAAGTTGATGTGACAATTGGAATATTTTAAGCAGGAAAGTCACATTACCTGATATATGATTTTAAAATATGACTTTTGCTCCTATGTGGATAAATTTACTAGAATGAGCCAAGAGTAAAGTAAATGAGGGTATACCAGTTAGGAGGCTATTGCTACGGTCAAAGTAAGAGGTGGTGGTATCTTGGACTTGCATATTGATAAAAAGATTGAATTGCGGGGAAGAAGATAAATACATAAAATGTAAAAGAAAGATGGATTGATGCAAAGCTCTCAGGGGAGACAGACTGGACCCAAGTGTTGGCAGAGGGATTAGTTTGAGTTTTGTGGGACAGCTTCTTTATTTTAACATTAAGAAAACAATAGGTAGAATGGGGAGTGGGGGGAGTAGATAAATGTTAAACTTTGAACAATAAAGAATTTTTTAAAAAGAAAAGAGTAGGTGGGCTAGAAGGGGTCAATGGGGAAAAAGAGGGGACATATGTAATACATTCAACAATAAATATTTTTAATAAAGAAAGAAAACAGTAAAAGAGGATGTGTGTGCATATATATATCCTATCTAATAAAAGAGAAACATGGTAATTGGCGTACGACCGCTACCCTTCCCATTGGCTAATCGGGGAGATATGCAAATTAACTGCCAGCCAAGATGGCGGCGGGCAGCCAGGCAGCTTGAAACTAACATGAGGCTTGCTTGCTTCAGTGACGGAGGAAACCAACCTTCCCTGCCTGCCGCTGCAGGCCTCTGAGCCTGCAGTTTGAAACATTGTAACAAATATAGAAGCTAAACAAAACCCCAGAAACCTGCTTTCAGTGAGCCGGGATCTCAGAGCTGGAGTTGATACAGTGTTTCGATTATAGAACGCAAACAAACCAGATACCTGCTTTCAGCAGCGGAGGCCTAAGAGCTGGAGCCTCAGAGCTAAAGCTGGCCCAGAATAAAAAAAAAAGAAAAAATGGAGCGGTTGGGAGTTTCCGTCACCTGACAGCCTGAAAACAGCCCTCAGCCCCTCACCCAGACTGGCCAGGCACCCCAGTGGGGACCCCCACCCTGAAGGGGGTGTGACCAGCTGCAAACAGCCATCATCCCCTCATCCAGGCTGGCCAGGCACCCCAGTGGGGACCCCCACCCTGATCCAGGACACCCTTCAGGGAAAACCAGCCAGCCCCACCCATGCACCAGGCCTCTATCCTATATAGTAAAAGGGTAATATGCCTCCTAGCACCGGGATCAGCGGAGCCGCGAGGCCTCCCGGCACAAGGATCAGCGTGACAGGAGGCAGCGCCCAAACCCCCTGATCGCCCTGCGGCTCTGTGTGTGACAGGGGGCGGTGCCCCAACCCCCTGATCGGCCCTGCTCTGTGTGTGACAGGGTGCGGAGCCCCAACCCCCCCCCCCCCATGGGCCCTGCTCTGTGTGTGACAGCGTAGAGCCATAACCTCCCCATCGGCCCTGCCCTGAGTGTGAGAGTGGTGGTGCCCCAACCCCCTGATCGGTCCTGCTCTGTGGGTGATAGAGGGTGGTGCCCCTACCCCCTGATCCGCCCTGCTCTGTGTGTGACAGGGGGCGGTGCCCCAACTCCCCTATCGGCCCTACTCTGTGAGTGACAGGAGGGAGCTCCTCAACCCCCTGATGGGCCCTGCTCTGTGCATGACAGGGGGCAGTGCCCCAACCCCCAGATTGGCCCTGCTCTGTGCATAACAGGGGGTGGCACCGCAACCTCCCCATCGACCCTGCCTTGAGTGTGAAAGGGGGCGGTGCCCCAACCCCCCAATCGGCCCTGCTCTGAGCCTGGCCAGGGGCTGCACCTAGGGATTTTGCCTGCCCTCTGCCACCCGGGAGCAGGCCTAAGCCAGCAGGTCATTATCTCCCAAGGGGTCCCAGACTTTGAGAGGGCACAGGCCAGGCTGAGGGACCCCCCCTTCCCCCCGAGTGCACAAATTTTTGTGCACCGGGCCTCTATTCTATACTAATAAAAGGGTAATATGCTAATTAGACAGACCATCTTCAGGACATCCATCAGGATGTCCTTCCGGATAATGCCATGGTGGAGCGGCCAAGGCAGAGGTGGTTAGGGGTTATCAGGCCAGCAGGGGAGGGAAATTAGGGGCGACTAGGCCAGCAGGGGAGGCCAGTTATTGGCGATCATGCCAGCAGGCAGAGGTTGGTTAGGGGTGATCAGGCAGGCAGGGGAGCAGTTATGGGCATCAGGCACACAGGCAAGCAGGTGAGCAGTTAGGAGCCAGTGGTTCCAGGTTGTGAGAGGGATCCCAGATTGGACAGGATGCAGGCCAGGCTGAGGGATGTCCCCCACTCCCGTGCACAAATTTCATGCACCGGGCCTCTAGTGTAAGTAATAAAGTGCTGTGTGTTTTCCAACTGAATATTTGTGTGGTATAATTCCTCCTACAGTGGTAATATACTAATATAAGGTCAGATGAAAATGCCTACCCTCATTTCATTCCTGCCTGCTCAGAGGTATCTCTTTGCTGGCAACTACTTTAAATGTTCGAATACCTGCACAGTTAAAGTTAATCTCAAGGGACACCTTGGATAAACACCCCTCCTTTCTCAGACACTTTAATATCTAATTTTTTATACATCTGTACAAATAACATTTTTCACTCTCAATTTTCCAACTCTCTAGTTCCCCACCTTCTGCCAACCCCATATAAAAGATGGAAGTGCAGGAATTGGTACAGCCACTATAGAGAACAATATGAAAGTTCCTCAAAAAACGGGACTATCCCATATCTGAGTATATATCCAAAGGAATTAAAATGAAAATTCCCTCAAGATATCTGCAGTCCCAAGAGATAAGATTATTTAGAATGTTTTGACTTGTTAAAGTCAAATAAAAGTAGAGGAAAATTCCCACTAATTCTACAAATGCTATTATCCTGTGTTACTGCCCAACTGTCTCCTCTAGCTCTCACCTGACAGATAACACCTCTTTGTGTATTCAAATTTAAATTTATTTTGTCTACCAATAAAATTTTTGAGGGTAAAGCCATCTACTACCAACTCTACCATTAAATTGCTTTATTACCATGAAAATCTCTCTCTTTTTTGGGGGGGTGTGTGGGGGGGTGCGGTCTGGAATTCCTGATTTGTTAAAAAAAAAAAAAAAAAATGTGGGAGGGAGGTTAGGTGATATGCTTAATCTTGTGTTAAACATGTGATTCAGCCCAGCCTGTGTGGTTCAGTTGTTGAGGGTCAACCTATGAACCAGGTCATGGTTAAATTCCTGCTCAGGGCACATGTGGGCATATAGGAGGCAGCCAATCAATGATTTTCTCTCATCATTGATCTCTCTCTCTCTCTCTCTCTCTCCCCCTCCCTTTCTGAAATCAATAAAAATATATATTTAAAATGTGATTCAAGCCAAAACCGGTTTGGCTCAGTGGATAGAGCGTCGGCCTGCGGACTGAAAGGTCCCAGGTTCGATTCCGGTCAAGGGCATGTACCTGGGTTGCGGGCACATCCCCAGTAGGAGGTGTGCAGGAGGCAGCTGATCGATGTTTCTCTCTCATCGATGTTTCTAACTCTCTATCTCTCTCCCTTCCTCTCTGTAAAAAATCAATAAAATATATTTTAAAAAAAATGTGATTCAATTGTATCCCCCACCCCAAGTTAGAAGAGTGGTATTAATTTTGAACAGCAAAGTTTTAAAGGAAGCATTGATGCTTTTGCTATGGGATTTTTGGACTGGAACACAAGGTGTTCCCCTGGGCAGGATGGTTCCCCAGATTCTTTGTCTGATGGAGTTGAAGAATGAATCCACACAGGAAAGATGGTATAGCAAAGGTGGAAATTTATTGAAGAACAAGTACAGAGAGGGGAAAAGAGTCCCACAGCACAGTCTTCCATGTGGGGAGGGGGAAAGAGTCCCAACGAGTTTCTGTTTCCACCATTTATAAAGGCTGCAAGTCTCTGTGTCCTGATATCCCCACTTTTTGGTCAATATTCCCTTTTGAATTGGTTACTACAGTAACTCCTGAGCTTAAAGGGAAAACCTCACATGGGACATGTGAGGCCCTCCTCCCTCATTGTTCTCCTATTCCCTCAGGGCTTTCTTCTGCCTTCTTTATTTTGTAAATTTAGACCTTCTGTTACTCCCAGTTCCCTGATCTCATGTAAATGTAACTGTTGCCTCTTCCTTGTCTTATGGAAATGTAACTTTTTCCAGTCTCCCTTGTCTTATGGTAATGTAACTGTTGCCTCTCCCTTGTCTTATGAAAATGTAACTTCTCCCAGTCTGTAGCCCTGTGTTTTTTCCATGGACATCTTTAATTTTTAAAAATGTCTTTGCCCTAACCAGTTTGACTCAGTGGATAGAGCGTTGGCCTGTGGACTCAAGGGTCCCGGGTTCGATTCCGGTCAAGGGCATGTACCTTGGTTGCGGGCACATCCCCAGTAGGGTGTGCAAGAGGCAGCTGATCGATGTTTCTAACTCTCTATCCCTCTCCCTTCCTCTCTGTAAAAAAATCAATAAAATATATATTAAAAAAAAATTTCTTAAACCTGTCTATATCCCCCTAAAATTTCTATGTCACTTTTATAAAATAAAGGTACTGAAAAGAAAACCAAAGGAAGTAGTTAAGACCTAAATATCCTTGAGTTGAGAAGCTGTATTTGAGGCCTTATGATAGGCTCAGAAGAAAATTAAGTGCTATAGGATTACATTTACTTCTCAGGATGTTGTAATGTACCCCGCGAATCACAGAAGGACGCCTCAAGAAGTTGAATTAAAGAGTCACGTTTATTGCAATCCGGGACTATGAGGGGCCATTCCCAAATCTCATAGCAATAAGATGGTGGCAAAACCAGACTTATATAGGCAAAAATCACAAAGGTATTCTTTACATCCCAGGGTTTGGAATGAGGCACCTGGCTCGCAAAAAAAGCAGATTACAGAAGCAGAATTAAGCATGTTAATTACAGTTTTGGGTATCGGGGTCACCGAATTGACAGAAATACATTATCTAGGGCCCTTGGGTAACCTGGGTTAAACTTAGGCATGTTATCTAAATTACAGTTTTGGGTCTCCGGATCACTGAGTTGATAGAAACACATTATCTAGAGCCCTCGGGTCTCCGGACAACTGAGTTGTCAGGACAATTTAGAGTAATTGTGCTGTTCTGGTCTCGGGACCACTGAGGCAGCTGGAACGCACCACCTGTGGCCACTAAAACAATTTAGGGTAATTGTGCTGTCCTGTTTCCCAGGTACAGTAGAATGTGCTCTCTAAGACCAGTATGATAACAGTCAATGGAATAGTCATTCAATCGATAAGGCATTCAATCGAATGGGATGACTTATACAATTTAGAAAATCAAAATAACCTGTCCATTGTTAAACAAAGCAAATAGGTACCATACTTCAAGGAAACAGCAGGAACCATTAAGAATATATCAAATGCCAGCTAACAACTGTTATTAATGAGGCTTTAGCTGTAAGTTTTCATATTTATTTACAAAGGAAAGGTTACAGCTGTTAACGTAAAAACCACTGAAACCTGTAAAGAATTTTTGTTAGTTTATTTGAGCCAAACTGTTAACATATGCCGAGAAGCAGAACCTCAACGAATTGAGATAGTGCTCCAGAGAATGGCAGGGTTACATCCGTATTTATATATGAAATTCATTGGTGACAGATTTAAGGAGGTGGGATTAAGTGAAGCGGGGGGGCGGGGGGGGGGGGACCTCTGTGATAGGATAAAAAGTAAAATGATGGACACATACTTAGGTGGGTGCAGGAACAATTAACATGATAAATGAAAGAATCTGTGGTATCTGTCCTGGGCCCAGCACACCTGGCCATGCCCCAGGGGCTCCATAAAAAGGGAAGTCACAAGATACCCAGACATCCCAAGGACATGTTATCATAGATGCAAAAAGACAGATAGGCTCAGTTATGGTAAAGGTGGACCTTATCAGTGAAGATATCGGCTTAGGACGTAACTGCCCGCCATAACTGCTTTTAGTTAAAGTTTAATTTCAGACCATCCTTTGTGGTTACTTTAGGTCTCCGAGTCTGCAAAACTGCCAAGCAGGCCTCTCCTGAGCTTGTCAGGTCAGCATGTGGCCCCTTTCGTCCACACAGCTTAATAAAATACCATGTCTATAGAATTATCTAGTGGAAGATATCAGCTCTAACATTATCAAAGTGTAAAGAAATGCCTCAAAACATTATGATATCAGGAGAGCAAGAACTACCTCCAGAGGTTTTAACTGTTCTATGCCTGTTGCTTCTTCTACATTATCTGCATGGAAAGACCATGCAGAGTGATATATAGAGAAAACAAGTATCAGGTTGCCCAGAGAAGGTCTTCTCTTACTAAACTAGAGTGGCTGAAACATTTTTTAAAATGGGGTTCAAGTATCAACTACATCGATTTCCAGCTATATAAATTTGAACAAAACTTACCTCACTGAGTTTTACTATCTTTATTTGTATAATGGGCATACTAGTGAAAATTTTATATATGTGTTTTAGGGGTTCAGAACCAGTTGCCTCAAGGTGGCCACTCAGGCATGCAAATTATTTTGAGCTGAAAACAATTAAGGTCCAGAAGGCTCAGGAAGAATCTTTGACCTTCCTCTTTACTGCCTAAAGTAATTTACTGGTAGACAAAGGACTTGCTCCAGGAAGGGAGCTATCATCATATATGAATATTTTATTATGAACTAGGTATAATAGACAGGAAAGAACCTAGCAAGGCCTATTTGAATTAAGTGAAGTTCTTTCTGTGTCCCATTGTTTCAAGATGGCCCAATATACATTTGTTTACTAAACTTTCACTCTTTTCATCTCCCTACAAATTGCCTTATGTCCCCTTCCTTAGTTCTGAATGACTTACAGGGTGGGCAAAAGTAGGTTTATAGTTGTATGTGGAATTTATTCTTGTATTATTAACTAGAGGCCTGGTGCACGGAATTCATGAAGGAGTAGGGTCCCTAGGCCTGGCCGGCGATCAGGGCCAATCTGTGGAGTGATTGGCAGGGCAATCAGGGCCCCTGCTCACACCCACCTTGGCCTGGCACCACCCCCTTGCAGGCCCCGCCCCCCCACCAATGCCAGTCACCGTCTGTGGGGTGACCAGTGGTGTGATAGGGGTCAGGCCCCCCGCTTGCACCCACCTTGGCCTGGTGCTGCCTGCTCACCTGCTCCACCATCCCGCTGCAGTCCCACTCTCATTGTGGCCCATTGGGGCCAACAGCACTGCCACTGCTGCCCACTGTCAGTGCCGCATTGCTGACGCCCTCCATGTTCTGCGCCGCTCCCTGGTGGTCAGCACACATGTAAGCCAAGTTGGTTGAACTCCCGCCCATGGGGACAATTTGCATGTTAGCCTTTTATTCTTTAGGATTCTTTATTATGTCTTTGCATTATTTGTCTTCTTCTTCTAAGTGTGCTGTGGCATTGTGACACTCTTTTGAATTAATAAAGCTATTGTAATAATCATAACCTGCATGTCTATTTCCATACAAACAACTATAAACCTACTTTTTCCCACCCCTGTATAAAGCTCATTTTGCCTTACTATCTTTGGATTTTTTTATACTTATGTGAATTCCTTCTGCATGGGTATTAAAATGATTTTGTCCTATTAATCTGCTGTATGTCGTTTGAATTATTTGACCCACCAGAAGGACAAAGAGGGAAAAGGGATATTTTCCCCATCCCCAACATACTGAAGGGGAGCAGAATTTGTCACCCACATAGTGTATCTCTTTGGCCTAAAAATTATTTTAGGCTGATTATTTTTATAGACAGCAGATGTCGAAAGATCTCTGAAAACTGAGTTGAAGTTACCCTTTTGTAAGAGACATGCACATTTATAACTATCCATTTGTAAGGGTGCCTCCCTCTCTCTACCAGGAAGAGAAGGATGACTAAATCAGGAGAAACTCTATTAATAGAGAAGGCAAGGACTTCATCTGTATAACAACCTTATCCTTATTTACCCTGGTAAGCTTTGTCTGGTAACCTTCTATGCTTCCCACACCCCAACATCTTTTTTTGTCTTTAGCTGTGGATGGTATTTAAGGTGGTGACTTGAGCCATTTAGGTGTGTTATGGCAACTCAGCTTTCTTGAGTCTCATGTATATAAGAGGTATCCATATGATTACATTTCAGTTTGTTTTTCTTCTGTTAACGTTTTATTACAAGGGGTATTTCAGCCAAAGTTATATTTTTCTACCTTACAATACAGGCACACACACACTACTTCTAATATGATGGATATAGCAAATAAGGTGTCCTAACCATATATCTACAGCACCTCATCTCTCCTTGGAATTCTTTGATCTGTTGGATCTCTATACTTTTCTACTACAATATCTCAGGGTGAATGAGTGGAGAAGACAGGGAGAATATGCATACCAGTTGCAGCCCCAAGATCAACTACAGTAATAGTGATCATAGTCTCACTGTAGGCTGTGGGAATAGCACTGGGTGTTAGATCAGTGGGGTCAGACCAGACCTGAATTTAGCAACCTTGGTTTGAGTTCTAGCTAGGAAAGAATTCAGACCCAAGACTCCATAAGAGAACATCTATATATATATATAAGCCTAAGTGACCATTCTACCTTTCAACCATTCAACCAGTAGCTATGATGTGCAATGACCACCAGGGGGAGACGCTCCAACTGGTAGGTTAGGTTGCTGCTGGGGCCTTGTCAGCCCCGAATCTGGTTCACCCACACCCCAGACCCATAGAGGAGGGAGGAGGGAGCCCGATTCCTCACAGAATTGGCCATGGGTTGGCTTGCTGCTGGGGTCCTGTCGGCCCCGAATCTGGTTCACCCACACCAGATTCTCTTTCAATATGCAGGAATGTGTGTACTGGGCCATTAGTCCTATATAATAAAAGCCTAATATGCAAATTGTCCCATCGACCGGAAGTTCAACTGGGAGTTCAACCAATTGCTATTATGTGTGCTGACCACCAGGAGGTAGTGCAGAACATGGCGGGTGTCAGCAATGTGCTGCAACCTCTCGCCAGCTACCTGGTGGGGGGAGGGGTTGATGGGGATGGAGGTGCATTGAGAATGTGGGGTATCCACCGAGCTTACTCTCACTTCCCCTGCTAATCTCCCCCAGGACGGCAGGGCTCACATGCCGGGGAAGCCCCCATGCTCAGGTGCCGAGCACCCGAGAGGAGCTCGCTCGCCCCACACCTGCATGGCATCTTCCAGGTGAGCCAGACCGTGGCTGCCAGGACCGCAGGGGCCAGACTGCAAGGCCGGCCTGGAGAGAGCGCACTGCCCACCCGGCTTCCATGTGGCACTGCTGGGTGGCCCAGAGACCCACGCTGCGCCCCGGCCCTCGGCGTCCAGCCACACTTGCCACATCTCCACGTGGGGACTCAGGCGCCATAACTCAGACAGATCCATGGGGGCCTGGGGGCTCAGGTGTTGCCCAGGGCCCAGTGGTCAGCATGGACCTGCACTTCCACACAAGACACTCTCGCTTCAATCACCAGCCAGGCCTAGGGATTGCACCCATGCATTAATTTTGTGCACCAGGCCTCTAGTTTATTTATAAAATCACAGAGGTGGAAGAAGTAATTAGCAGAAGAATAGGCTGAGGAAATAAGTTATAGAGGCAAAGGAAGGTCCCTTGGAGCATGGGAGTGAGGAAGGTAATGGTAACATGCCTGGAGGGTGGGAGGGGGAAGGGAAGGGGAAAGGCTTGGGCATGCTCCCTCGAGGGAGAATGCACTGGGTCCTCTGTCCTAAGGGTTTCAAGGGTGGAGATTATAGCCAGGGAAGACCGCAATAGAATATTCAGCAGTTTTCTAGGTGTGTCTTTCCAGGGTCTAGGTCTCCACTGATTGATTAGTGGGCTCAAGGGCAGGGAGTCATTATCCAAAGCAGCTCGACCTGAGGTCAGCCATGGCGTAGCTGGTCTGGTTTTATTGCTCTTCTGGGCTTAGAGCTAAAATAAAATTAAGGCATAAATGTTACTCTAGGGAGGAAAGGTCCGGGGATCCAAACCAGGACCAGTAATATGCTAGAGGAGGAAAGGTCACCCTGGGGGTGAGGTTCCACTCTACAATTGTCCATTGCAGGGCAACCAGGGCTTTCCACACTGGTGACCTTCTGTACCTGGCTCATCATCCTTGCTCTGCTCATGTCTGTCTGTCTACCACAGTCTGTTCACTGAACTCTTGCTTCTCAGTTTCCCAGCAAGAAGATAGAACCACAGGGACAATTGGGAATGCTCTTGCCAATGTAAGAAACTTCCAAATCTGTAGAGAACTTTTATAAATTTATTTGAGCCAAACTGACAATTGCTGGGAAGCAAAATCTCAATGAGTTGAGAAAAATGCTCCGGGGAATGGCAGTTTTGCAGTTTTTTCCTATATGTTACAATCAGAGGAGGAGGTGTAAGAATGGATACATGAAATCCATTAGTACTAGAGTGGAGAAGCAGGAAAAAGCAAAGCAGGAAAATTTCTGAGATTGAAGGAAGAGTAAAATAAAGAAATAAATCCTTTTTTTTACATTGGTGGGTATAAGATGGTTAACAATTAACATTAAAGCACTAGAGATGGTATTTGGGCAACAAGATAACCATGAGGGGTTCTATGGTCTGGTGGGAAGTTTTGCCCTGAGTGGTCTGGAAAACAAAACAAAACAAACAAACAAACAACAAAAAAGAGGATTACTCTGAAAATTCAAAGGTATGTTATGGTAGCTGCAAAAAGATAACAGACAGGCTCAGTTTAAAGTAGAGATTAACCTTTGTCAAGGAAGCTACTGGCTTAGGACATGACTACCCACTATGACTCCTATTTAGCTAGGAAGTTTTAATTTCAGACTACTGAAATTAAACTAGGAAGTTTTAATTTCAGTAACTATGTGGTTACTTTAGGTGTTTGAGTAAAGCCTGCCATGCAGTCCCTCCCTGAGCTTCTAAGATATAGTATGTGGCCCCGTTTTTGTCCAGACTTCCAAACCTGCTTAGAGAAGTGGATCTGTTTGGTGCAAAGGGTGAACCATGGGGGGTCATAAAAATGTGCCACTCAGTTGTCATGTTTTAGGGAGAATAATAGAGCAATGGCTCCAGTCGTTGCCCTTCTGGATCCACCACTACTGCCAAGGTCTTATTGCCCATGGGTTTCACCTAGCCAGTGACTGACCATGGTAGAGATATTAAGGCAGGCCCATTGTGAAAGAACATGGAGCTTTGGACGGAAGTCTCTCCATTGACCTGGCCAAATCACTCTTGGATTTGCCCTGTAATCTAAGTCTCTTACAATACTTTTTACCCTCCTTCAAGCCTCTTTCTTTCTCTCTTTCTTTTCAAAGGTGTAAGACCTGAAATACAACTTGAAGGTTTTCCTCACCTCCTGCTCCCTCCCCAAATTATCCTTTTGCATACCTCGTTTTGGGATTTGGTTCTCAACACCTGACCATTACAGCAGGGAAGATTGTAAATATAGGAACATGAACAACCTCAGGGGCCGCTATTAAAACAACAGGTGCTGAAGTAAGAGTATAAAGACTATATCTTCCCATATTTTTTTTAACTTTATTTTTATTGTTGACACTATTACAGACGTCTCCATTTTGCCCTCTTTTGCCCACCTCCACCCAGCCCCCTCCCTCCCTTCCTTCTAGCCATCACTACACTGTTGTCTGTGCCTCTGGGTTATGCATATATTTTCTTTAGTTTCACCTCCACTCCCCGCTTGACAGCTATTAGTCTGTTCCATGTATCCATGCTTTTGTTCTAATTTTGTTCATCAGTTTATTTTGTTCATTAGTTTCCATATATAAGTGAGATCATATGATATTTGTCTTTCTCTGACTGGCTTATTTCATATAACAGAATAATCTCCAGGTCCATCCATGCTGTTACAAAAGGTACAATTTTCTTCATTTTGATGGCCACATAATATTCCATTGTGAAAAGGTACCATGGCTTCTTTGTTGTTGTTGTTATCAACACACTTGCTTTTATTATTCTTAAAAAAACAGCATGTGTTAAACTTTATACGTCAGACATTGTTTCATGTGCTTTACAAAGTTTATTTCATTCAATCTTCACAATAACCCTTAGATGAAGTTGTTTGTCATCTCATTTTTAAATTAAGACATGAAAACACAGGCAGGTTAAAAACATGTCCAAGTTTGCACTTGATAAAGCTGGCACTTCAACCCCAGACAGTCTGACTTTTGAACCCATCCTTATAACCGCTCTGCTGCATCACTACCATTATGGAGTGGATTTTCCTTATGCTGTATGGGCATTAGTTAACCAGTAACAACTAAATAACATTAGTTAACCAACTGGCATTCGTTAACCAATAATAATAATCAAATAACATTACCTAATGAATTTCTGTATGTAAATGTCTTGGCATCTTAATAACAGTTGAAGTCACGCTGTGTCTTGGTGGATGGAAAACACACACCCTCACATTTCAATGCTGTGCTATTTACATCTCTTTTGTTTTTTTTTTTAAAAAAAATTTAATATAGTTTATTGATTTTTACAGAAAGTAAGGGAGAGGGATAGAAAGTCAGAAACACTGATGAGAGAGAAACATCAATCAGCTGCCTCTTGCACTCTCCCCACTGGGGATGTGCTGGCAACCAAGGTACATGCCCTTGACCGGAATCGAACCTGAGACCCTTCAATCCCCAGGCAGACGCTCTATCCACTGAGCCAAACCAGTTAGGTGCTTTTGTTTTTATTGCAACTTTCTATTTCACTCTTCAATTTCAGACATAAGTCTGTCATTGTATTCCCTCCTCTAAAACCTGAAAACAAACTTCTATAACTCTCGCTTGATGCTCTGAGTGTTCTGCTTTGTAATATTATTGCTATGTTTATATACATCAAGTTTTCTAAATTTATACTAAGATCTTGGGAGACAAGACCACGTGTTCTACATTCTTGTAGCTGCAGAGCATATACGACAGGGCTTCAGCTACTCAATAAATAATCAGTGAAAATGACACGGTTATTAATCCTCTTCACATTTTCTGCTTTAAAGGTGATATGGTTTAAGAAATCTGGAAGGAAACCAAGGTTACTAGAATGTGGGAACCACAGCTTTTTTTATCTACTCGTTCTATGAGGCCAGCATTATCCTAATTCCAAAACCAGATAAAGACACTACAAAAAATGAAAATTATAGGCCAATAAACTTGATGAAAATAGATGTAAAAATTCTCAAAAAAATATTAGCAAATCAGATCCAGAAATACATTAAAAAAATCATACACCATAACCAAAAGGAATTTATTCCAGGGATGCAAGGCTGGTACAATATTCACAAATCAATAAATGTGATACATCACATATACACAATGAAGGATACAAATCATGGAAAAAGTGTTTGATAAAATCCAACACCTATTTCTGATAAAAACTCTCAGCAAAGTGAGAATAGAGGGATCACACTACAGCATAATAAAATCCATATATGATAAACACACAGCCAACATCATATTCAGTGGGCAAAAACTAAAAGTACTTCCCTTAAGAACAGGAACAAGACAGGGATGTCCACTTTTGCCACTCTTATTCAACAACTACTGAAAGTCCTAGTCACAGTGGTCAGACAAGAAGAAATAAAAAGCATTCAAATTGAAAAGGAGGAACTAAAACTGTCATAATTTGCAGATGACATGATATTGTACATAGAAAACCCTAGACTCCATGAAAAAGCTACTAGATCTATGTTCCCATATTTTGGAGGGGCAGTATTGGAATATATATAGCAATGGTGCTCCAAGCATGGTCCATAGACACCTAGGGTTCTCCATGAAACTTTCAGGGGGTCTGTGAGGTAAATACTTCTTTTCACTGTGTTGACATTTATACAGATGGTGTAAAATTAATGGTGGGAAAACTGCTGTTGCCTCAGCACAAATCAAGGAAATTGTATAAGTGATCATTGCATATTTCACTGCCATGCACTCTAATCAGTTAAAACAAATAACTAGTTTCATTTAAAAAAAATTCTTTATTAAACAGTAAAGATTATTAATTTAATTCATTATTCATCCTGGAATACATGTGTTTTTAATATGCTATGTGACATAATGGCAAGTACACATAAAGCACTTCTGAAAGCACATATGAAGTCAGATTATAGTTTTGAGGACGAAGATTTGTGCCATTTTTGAATAATTTATGTAGTCCCATTTGCTTTTGTTTCCCTTGCCTGAGGTGACAGATTAAAAAACATATTACTATAGTTAAAACCAAGTAGACCTCATTACTAGGTGTACCAGTTAATAATGCAGATTTTAATTTCAAGAGAAACATCAGAAGTGTTTTATTCAAAGTAATGTCCATCGCTAGATACACATTTCCCACATCTTTCAGGTAATTTGTGGATACTGTTCCAATAGAACTTTTCTTTTTTTGAGGCAAACCATTCAGAGACCCAATTTTACACTTCTTCATACATTTTAAAGTGCTGCATAGAAAGTGTGTGTGCCATCAATCAGAACAAGTGGTAATTTGAAGGAGCAAGGTGTGGTGAATATGGCAGGTGGGTTAATACTTCCCAGGCAAGATCTTTTAACGTTTCTTTAACTGGTTTTGAAGTGTGTGATGGTGCATTATCATGAAGAAAAATAACTTTGCTGTATCTTCTGGCCCATTCTGGTCGTTTTACGATCAAAGGGTAGTTCAAATTGACCAGACATTCTTTGTCTTTCACATCGAAATAATCACTTTTTTTGCTGTTTCTTCCTTCCTTCCTTCCTCCCTCTCTCCCTCCCTCCCTCCCTCCCTCCCTCCCTCCTCTCTCTCTCTCTCTCTCTCTCTCTCTCTCTCTCTCTCTTCCTTTCTTTCTTCTTTCTTTTGAAATTATCACTTTTAAAGCATTTAAACCAGCATTCACAAGTATCTTGAGATGGAGCATGTTCACCATAAGCTTCTCAAAGTATACGATAACTTTCAGCAGCACTTTTCTTCAAAATAAAATAATGAATTAAAACTTCCCACAAATGCTCTTTTGGCACCAAATTCAAAATTTTTAAGCGTAAAAATATCTATGCTGTTAACACCTTCAGAAAATTTGACATATGAAGTTTTGAAGCTTGTTGTCAATACAACAAAATAGCATACATATCAAATCGCATATATATATCAATATATATGTTACTCCATTAATTGAAAAAATCCGCATTACTAACAAGTACACCTAGTACATGTCACCCTATGAATGTTGACAATGGAAGGGACTTCCTTGCCTGTAGTATATCAGTTCTGGACTGAAAAGCCTGGGAAGGAATATAATTTTCTTTTTTGCATAAATCCGAAAATAGCTAGTGTGTGGAGTTCCTTCTTGACCGCAGCAGATAAACTGAGCTGATAGTGTTAATTCACATTCAGGAAATTATCTGAATCTTCATTTGTGTAGATTTACAATCTACATGCAATAGTAACTAAATCAAATAGCTTTTCAGTTTCACATGTATACATAGGCTTTCCCCACTCTTTTCAGCATCCATTAGTTAGTTACTGAACTTTGTAAACTGGCATTGAAACATTGCAATACTGTTTTGTTGTATCAATTTTATAAACTTACAGTGCAATATGTATTATTTTTCAGAGACAAACCAAAGGTTAATTTCTCAAGGTTCTTGCTGACTGCTTTAGCAGCCTTTGGAGGATCTTTTATATACATTTGTAATAGATGAAAAATAAAACATTGCAAACCTTTTTTTTTTATGTTTAAACCATGTACCAAGTTTTTGGTCCAAATCATGTAAAATAAGTTAAACTTAAATTGCATTCTATTAACCAATATGAGTGTGTTTCTGTAAGCACAGTTATGTTGAAATAAAGTATTAAAAAGACAAACGTATTACTTAGAGTGGTAACAGAAATTTTACTGCCTATGTTTTCTTCTAAAAGTTTTATGGTTTCAGGTCTTACATTTAAGTGTTTAAATTATTTTGAGTTTATTTTTATATATAGTGTAAAAGTGATCCTATTTCATTTTTAGCATGTGTCTGTCCAGTTTTACCAACACAATTTATTAAATAGACTGCTTTAACCCATTGTGTATTCTTGCCTTCTTTGTCATAGATTAATTATGTAGTCATTAGTTTATTTCTAGATTCTGTAATCTATTCCATTGACATATTTTCTTATTTTTTATGTCATTACTCTGCAGTTTTGATTACTATACCCTGATAGTATAATTTGATATCAGTGTCATACCTCCAACTTGGGGGTGGGGGTGGTTGCTGTTGTTAAGATTGCTTTGGCAATTTGGGTTCTTTTGTAATCCCGTATACATTTTAGAATTATGTTTCTGTGAAATATTCAGATTATTCTGTTCAAAATGCCATTGGTATTTTGATAGAGATTTTATTGAATCTGGAAATTGCTTTGGGCAATGTGAACATTGTAACAATGTTAATTTTTCCCATCCATGAGCACAGAGTGTCCTTCTATTTATGTGTACCTTCTTCAATGTCTTATAGTTTTCTGAATATAAGTCTTTTACCTCCTTGGATAATTTATTCCTAGGTATTTTATTCTTTTGATGCAATTGGAAATGGGATTTTCTTAATTTCGCTTTCTGGTAGTTTGTTATCCTACATAATAAAAGGGTAATATGCAAATTGACCCTAATGGCAGAATGACCAGGAAGGACTGGTCACTATGACATGCACTGACCATGAGGGGGCAAATGCTCAATGAAGGAGCTGCCCCCTGGTGGTCACTGCACTCCCACAGTGGGAGCTCTGGTCACCCACAAGCTGGGCTGATGGCTACAAGTGCGGCGGCGGTGGCAGGAGCCTCTCCTGCCTTCTCCAGCCTTCTCGGCAGCACTAAGGATGTCTGATTGATGTCTTAGGCCCACTACCCATGGGGAGTGGGCCTAAGCCAGCAGGTGGACATCCCCTGAGGGCTCCCAGGCTGCCAGAGTGCGCAGGCCGGGCTGAGGAACCCCAACCCTCATGCACAAATTTGTGTGCACTGGGCCTCTAGTTGGTGTATAAAAATGCAACTGTCGGCCTGAACCAATATGCTCAATTAATATTTGACAAAGGAGGCAAGAACATACAGTGGAGCCAAGATAGTCTCTTCAATAAATGGTGTTGGGAAAATTGGACAGATATATGCAAGAAAATGAAACTAGACCACCAACTTACACCATACACAAAAATAAACTCAAAATGGATAAAGGACTTAAATGTACGACAGGAAACCATAAAAATTCTAGAAGAATCCAAAGGCAACAAAATCTCAGACATATGCCGAAGCAATTTCTTCACTGATACAGCTCCTAGGGCACTTGAAACTAAAGAAAAAATGAACAAATGGGACTACATCAAAATAAAAAGCTTCTGCACAGCAAAAGAAACCATCAACAAAACAACGAGAAAACCCACTGTGTGGGAAAACATATTTGCCAATGTCATATCTGATAAGGGCCTAATCTCCAGAATTTATAGGGAACTCATACAACTTAACAAAAGGAAGATAAACAATCCAATCAAAAAATGGACAAAGGACCTAAATAGACACCTTTCAAAAGAGGACATTCAGAAAGCCAAGAGACATATGAAAACATGCTCAAAGTCACTAATCATCCCAGAGATGCAAATCAAAACAACAATGAGGTACCATCTCACACCTGTCAGACTGGCTATCATCAACAAATCAACAAACGACAAGTGCTGGAGAGGATGTGGAGAAAAAGGAACACTTGTGCACTGCTGGTGGGAATGCAGAGTGGTGCAGCCACTATGGAAGACAGTGTGGAGTTTCCTTAAAAAACTGAAAATGGAACTCCCATTTGACCCTGTGATCCCACTTCTAGGAATATATCCCAAGAAACCAGAAACACCAATCAGAAAGGATATATGCACCCCTATGTTCATAGCAGCACAATTCACCATAGCTAAGATGTGGAAACAGCCTAAGTGCCCATCAGTAGATGAATGGATTAGAAAACTGTGGTACATCTACATGATGGAATACTATGCTGCTCTAAAAAGGAAGGAACTCTTACCATTTGCAACATCATGGATGGAACTGGAGAGCATTATGCTAAGTGAAATAAGCCAGTCAATGAAGGAAAAATACCACATGATCTCACTCATTCATGGATAATAGAGACCATTATAAACTTTTGAACAATAATAGATACAGAGGCAGAGCTGCCTCAAACAGATTGTCAAACTGCAGCGGGAAGGCCGGGGAGGGTTGGGGGGCAGGAGGTAGGGGGGTAAGAGATCAACTAAAGGACTTGTATGAATGCATATAAGCATAACCAATGGACATAAGACACTGGGGGATAGGGGAGGCTAGGGGACTGTCTAGGGCGGGGGGATAAAATGGACACATATGTAATACCCTTTGTAATACTTTAAGCAATAAATTAAAAAAATAAATAAATAAATTTAAAAAAATGCAACTGATAGCTGAATATTAATTTTGTAGTGTGTTACTTTAATGAATTCATTTATTTGTCTAATTGTTTTTTGGTGGATTATTTAGGGTTCTCCATATATATATACTATCATGTCACCTGCAAATAATGAGTTTTACTTCTTCTTTTCCAATTTGGATGCATTTTATTTCTTTTTCTTTTTTCTTATCTGATTGCTGTGGCTAGAACTTCCAATAGTATGTTAAATAAAAGTAGTGAAAGGGGACATCCTTGTCTTGTTTCTGATCTTAAAGAAAAAGCTTTCAGTTTGAGCAACCCCTCTCTATAAACACCAGTGGCCATGCCTTGCTAAGTGAGGTAATACCACTCATGCAATATATTATTTATGGAATTGTGTTCTTTTTCTTTTTGTATGTTATCACTCTGTTGGGAGAAGGCTTTTGTGCACAAGGGCAGAGAAAGAACTGCACAGAGCATTTTAAACAATTGTCTGTGGCCATTGCATCCCTGGAATGTTGTTCTTCCTCATCTATGTGGTGGGAATGGCCTGGCTAAGAGTGATTGGTTTCTCTGGGGTGCTGTGTTTAAGTTCTATAGAATATAGTCAATTTGTTAAGTTATCAAAGTCATCCAGACCAACAGGACAGTCAGTATGGAGCAGATCAGCATTGTAGTATATCATTCCTTTAAGTGCTTTCCCAGGAAAAATATGTGGTTGTGTCCTAGAACATCTGCTATACAAATCAGTTCTACATGACCTATCACCTTTTCGTTGTGGCATGTGTGGGAGCTGGTGCCACTGTCATCTCCCTGGTCTACTTCCTCATGAGACTGTATTCTAACAGGGCTTTCTTAAAGGATGAAAGGAAATTGCAGGTTTACTAGGATATCAAAGCAAAGGAAGAACAGGAACTGCAAGATATCCAGTCGTAGTAAAAAAACAACTCAATTTTTACACAAATGTTTGCCAGAGAGCTTCAGCCAACAAATATACAACTCTGACAGACAGCTGCCCTGCAGTACTGATGTGTATCCCACCAAACAAACTAATGTAGAAGTACAAACACTTCATTGTCCCAAGCTGCTGGGAGGTAAATCTTTTTCTTTAGCACAGACATTGAAAGTTTCATGTAAGCCATTTTAAAAGGCAACACTTTGAAATAATGATTATTCATCCTTTTGAAATTTGTGGCATGTTGGCATTTATTGCTAGAACAGTGTTACCAACACAGGCAATGGGAATATGGCATATTCCTTGATAGGAATCTGTGATGTACTAGCATCATGGAATGTGACCATAAATTCACGTGTGCCATCTATCCTCAAATAAATATATTTAAAAAGAGAATAAAATGAAATTGGTGTGAAGTTCCATTTCTGACAGCTGACATTTATTATACTGTGGCTCATCAAAGATAATCTGATACTTACAATTAACCTTTTTAAAAAATTAGCTGAGTGTCCCCCCCTACTTTTCTGATCCAACCAGAAATCTTTTTTTTTTTTTCAATAATGCTAAAATGAGCCCCTATAATCGTGCTACACATACCATTGAAAAAGCTGGATTCCGACTCATTGACAAGTTTTCCAAAATCAATTTTACTTCATTTTAATAAAATGACTTACTTGTCATCATTTTTTTTAAAAAAATAAATGTCAGCTCTGCATTAATGAGAATTTGCTTTAAATTTCTAAGAATTTATATTATAATGAAACCCCAAAAGCCTTCATAGAATCAACAAAATGAAAATAAAATCTACTGAATGGTAGAACATATTCACCAATGCTACATCTGATGAGGAGTAAATATCCAAAATTTATAAAGAATTCAGACAACTTAGCACCAGAAAAAAAAAAAACAATCCAATTTAAAAGTAGGCAGAAATCTACATAGAACTTCTCCAAGGAAGACATACAGATGACCAATAGACATTTGAAAATTCCTCAACTTCACTAATCACCAGAGAAATGCAAATTAATATCACAATTAGATACTTCATTGGTTATCATCAATAAATCAACAAATAACAAGTGTGGGTAAGGATATGGAGAAAAGGGAACACTAATGCACTATTGGTAGGGATGCAAATTGGTGCAGCCTCTATGGAAAACAGTATGGTGGTTTCTCAAAAAATTAAAAATGGAACTGCCTTGTGTCCCAGTGATTCCATTTCTGGAAATATATCTGAAGAAACTGAAAACACCAATTCAAAAGAATATATGTACCCCTATGTTCATTGCAGTATTATTTACAATAGTGAAGCTATGAAAGCAACCCAAGTGCCCAGCAGTAGATGATTGAGTTATATATATATATATATATATATATATATATATATATATATATATATATTTTTTTTTTTTTTACTCGGGTATAAAAAAATTAATTCTGACCATCATGCAACAACATGAGTGGATCTAGAGAAGGTATTATTCTACGTGAAATAAGTTAGACAGAAAAAGACAAATGCATATGATTTCACTTATATGTTGAATCTAAAGAACAATATAGGACAGGGGCAGGCTAGAAGAGGTCTTTGGGGGGAAAAGGAGGACATATGTAATACTTTCAACAATAAAGATTAAAACATAAAGAAAAAAACAATATAAATGAATAAACAAAACAGAAACAGACTCATAAATGCAGAGAAGAGACTGACAGCTGCCAGAGGAGAAGGGGTTGAGGGGCTGGGTGAAAAAGGTGAAGGGATTAACTAGTGTTAATGGGTAGATACAGAACAGTCACAGAGATATAGATTATAGCATTGGAATACAGTCAATAATACTGTAATAACTATGAAAGAATGAGGCCAGGTGGGTACTTGAAGCATTGGGGGGAACCACTCTATAAAGTACACAATTTTCTAAGCCCTTTGTTGGACATCAGAAAATAACACAGAATAATATTGAATTAAATGGTAATTGAAAAAAATTTTTAAAAAGTGCTAACATCAGGAGGAGTGGGGCGCCCCTCCCTCTACCGGTCCTGACCGCTCCTTTCACCACTGCTCAGCTCTTTCCCCCTCCTGACAACTTCCCCCTCCTCCCTCCACCCCCCACCCCACCCTCGCAAGGGAAACTGGGAAACTGGAATCACTGGCCCCTTTTGTCCGCCATATTGGATTCCAACGGTCAACGGTCAACGACGCCGTTGGTGGACTCGCAGTTCTTCGCACCTCGAGCCGTCCCATCAGCTCCCATCAACCAGGCCTTCCCCACCCATCATAAGGTGACAAGGTACCCACGTAGAGTGCCCTAGCCCTTGGCGAAGCTTAGCAGTGACCCACGGCCCCCTTAACCTCCCTGCCCTTAGCCACCGTCTGTGCCCAGTGCCCACTGCGGCTCCAGCCGCCAGCCGCCCTCTAGCCATGAGCCGGGCCAGTGCTAAAGGAGGGGCCAAGCGCCGTAAGAACAAGCGGGGTGGTGGAGGCGGGGACCACAGCGCCATAAGCAGTGGCAGGGACAGCCCAACTGCCATGCTGGGCAGCTCGCAGGACACTGCCGTTGGAGTCCCGGGTGCCACAATGGCGGCAGACCGACCCGTCCGCGTGAGCGAGCCTGTGGGCAGCGCCGCTTCCGGAGGCTACTCGGAGACTTCTTTTAACTTTGGGGACACTCGAAGAAGTCCACCCTCCGCCACTGTTGATTACTGTGTTCTGTGCAGAACCGAGCGTAAAGATTCTTCTTCTCTAGAGAGTGGGATTAAGGTTGCGAGGAAGTTGGGCCTTTTCATGGCTCCCATGGGCAGCAGTGAGCCATACCAGGCGCTGTGGGTGTGTCTGCACTGCCAGTGGACCTTAGAGAAGTTGGGGATTTATCGCGGCTCAGACCAGTCATCACCGGGCCATGACGACCCTGACCAAGGCCCTCGTAGTGAATCCCCGGAAGGGGCAAGTGGCGGGAGGCTGCCCCAACCCTCAGAGACCCCACGTTGCGTTGAGGTCTGCAAGGAGCCCAGAGCGATCTCCCCAGAGTTAGACCCCGAGTCGCAGCAGCTGCAGGACTACTGGGCAGAAGTGCGCTACCTTGTCCGCGGCATATACCGCCAGGCAGGGACCACGCTGGTGCCCGACAGAGAGTGGGTGAAGGAGCTCATAGATAGACTCTGTAAGTCAGACCCCTCCCAGCTATACCAGCGGTTGGATCAACAAGCACGAGATTACCTGCTGGAGATGAAGATCGGCCTCCTGCGACGGCTGTCAACCTCATCCGGAGTGCCATCCTGCCTGCAGAATCCTGTGCAAGCCTACCATTTCATCTCCCTGCTCCTCAAGGAGTATGGCAACTTCTGCCAGGCGGCACGCACCATCAGCACCTTCCTCACCACCCTAGAAAATAAACACTTGACTGTGTTCCAGGTGACATGGGAACTGCATAATAAACACCTGTTTGAAAATCTGGTTTTTTCAGAGATGCTTCTCCAGAGCAACTTGCCAGCACTGGTGTTGCAAATCAGGCTGGGAACTACATTGCAAGACACCTGCAGCAGGGACTTATACAGCGCCTTGCTGCAACAGTACCAGCACTTCGAGGAGGAGATGCAGAGTGTTGCCAAGGAGTGGTTGCAGTGCCAGAAGCGGGTCACTGTCTACATCAAGGAGAAGGTGAGAATGAAAGCCAAGCTAGCAAAAGAGTTAAAGCATTTGCAACAAAGGCAATTCCATGAAGAGCAGTTAACCGCTAGGAGAGTGGGCACTGGTGAGAACTTGACCAGTGCCATGAGGCATGTGCTGTCATCACCTGATCGCCGCTCACACATCCTTATTGGTAGCATCGTGGACCCTGCCACTCCCAGCAACACCCACGTCTGCCAGCTGCCACACCAAATGGGTTCATCTGCTCCTGACCGTCTCTCTGAGAGTCACCTGCCCAGCATGTCATTAGGAAGCTTGGGGTCAGGTTCTAGCTCTCCCATTCCAATCCAGCAGCAGCCCAGACTCACCCACACAGACAATGTATCTACACCAACTACTTGCAGTGATGATGATGTGGCTTCATTGTCAGCTAAACTTGCTGAAATGTATCCATCGGATGACAACAATACCGAGGTAGTGAAGAAGAGGTCTGATGCCCGGGGGGAGCCTGCCGGCTTCTTCATCAGCAGTTCGATCCTGGCTATGCCATCCTGTTACAGCCCCCACTACAAAGGGCAGGGTAGCAAGAGAGGTGGCTATAACCCAAGGCAGAAAGGCAGGGAAAAGAGTGCAAACAAAGACAGTTGCTCTGAGCACAGCTCCAACACCAGCACCAGCAGCTGCGTCTGCACTTGCACCTATGCTGGCCAGAAGGAAGGCAAGTTTTGTGACTACTGCTGTGAATTCTTCAGGCGCAACTGGCCTTCAGCTGCACAAAGAGGTAGAAATTATGAAGGCATGAGGGAAAAGCTTCGTTTCCGGCTGGCAAAGAGAAAAGAAGAGCAATCGAAGAAAACAGATCAGCTCTCTGAACAGGAGAGTGCGGCGGATCATCGCACAGTGGAGGACTTGCTGCAGTTCATAGACAGTTCAGATACCAAGCCTGTGAGCACCACACGGGCAGCCAAGAGGGCAAGACATAAACAAAAGAAGCTGGAGGAGAAAGCTTGCCTTGAAGCAGAGGCCAAGGCCCGGGAACAAGAGCACCTCCAAGAGGAGCAGAGGCAACAGGAGCAGAAACAACAGGAGGAAATGAAGGAGCAGCTTCAGAAACCCCAAGCTGTGAAAAAGAAGGAGAAACTAAGAAAAGACTTTCCCAAGTTGGACAGTGGTTCCCTAGAGCAAACTGAAGAACCAAAAACCTCTTCTCACTCACCTTCCAGACACGCAGTCCACACAGGGTCAGGGGCTCATGGGGATTCCAAGTTTGTCCTGACGAAGGAGGTCAGTGGGAAGCAGCAGGAGCCCTTCTCTTTTCTCCTAGACACAAAGCATCACCACAAGGAGGGGACTGGAAAACAAAAGCCAAAACAGGCATGGAAGGCCAGCAGCGAGCCAAGGAGGGGGCCTGCAGAGTTCTCCGGAGCCTCAGAGATCCAGCCCAGATCCCAGACCCAGAGTGAGCCAAAGGCTAAAGAGCTTGATCTCACTTCGATGTCAGAGCAGCAGAGAAAGGAGAGAAAAATCAACAGAAACAGTAACAAGAAACAGCTGGAACAGGTCAAAGCAGGGAAGGCAAGCTCAGGCCCCCCTGAGCCCTCCTGCCGTAGTAAGCAGGTGTGCCACAGCAAGCAGGTGTTGGCAGACACCCCTCAGCCCAAGGGCAAGAGCAAGAAAAACAGGAAGAAGAAGGGAGACGGAGAAGGAGATGACACCTTGTTCGAAGATGTCTTTATGCCTAAAGACATTGACCTAGAAAATGTGGAGATGGATGAGACAGAGAGGGAAGTGGAGTATTTCAAAAGATTCTGCTTGGATTCCACCAGACAGACCCGACAAAGACTGTCCATAGACTGGTCCAATTTTAGCTTGAAAAAACCACCTTTTCTGCCCCCCGAATGAGGACCACCTGGGGGACATTGGCCTGGCCCTAGGGCTTCCCAGCTCACCCAGACCATGCCAGGTGAGCCACCAGACTTGGAACATCCATGCTGAGAACTTGTTACCCAACCCATGTTATTAGCATGTAGTCTGTGAGACTTTGATCATAGCTCTATGCCGCTACTTCTTCCAGCACCTCAGCCTTGAAAACCTGGGCCTTGGCCAGAGACTTTTCATCATTAAATGGCTCTGTCACCTCTGTATCTTGCCCTGTCATGTCACATGTCCTTGCCCGGCATCTCCATCACTCAGTTCCCAACCCACCCAAGGTGAGCAGGTCAGGGAAGGTGTTCTTTATTATCCACAATATTCAGAGTGTATACATTGCATTATTTGTGTCTGAGCCCCTGACTTGTAGGTAGCCTGTAGAATGAGAAAGTTCAAAAACAAAACCCACACAGTACTCACACCATCAAGTCTGTTAGCAAGTATAGGGCTGTATTAACACAAATGTTACTTGTTAAGTGGTGTATCCAAGGTTTAAAGTTTGGTTCTGAGTCTTGTTAGAAATAGGATAGGACCAGGTTCTGTTGTGATAGTCTGAATAGTGAGTTTACATATAGTTTTATACCAACTATCTAAAACCTAATTGCAAATAGATCAATAGTATACTTTTATAGACTTGAATAATTAATTTAAAATTAGAGTTGGTATTTATTTCAGTTTTAATCTAAATTTTAGTTTCCTAGAATAATAAAGTTTGATGTTCAGAAAAAACAAACATAAAACAACACTTGATTTTTAAAAACATGTCTTTATTGATTTTAGAGAGTAAGGAAGAGGCGAGGGATAGAGAGGGAGAAACGTCAAAGAGAAAGAAATACCAATGGTCTGCCTTCTGCAGGCCCCCTACTGGGGATCGAGCCCAAAACCTGGACATGTGCACTGACAGGGTATTGAATTGGTAACCTCTTGGTTCATGGTTCCATGCTAAACCACTGAGCATTGATTTTAAGCTATTTTCAAAAGAAACTTGCCTTCTCAATCTCAGTATTCCGGAACATTAAGTGACTATAGGTATTGGATATTGTGTTGTTCTTTATGAAATGATACATGTAACTGTTGGGGACATCAGTTTTTGTTTTTTTTTAAGGGGGATGCATAATATATAGTTGACTATGTATATTCATGCTAAGAATTATCTTGTGTTTTGGCTGTTTCCTAAATTATAAAACATATACATGTGCAGAAATATATTAAAATGAAAGGAAGATTGCCTTTATCAAGAGGCTATTAAGATTGAACAGCAAGTATGGTATTTCATCTGGATATTTTTTGATTGCTGTTGATGACACCTAAAAATACCTATTTGGATTTTGACAAGGTTTTTTTTTCTTTTTTGGAATTTTTTTTTTTTTTTTTTTTTTTGGTGGTAGTGGTGGTGGAGTTTTTTGTTTGTTTAAGCATAGTTTATTAATTTTTTAGAGAGAAAGGAAGAGAGAGGGAGACACAGAAAGAAACATATATGTGAGAATGTAACATTGATTGGTTGCCCCCTGCCAGGGATCAAGACCAAAACCCGGGCATGTTCCCTGACTGGGAATCGAACCAGCAACCCTTTGGTACACGGGACCACTCCCAACTAACTGAGCCACTGTGGCCAAGGCCTGTTTGTTTGTTTGTTCATTTGTTTTAACTGGGAGAAGCTCTCCTCTGAGTGAAACAGTTGCTACAGAAAATCTTGTTCTTTTTTTTTTCCTGTTGTATGACAGACTTAAATATTTTTTAGAGCAGTGAAGGTGCTGTTATAGTCCAGTGTTCTAGAATAGGCAATATCTAATGTTTAATTTCACTTTTCTAACTCTGTTAGCTATTACCAGAAATTTTTAAAGTTTTTTAAGTAGTCTGATATTTTTATGTAAAGAGCATTCAATTTTGCTATGAATAAATTTTTGTAACCTAACAGAGAATCAATATTCTCTGTCAGTGCCAAGGGCTTCCTGTAGTTCTATTCAATTGTTACAATAAATATTGGTAGATAAGAGTTTTAAAAAAAGTACTGCTAAAACTTCTCACTTAAAAGTCATTTTTGTATTTCAGAATTGTTCTTTTCTCAATAAGCATCCTACAGAGCTTAAACAGTATTAGCCAGATTACCTTTTTCACAGTCATCTCATGGTATATTTGAGTAATATAAAAGTTTTAGACCAGCTCTGTACTATTTTTCATGTGTGGGTGGTTCCACATCACTGCTCAGAAGAATATCCTTAATAAGACCTATGGATAAAATTCATTTTTTGGCTTTGTTAAACCAGTCAAATTTTGTTTGTTCTGTGTGCATTATAAAACAAAAATGCAGAAAAAATTACCTATACTGCTTAAAATAAGTTATATAGCATATAAAATTTGGTGATACTGATTTTAAATTTCAAAAACAAAATTATCTGTTAAGGTACTTCATATTATTGTTTGCTTTCTTCAGAAGTAAGGTAACAAAAAAAAGTTTTGTCTAAAGTTGATTTGCAAAAGCAAATACAAAAGCTTTCCATAAATATGTATTCCTCTAGTATTCTTAATTTGATATTTCTGCTACCAAAAAGAGTGCCACAGCTATCTGTTATAACTATATCCTTTTAGAGATAGTCTACTGTTTAGAAGAACTATTTTGTTTGTTTAGTGAAAATTCTATCTTTTTGTTTTTATTTCTAGAAAATAAATTTATATCCAAACAAATTGTATAATTAGGATGATGTAATACAATATATAAGGTATGAGGCAAAGTTTGACAAGTGTCTTGTTCATGTTCTGAACATTCAGAAAGAAATAACACTAGGTCTAGTGAAGCTAATAGAAAATGTAAAAGATTAGTTTTAAAACTGGTGAAAATTGTGAATTTTGTACCACTTTGGAATAAATTACCTCATAAGACTAAAACACATGTAATACCAATTAAAACTTTTCCTTTAGAATTCTTCTTTAATTATTTGGATGCAAATTGGTACTATTTAAAATTGGGTTTTTGTTTTTGATTAATGTTACAAAGATCTTAAAAATAAAAAGGAATGACCATTTGAAGAAAAAGGTGCTTATTTTTCTTGAACAGATTATACAGCTTTCAATCATGCTTATGCATTTACTTTACTTAGATTCAGGGTGAGGGGTCAAATTCAGTTGAGCTTAGGTCATATTCTCACAAGTTCACTTTGCTCAATCAGTATTCACTAGGTACTTATTATGTTCAAGGCATGGGACTAAGGCTAGAGGAGCATAAATGTGAACAAATTAAACACTGCCCCTGCCACCAAGGAGTTCACAGTCGAGTGCAGATAAGGATTAAATTTTTAGAAACCTATAACATAAGATGGGGAATAAGTGCCAAAAAATTACAGAAAATGTAGAGTTGCAAATAGATATAAATCAAATTGTTTTTTTCCACAACTGGTATGTTCTTTTGCCAAGTGAGGTTCATAGGTATCCTCCCCTACAACCTTACTGCAGAGTGGTATGTTACAATACAAGCAAAATTTAGTGTGCATTTTACTACATATACATTTTTTAACAGTAAATTCTCCAGTCATTCAGCCTATCTGTAAGCTATGCTATTTCTTTGGACACTCCACAAGCATCTTACAGGAGAGGTTCATTCACATCAGATGTTTTAATCCAGATGTGGCAAAATCTAGTGTAGAACTCAACTATGCTTTTAGTAGTATCAGGCAGTAGAATCCCATGAAAATGGGAAGAAGTTCTTAGTGAAGGGAGCCACTGCAAAAAATGTAAACTATTGGTCCTACTTTTTTCTTGTACCCTATTTATGCAAGGCAGCCAGGCCTGTAAAATATTTCTAGGCAATTCATGTAGTTGGAATATTATTTATTCCCAGTTTTAAACTCATGTCTAAAATTTGTTGTGCTGATTAGTACACCCTCTATTACAGATCTGATATGAAACATGTTGAAGGATTGTAGAGGGGAACTGGAGTGTGAGCTTCTGATCTTAGTGGTTTTCAATATAAAAACCCAGCCATAGATTGGTTTAAGGCTTCAATTGTTAACTAATTTAACTAATTAGATTTAAACTAACAAATTAGCTAATGGAGGAGATACCTAATTGATTAAATAATTATACACACAAGTATATGTCTATATATATATATATATATATATATATATATATATATAATTCTTTAAATACTATTCTAAGTATTTAAAATAATTATAGACAATATAATGAATAGTTTCTAAATAAGCAGTCTTATTCAAAAGTATCTTACTAATACTCATGTTTCATGAGCTTTTTAAAGCTGATAATCTTTTAATTTTTTTTACTGATTTCAGAGAGGATGGGAGAGGGAGAGAGAGACAGAAATATCGATGAGAGAGTCATTGATTAGCTGCCTCCTGCACGACCCACGCTGGGGACTGAGCCCGCAACATGGGCATGTGCCCTGACCAGGAATCGAACTGTGACCTACTGGTTCATAGGTCGCTGCTCAACCACTGAGCAACACCGGCTGGGCTAAAACTAATTACCTTTGATTCCTTGTAACTATACTAAGGATGCTATTAACATAAAAACATTCAAACTTGTAAAGAATTTTTGTGAGTTATTTGAGCCAAACTGTCGACAATTGCTGGGGAGCAGAATCTCAGTGAATTTGGAATAATGCTCCAGAGAATGGTAGTTTTTCACCTTGTTTTATGCATTACAATCAAAGGAAGAGACATAAGTGGGTTACATAAAAACCATTGGTGATAGGTTAGGGAGGTGGGAGAAAGCAAAGCGGGGGAAACCTCTGGGATTGGATAAAAAGTAAAATGATAGACACACACTTCTTTTACTTAGGTGAGTGCAGGATAGTTAACAGTCAATAATTAACTCAATAACAATGAGTGAATTTGTGGTCTCTGCCGAGTGGTGCTTGTGCTTTGAGGGGTCCAGAAAAAGGGAAATTACTCTGAAATTCCAATGATATGTTATTGTAAATTCAAAAAGACCATAGGCTTATTTAAGGTAAAGATTCACCTTTGTCAGGTAAGATACTGGCCTAGGATGTGATTACCCACAATAACTGCTTTTAGTTGGAGTTTTAACTCCAGACTATCCATTGTGGTTACTTTATGTCTTTGCGTTTGCAAAACCGCCATACAGGCCTTCTCTGAGCTAGTCAGGTTAGCATGTGGCCTTTTATTTGTCCACAATGCTGTCTTTTTATTAAATATACTAGAGGCCTGGTGCACAAAAATGCATACACTTGGGGGGCTCCCTCAACCTGGCCTGTGCCCTCTTGCTGTCCAGGAGCCCTCAGGGGTTGTCCGACTGACGGCTTAGGCCTGCTCCCTGCAGTTGGACATCCTTAGCACTGCTGCGGAGGCAGGGAGAGGCTCCCACCGCCGCCACTGCACTCATCAGCCATCAGCTCAGCTTATGGCTGAGCGGCACTACCCCTGTGGTAGCACACTGACCCCCAAGGAAGTAGCTCCAGTCCCACCCCCCATTGCCCCACCGCTGCTGCCGGTGGCCTTCCTCTATGGGAGGCAACCAGTGGGTCAATCAGGGGATGCTACAGCCGGTGAGCGGCCAGCCCCACCCTCCAATCGCCATCCCCTCCCTCTGCCTGCTGGCACCTGCCTTGGCTGGCCTGGTGCTGCCCACTCGCCAGCCCCGCCCCCCGCTGACAGGTCATTCCACTGTTTGGTCGATTTGCATATTAGGCTTTTATTATATAAGATTTGGAGTGACATTTCTAGCAGTTTTCAAAGCTAGGTTTCAAATGATGAAATTCATCACTGTCTTTATAACAAGTTGACCCTAAAATCATATAGTCACCCCCTTTTTACCATATTTGGCTCAAATATCTATTTTACTTCTAGGAAGCCAAATATACGATTTAAGGATAGAGATTTATCACTATGAACTTCTGATTCAACATGGTGGGTTGAGTACATGTTTTTAAATCTATACTACCTTACAGAAGCTATGAAAATTCTACTCAATAAGTATTTATAGTTCTTATATGAGCCAGTGATTGATTTAGGAAGTGAACAAAACAAAATTGAACAAATAGGCAAGATTACTTACCATCATAATGTTTCCTTTCTCATGTTTTTTCAAAAAGTAAATACCCAAGCAGTCCTTCTCCCCTGAACTCCTGACTCATACATATCTAAATGCCTGTTTGACTTCTCCAATTGATTGTATAGGCAAATATAGATTAGCATTTCCAAAGCAAGATTTAATCTTTCCCTCCCCACTCACTCAATGTGTTCCATTTGAAATATCTCCCTATTTCAATAAAAAACAATTCTATCCACTCAGTTGCTCAGGAAAAAAATCTTTGCATCATCATTGTCATATCTTCGTAAATCCTGCATCCAATCCACCAGCAAACACTACATTCTGTCTTCAAAATATACCTAGAGCCCACCATTTTTCACACCCTCTGGTACTACCCTGTTGGTACAAATCACCATCATTTCACATTTGAATTATTATATGGTCTCTTGCTTCTTCCTCCTTATCAACTATTTTCAGCACAGAAGCCAGAGAGATCCTGGTAGAAGGACAAGATGGCAGAATAAGAAGCCCCAGACCCTCTGTGGAGACACTAATTTAACAATGTGTGAACCAATTTCCTTTGTGAGAAATCCAGAAACCATTTAAGTGGTTCTTTCACCCAAGGCAAGTGAAAAACCAGCACCATCAAAGCCTGATGGACTGGCTTCTGTCTTGCCTGTTTCAGAGTGCTGATGTGATATGGCATACTCTAGATGCCTGGAGGCCCCTGGGCAGTGTACTACTGCTCCAAAGGACCTATGATATGACTGATAGAGGCTGATATAGCTAGGCAGCCTCTCTTTCAAGGGGAAAGAGAAGAGCAGAATTTGCATCCAACATGCCAGCTTTTCTGGGGGCTTTTGGTTTCTGACTCACCTGTCTTGAAGCGCTGGTGGGACCTGGCATACTCTAGATGCCTAGGCACCTCTGAGAACAATATAGAGCTGAGTGGTCTGTTGTTGTTCCATGGGACCAGTGGTATAGCAGACAAAAGCCAAGAGATACGTTTAACCAAGTACCTTAGATCCAAAACAATGTTCTTTCAAAAATGAAGGGGGAAATAATATTTCCAAATAAATAAAAACTGAGAGTATTTCTTGCTAGCAGATCTCCTTACAAAAAATACAAAAGTTTTTCAGGCTGAAAGCAAGTGACACCAGACAAAAATTTAAATCCATACAAAATATCAAAGAGCACTTGTGAAGGTAATTGTATAATTATAAAAAGCAATATAAATGCACATTTGCTTTCCTTCTGTTAAATGATTTTTAAAATTACATAAGTAATATGTATGGGACTGTATTGTTGGACCTATAACATATATAAAAGTACTATATTTGACAACAATAGCACAAAGGAGGTAGTAAATGCAAAGTTGTATTTGAGTAAGAAATTGAGACCGGATGAGAACTCAGATCCACAGGAATAAATGAAGAGAACAAGAAATTTTAAATAAGATTAACATAATGCACTCTATAAATATATTCTTTCTCTTTTCTTCTCTCAGCTTCTTTATGCTACATGAAATTTTATAAAGTAATAATTAAAATAATGCATTCTTAGGATTGTATTCTTAGGATATACATGTAGAGCTATTAATAGCTATCATTAATATTACAAAAAGGGGAGAAGAGAATAGAGCTATATAATTATATAGAGAATGGAGCTATAGATTTATAAAATTTTCACTAGAATTAAGTCACCATAAATTTAAGTAGATTCTGAAGTGTTAAAATGTTTATAGTAAGCCCTACTGCTAAGAAAACAGTAAACATATTGTGAAAAAAATCATTTAAGGAATTAAAATATTACACTAGAAAGCATTCACTTAATACAAAAGACCCTTAATATATTCAGAGATAAGAGAAGACATACCCTCTATAAAAAGGGGATATTCAGAGACTAATAAATAGTTTTTACAAATTTCTGGAATAAATTTAGGAATTTCAGAAAGAAAGAAAAAAAAGGGAATTTCTAAAGTAAATAAATTCATAGAACTGAAGAGTATGTTTTTCCAGATTGAAAGGGCAGAGCACAATGAATAATGAAAAGAAGCTTATAAGTGAATTATAGATGTCCTTCTTTCCTATAACTGGAGTCAGGACTTGGAAGAAGTGAAGAAAGAATGACATTTCAGCTATCAGTGAGCCACTGGGCCAGGTGTCTTTGTGCATAGCAAAACTCAATGACAATATTTTGGGGGAGGAATAATTTGTATATATAAAATTGCCACTCATGTCAACAGTAATACTGATAGCTATAGCTATTTTTATTTAAATTTGGAGCTCAGTTACGTTATAATCTTTTTTTAAAATATATTTTATTGATTTTAGAGAGAGGGAGAGGGATATAGAGATAGAAACATTGATTGGCTGCCTCCTGCCTGCAATCCAGGGATGTGCCCTGATGGGGAATTGAACCGTGACCTTCCCGTTCATAGGTCCAGTGCACAATCACTGAGCCACCTACGTTAGAATCTTATCAAACCTCATAAAGGAACAAAGAACAAAACCTGGTTAGCAGAAGTTTTCCTATGACACTTGTTAATCTATTCTTTCCCTACTTCCCTAGTTAGATTTTGGAGTTATTGATATTCCCTTTCTTAAATTCTCCAGTATTTCCAAACTATATTTAAATGGTGCCCAGCCTCTCAATTGAATGAAATTGTATTGGATATAAATCTCTTAACTTGGTATTCTTTCATTTTAACATGGTGTGTACACCTGTGACTTTTTGGCAATGCATCTTATTTTAGCTGGAAAAAAACATCTGCACATCAGTCAGTGTGGCCACACATGTTTTGTTATTTACACTAGAGGCCCAGTGCACAAAAATTTGTGCACTCTTGGGGGAGGGGGGGGTCCTTCAGCCCGGCCTGTGCCCTCTCGCAGTCTGGAACCCCTTGGGAGATAACGACCTGCTGGCTTAGGCCTGCTCCCGGGTGGCAGAGGGCAGGCCCAATCCCTAGGTGCAGCCCCTCGTTGGGCTCAGAGCAGGGCCGATTGGGGAGTTGGGGCGCCGCCCCCTGTCATGCACAGAGCAGGGCGGATTGGGAGGTTGCGATGCCACCCTCAGTCACGCTCAGGGTAGGGCCGATTGGGGGGTTGGGGCACCAACCCCCGTCACACTCAAGGCAGAGTCGATGGGGAGGTTGTGGCACCACCCCCTGTCACGCACAGAGCAGGGCCAATAAGGCGGTTGGGGAGCTCCCCCCACCCCCATCACCCACAGAGCAGGGCCCATCAGGGGGTTGCAGCGCCACCCCCTGTCACACACAGAGCAGGGCCAATCAGGGGGTTGGGGAGCTCCCCCCACCCCCGTCACGCACATAGTACCCTTTTACTATATAGAATAGAGGCCTGGCGCATGGGTGGGGGCCAGCTGGTTTGCCCTGAAGGGTGTCCTGGATCAGGGTGGGGGTCCCCACTGGGGTGCCTGGCCAGCCTGGGTGAGGGGATGATGGCTGTTTTCAGCTGGTCACACACCCTTCAGGGTGGGGGTCCCTACTGGGGTGCCTGGCCAGTCTGGGTGAGGGGCTGAGGGCTGTTTTCAGGCTGGGACTGAAGCTCCCAACTGCTCCTTTTTTTCTTTTTTTTAATTTTTATTCTGGGCCAGCTTTAGCTCTGAGGCTCCAGCTCTTAGGCCTCCACTCCTGAAAGCAGGTATCTGGTTTGTTTTGGTTCTCGAAACTCTGTATCAACTCCAGCTCTGAGATCCCAGCTCGCTGAAAGCTGGTTTCTGGGCTTTTTTTTTAGCGTCTATATTTGTTACAATGTTTGAAACTGCAGGCTCAGAAGCCTGCAAGGCAGGCGGGGAAGGTTGGTTTCCTCCGTCACTGAAGCAAGCAAGCCTCATGTTAGTTTCAAGCTGCCTGGCTGCCGGCCGCCACCTTGGCTGACAGTTAATTTGCATATCTCCCTGATTAGCCAATGGGAAGGGTAGTGGTCATATGCCAATTACCATGTTTCTCTTTTATTAGTGTAGATTATGTTCTTGCAATCTTTAATTTTTAAACCCCTCACAGCAACCAATGTGTCTCTCTCTCACCAATCTCTCCCTCTCTTTCTCTCTCTCTCTCTCTCTCCTTCCTTCCCTCCTTCCCTTCCATTCTCTCTAAAAATCAATGGAAAAAATATCCTCAAGTGATGATTAACAAAAAATATATAATAAAATAAAATCAACAAAAATATGTCCTTGGGTGAGGATTTTTAAAAATGTTTTAGGTACATCAGGATATTTGTAGACTAGATATTTTTTCACAAATTCTTTTTCTAAGATTTAAGAGTGAGTTCCTTTGGCTAAAAGCCTGGCTCCATGGAGAATATAAAATGGCACTCTTGAAGTTTGCAATTTCTTTAACCTGCATATGAAGAATGATTGTAATGTTAGTGTTTTACATAGTATGCCTGAAATAATGTCCTATTTTTATTTGATTCATATTTAAAATACAGCCATAATTTGACCACTTATCATAACCTTACTGCTATTACCCTACCATCCTGATCTGAGTCACTTTCACTTCTCACCTGGATAACCTCTACAGCCACCCTGTTCCCATCCTTGTTCTTCTGTTTGTTCTGAGAAGAACAGTCACATTAATCCTAAAAACCATATTTTTCTGTGCTCAGAAAGCTTTGATGGATTCTCATCTCATTCTGAGTAAAAGTCAACATTTATTTGGGGGCCTATGTGCTCCCAAGAAATGTCCTACTCTCTTTTACATCTCTGGTCTCATCCCCTACTGCTTTTCATCTACTTTACTCCAGTCATTCTGGCTCCTTTGAATACCCCATGCATGGAAATATGGGAATAGAATACATTCGAATACCATTTTACACTTCACAAAACATATAGAAACAACAGATATTATCACTGAGGAATCAGCTAGTACAACTTCCTCATTTGAAAGTAGATGAACTTGAGACCCAGAGATAGGGAAGTGTTTGGCCCAAAGTCTAGATCTTTCACGTAGATTATCTCATTTGATGACCTAAATAACCTTATTAGGTATGCTGAACTGGTATCTTTATCCTTAATTTACAAACAAGGATTTTGAGGCTCAAAGAAAGAACATGATTTGTAGAAAGGTCATCAGTTTAAGGAATGAACCCTTTTTAGCACATCCTCTCCCTTTAAATGTTTCTTCATAACCTTGGCCAGGTCTCTTCCCCATTTTTGGTTTCATCATTTGTAAACTAGAGAAGTAAAAATGAATGGCGTTCTAATCTTCTTATGCTATAATTTTACAACTTTGTCACTGTAATGCAATCAGATCTTGATTCCAATTCTGTCTGGCCTCAAACCCACCACAGTTCATGCTGCCCTTTTGCCTCTTTGTGCCTGGAGCAGATGGATCCTTATTTTACTGGGGAAATAGATCTAGGTGAGGCACTGCTGATACTTGTACCTGAAAGCTCCTAAATTAAGCTTGATTCCAGAATTGGGATCCAACAAACCTTTTTTTGTTTTTAATGAAACCAAACAATCATCTTCAAACATACTGCCCTTGACCCGGGTGTGATGAGTAGCTTATCCAAATCTCTCTTTGCAATGGAGTAGATAAGCTTCTGCAAAAACAACATTTTCACTTTCTAAGGAAGAGAGAGGCCATTATTTCAGCTCCTTATCTGAAGAGACTTGCCCTGACTTCAGTTTGTCTACATAAGAAATGTCTCAAACCTGTATAGAATTTTTATGAGTTTATTTGGGCCAAACTGACAACATATGCAGGACAGAAAGATCTCAACTGCTCCTGAGAATAACAGTTTGGCAACTGCTTGTATGCATTTGAAATAAGGAGGGGAGGGAAGATTATATGAAGGTGGGGAAAAGCAAAGCAGGGATTGGTTGACAGGATAGTAAAGGAGCTTATGAGTTCTCTTGAGGGTGGTCACCTGTTAGAAGGAGAGATCTGAAAAGAGGCATTTTAAAGAGGTATTAACCTAGATACACAGAAACAATGGATGGGGCTTGCTTAAGGCAAAGAGATAAGTAAACATAAAAGTTATATGTCTGGGGTATGACTACTCACCATGACAATGCCCAGGTAGGAATTTATGATCAACTCACCCTGTGAGGTTAATTTCCACAGAAGCCCCTTTTTGTCCACAATTTGCAACTAAAAAATTAGGGTCACGGGGGAGAATGGGGGTTAATGGGGGGGGGGGGGATAAGGACACATTTGTAATACCTTAATTAATAAAGAATTAAAAAAAATAAAAATAATAACTTAGGGTCAAAAATAGAATGTTTGGACATAAGGAACCAAATTGTGCTTCTGACAGGATATAGTTGTATCCAGTTAGTTCTTTGGGCATTTCAACCCTGAGAAATGTACACTTTATCCAATAAATCTCTACTCTAGAAGAATCTTTAATTTGTCCCTAGTGCTCCATCCTCATCTCATTCTGCTGATATGTACAAGGTAAGCGGTCTGCTTAGATACCATCCAATCTGGTTAGTCCTCAATTATTCTGCAGTGTTTTTTGTTTGTTTGTTTGTTTGTTTGTTTTTCCATCTAGATTCTAGAAGCTCTTGGTGAGGAATATGTAATATGGTTGGCTTTTATTTGCAACATATGCCTTACTCTCTCCCAAACTAGATTGTCACTCCTCAGAGGTACCCTCTTAATTCTCTCCATGGTATCTAGTCCTCACACATGCATTCACTTATTCATACACTTAGCATTTACTAAGCATTCATTGTAAACTAAGCATTAAGCTAAAGGCTTATTTATCTTATTTAATCCATATAACAATCATTTAAGTAGCCAGTATCATATCCCCATTATACATTTGAAAAACTGAGACTGTGTATGGCAGGAAATATAATTTTACCTCTACCATTCTAAGTTCTTGACTGAGACCCCTTATAATAAAATACAGATTAATAGGTTAAAAACACACAGATGTTTAATAACATGGATATCTCCTGTAAACATAGGAGAGACCCAGGAAAACTGAGTAACTCCCTCCCATATAGCCCAAGCTCCCACCTTAAATACCATCACTAGCTAATGGCAAAATAAAGACATTGAGCAGGGGAGAACCAAGTTTTCTGGCAAAGTACAGCAAAGGAGGCAAGTTTGTCATGCAGTTTTAAGTCCATGGCTAGAGGAAGACACCCTTACAAATGAGATTTCCCCCATAAATGCAAATGTCTCTGAAAAAAGGATAACTAACTTTACTTGGTTGTTTTCAGAGCTTCTCTCATGTCTGCTTTAAAATAATAATAATAATAATAATAATAATAATAATGTGGACGAAAGGGGCCACATGCTGACCTGACAAGCTCAGGAGAGGCTGAATGGCAGTCTTGCAAACTCTGAGACCTAAAGTAACCACAAAGGATGGCCTGAAATTAAACTTTAAAAGCAGTTATGGTGGGCAGTTACGTCCTAGGCCGGTATCTTCACTGACAAGGTCAACCTTTACCTTAACTGAGTCTATTTGTCTTTTTGCATCTATGATAACATACCCTTGAAATGTCTGGATAACTTGTGACTTCCTTTTGTCTGGAGCCCCTGGGGCACAACCAAATGTGCTGGGTCCCAGGATGGATACCACAAATTCCTTCATCATCATGTTAATTGTTCCTGCACCCACCTCCATCATTTTACTTTTTATCCAATCCCAGGGGTTTCCCTGCTTTGCTTTATCCCTCCTCCTTAGTCTGTCACCAATGAATTTCATGTAACCCACCTATGTTCCTCCTTTGATCGAAATGTATAAATACAAATGTAACCCCACCATTCTCCTGAGCACTATCTCAATTTGTTGAGGTTCTGCTTCCCGGCATATGTCGACAGTTTGGCTCAAATAAACTCACAACAATTCTTTACAGGTTTCAATGGTTTTTATACGTTATTAATAATAATAATAAATCAGCCTAAAATAATCCTTATTCTAAAGAGGCATATTTTGAATAGAATAGATTCTGTTCCCTTTCACTTCTTTAATGCCCTTACATCTTCTTTTCCCCACATCCCCTTCACTTTTTTAGCTTTGAGTAATTCTTATCAGTGTTTTCTATCAATTAGCATTTGATTCAGCTGCCTAACACACACAAATCCAAATTACTACTGTCTTAAGCAAGAGAGAAGTTTATTTTTTCTCTCATCTAAATTTCAAGACTAGGCCCACTTTTCTTTTCCACCAAAGATTGTGTTTCCCTGGCTCAGTGATGGCGAACCTATGAAACGCGTGTCAGAGGTGACACGCGAACTCATTTTTTTGGTTGATTTTTCTTTGTTAAATGGCATTTCAATAAAAAAATATCAGTTTTGTTTTACTATGGTTGCAAATATCAAAAAAAATTCTACATGTGGCACGGCACCAGAGTTAAGTTAGGGTTTTTCAAAATGCTGACATGCCTAGCTCAAAAGGTTCGCCATCAGTGCCCTGGCTGGAGCTGAAATACTGAAGATGTCTCACCAAAGCAGAGCAGAGCAGACCAGTGTGGGCCAGAGCAGACTGACATAGAATGGAGCAGACCAGTGTAGGACAAAGCAGACCTGTGAGAAGCAGAACAGTGTTGTCTAGCTGGAGAGGGCCCTTGCTGTCTGGCTCTGTGGCCCCCTCACCTCAGGGCCACCTTATAGTCTTGCTGTTTTCACAGTTCTGCTGTATCACAATTAAGTTATTTTGCACTGAATATAGTTTCGTTCTTCACTGCACCACACACTGGGGATTCCTATTCTCAATAAATTGGCACCAGCAACCATTGGATGACAAAGCTTATGCTTTAAGCAAAAGAGAACCCAGTAAGTGTCCAAGCAGGTTTTCACTTTTAGTGCATAAGATTAAAAAATAATAGTAATTCCAGGACCAGACATCTGGGGCTGGAACTACAATTCTAAAGGTACCAGGAATCTTTTCCTTTTTCTGTGTTATTCTCCTAAAGTGGACTAAGGTAGCTGCTGAAGTTCCAGCCCTTTCATCTGTGTTTCACTCATTAAAATGAAGAAGGGAGCTTAATCAATGAAGTCAGTTATCTTTAAGGAGTCTTCCTGAATTTCCCACACAACGCTTTCTCTTATATCTCATTGGCCAAAACTTAGTCCTCTCACTTGTTCTCACTGCAAGGGAGGTTCAAAAATGCAGTCATTTAGTGAAGCACTTTGACACACCCAACAAGTTAGGGTTCTGTTACTAAGGAAGAAAAATAATGGACATTGAACTAGCAACTAGCCATTTTTACTACATTATTACTGAAGTAACTTGAGAAAGGTGAGAGGAGAATTAAAGGAAAAAATGTCCAAAGGAGAGCTAGGGTCAACACTATGGTCTTGCCTTTCTCTAAAGTCCTTTTCCTAAATCAGGCTTATCACGGACCACCGGGTTTGTGCACCTACCTCTGAAAGCTTTTTTAAAAATCTCATTTTGTTAGCAAATATAATGATTTCCACATTCGTGAGCATTTGACACTTGTGGTAATAACTTGACATTTATCTGCCCTTGAATTAACTGATGACCTTAATGCATTTAAACATGAGTGAAAAAGAAATAGAGGATAGCTGAGTCTGTAGTTTGTGAGTTCCTTTGTTGAGTCATGGCTTTATAATCCAATCTGTTCCCTTTTTGCCACTGCTCATTCTTATGATGTATAAAAGAAAGGTGACTACTTACAAATGAAGGAAACAATGGTTCAAGCATAACTTATTCCAGAACATTTGAGCACTGCATTGCAGTGTTCCTTTTTCTTGGAAAGGGGTTATTTTACTTTATTATTTATAACTAAGGCAGTGTGCCATTTTTTTGTTGGAGATTTTAATCATATGCTGATGCATAGATAGTTACCAAACTGCTAAGATATTAATGAAGACTCCATGTTGGAGTCTCAGAAAACTTGAAATTGTATGATACAGAAGGGAAGCTAGTTTCAAAGCCTACTCATATGTAGCCATATTATTTTTTGTTAGTCAAGAAAAGATGCCTAAACCACTCTAGCATCATGCCCCTAAAAGAAACAGAGTAGCTACCGAGCTCTAAATAAATGAGATTGACATTTGCATTCAGATTTTGTATTTGAAATTGTCTTCCTATTTAGTTTGTTCTTTTTGTATTAGTAGGTATTGTAAGGACAGGAAAAAGGCCTTTCTTTTTCTTTGCTGAGGCTTTCCACAAATATATGAGAAGCACCTGGTAATTAAACCCCAAGATTGTTAGCACCTCTGTTCAAACTGCAAGACAGAATAAGCTAGTTGCAAGGCTACATTCTTGCATTCCCCCTCCTCCCTGCTGTGTTCAGAACTGGGGTAATTTGCACAAAGGAATCTCTAGTTGGTAGAAACTTCTCTTCCCTCTTCCCCTTCAAACAAGTGTCTCTTGAACTCTTCATAACCTTTGCTCTAAGCATGCTTTATAGGCTTTGGGAAAATACTGATAAGACACCTCCCTAGGACATCTGCTGGACTGTCTTCTAGAAAGCAAACAAACTGGAAGTTTTCAAGACAAACCCCCTGGTATCTGTTCAACTTCAGGCCCAAATCCTCCTCCATTTCTTGTCACCTACCAACAGCAGCCATCACTCTTTAAACATGGAAGCCATTTTTTTGTTTCCTGCCCTGTATTAACTAGCAGTACTTGGCCCTTTCTCTTTGTGGAGAGTAAAGTAAACTTCCTCTCTGCATCTCTTCATTTAGTTGTAAATTCTTTCACAGCCCATGTCACCAGCCAAACGCTAACCGGTATGTTAAAATCCTTGTTCTTTCCAAGAGTGGGGATGATCATAGTTTTTATTGATGCTCTTCTTTAACTTAACACATCTTAAATTCCAAAGAGTTCTTGAATTCATATACCCACATCTTATTTTGTTGGGCCCTAAGACCCCCGGAGAGTCCAGCAGAGGAGGCGGCGACCCCAAGTCAAACGCAGAGACCGAGGCTTGATGCAAGAGCAAGAGGATTTTTATTACAAGCGCAGCGCAGGGGCTCTCAGGCAGGCAGGCAACAACACAAAGGAAGTGCTGCTGACTGGAGCCCCGAGCAATTGCAGAACACGGGTTTATAAAGGCAAAAACCACACGCAGGTGGCCGGAAAACAGGGAACTGGGTTACCAGTTAACTCATAACTCATCTTTTACAGGGACAGGTCTTTGTTATTAGTTGACTCATTTCCTAAGGGGCCAGGGTGGTCTGGTATGCGCAGGCCGATCCCGAGGAGTGATAAGATAACTATGCTATGACCAGATCAGGGCGCCAGAGCTTTACGGGAAAGGTCAGGAGGGGGAAGTTCTCTTTAATCTTTACATTAACCAGAGCTTACTGGAAAAGCTGGTCTAGGGGGAAGGGGGATTTTTCAGCGGCCTTACATTCCCCCCTTTTCTTGTGGGAAGTTCCAATCATGGAACTACAGGCTAACGTTTGAGGGTACAGGCTGATACCGCTGTTGGAGGACCATTACCTGAACTGCACTAATCCGGTCCTGGATGAAGGCGATTAAGCGGTTTACTATGCATGGCCCGAATGTCAAAAGGAGGAGTAAAATGATCAGGGGTCCCACGAGAGAGGATATCAGGGTTGTGAACCACGGTGAGCTGTTAAACCAACTTTCAAACCAGCCTTGCTTGGCCTCTCGCTCTCTTTTGCGAGTTTCTAATCTCTCCCTAAGTTTTGACATGGAATCCTTTATCACCCCTGAATGATCAGCGTAGAAACAGCATTGTTCCCTGAGAGCTGCACACAGCCCTCCCTCCTTTAAGAATAGGAGATCTAGTCCTCTCCTATTTTGTAGGACTACTTCAGACAAAGAGGTTAGAGACTCCTCAAGTTTAGTTATGGAGTGCTCTATATGTTTGAGGTCTTCATCTATAGCAGCTCTGAGCTCCTCAGTATAGGTGGGGCCTTTAATGAGGGCTGTTGTCCCTGTTCCTACTCCTGCCGCGACCCCTAGACCTAGGAGAGCAGCCAAGGTCAGTGAAACAAGTTCCCGTTTATCCCGATGGGAAGGAGAATAGGAGTCAAATTCTTTTTCAAATGCATTAGCTTGATAATACATGATCCTGGGGACTAGTTGGACAAGGATACAATAATCTTGAGAACGGTTAAAGGCCTGGGCTGCTAAACATGGAGTAAGTCCCGTACTACAGGCCCACCATCCCCCTGTTGGGGGCACTAAGTAATAGCTTGCAGAGGAGGGATATGCCAGGTTCTCCTTGCAGAGATGCTGGCGGTCCTTTGGCACTTGTCCTATACATGTGCCTTGCCCTGAGACCTCAGTAAGGGTCAACTTCCCCTGCTGTCCCCACGAACAGTGGTCATGGCTGGTGGTGTTGGTATAGTTTCCCTGGAAGGCTATGCCCTCATAGTAGGGGGGCCCTGTAGTTAGGCAGAGCCAGCAAGACTCAGTTAGGTTAGACTTGGACATGTTTAAAGAACTAAAGGCCCCCTCTACCAAGCCTAATAGCCTCTGACCTGAGTTTGTCTCTAGTTCTATGGGGTTGGCCTGTTCCTCCCTGGAGGCTGGGCTAGTTCCTGCCACGGTGGTGGTGGCAAGAGGCCTTTCTTTCGTGGGGAGCTGCCGGCTGGACAAGACGGTGTTGGGTCCTACTGCAACTGGTGGCCTGTAATCCTGTACATCTAATCTTATCTTAAAAAGGAGGCCATCATCATGTTGGTCCTTATACAGCCGGATCCCCCATGTCACTCCCCAGCGCCACTTGTTTAGGTCGTATGACCGCCCAGCTGAGGTGAAGGAGATATTCAGGGCGTTAACCCAACCCCTATGTCCGGAGGTTTGGCTCTCATTTCTCCGAACCTGGATGAGGTCCCACTCGGGGGGCCCTCTGATCCAATATCCAGTACCAGTTGTCTCACATCCCCATTCTGCACAGAAATACTCTCGTTCAGATCCACAATTCTTTCTATGTCCCTGCCTGTCTTTGGGGCACACATAGAATTGGGTCATCGTAAGACGCTCACGGGCCCCCAGATAACTACAGTGAACTCCAAATTGCAAATCTCTTCCTTTTCCTATGTAAGCTCGGGTCTCTATACCTGCTTTAGTCTCTTCTACTGTTCTCTCAGGGAGGTCCCATAGTCTGTATCCTGCTGCCATAGCGCAGAGGTCTGGCGTTAAGTCTGGCCACCATGTCCCTTTAGGTGCTATATTGGTGACCGACCAGGCCGTCTGTCCGGTGTGGGGGGACATTACCCTCCAAGTTAGTCTCTTTGGGGCATGGGGGTTGCTACTTATCAGCGGCAGGCTCAGCAGGAAGAGGGCGGCGGCAAATCCGTAGCTTGAGAGGGTTGTCTGTCTTCTCCACAGTCCATCCATGATCGGTGTCGTCTGATGGGGGTGCCCGCTTGACGTGGGAGGCGTGGATCCAAGCAGCTACACCGTCTACCTTGACCGCTGTTGGGGTTGTCAGCAATACCAGGTGGGGTCCCTTCCACCTCGGCTCGAGATTAGCGGCCCGATGGCGTCTGATGTACACAAAGTCTCCGACCTGGAACTGGTGGGGGACTTGCAGTTCTCCTGGTTGGTAGAGGGCGGCCAGGGGAGTCCACACCTCCTTCTGGACAGTCTCGAGGGCCTTCAGCCTGGCAAGCAGGGATTGAGGGGTGTGAGTGTCTGTGGGCACGGACCAAGGGTCAGCGGCTAGGGGCGGAGGGGCCCCAAACAAAACCTCGAACGGTGTCACCCCCAAGGGGCCTGGGGTGTTTCGCGCGCGGAAAAGGGCAAAGGGAAGGAGGACCGTCCAGTCTGCCACGCCAGTCTCTAAGGACAATTTAGTCATAGCCTCTTTTAATGTTCTATTCATTCTTTCTACCTGACCTGAACTCTGGGGCCTGTAAGCACAATGCAATTTCCAATCCGCCCCTAGTATCTTGGCCATTCCCTGACTTACCTGGGCAACGAAAGCTGGACCGTTGTCTGATCCAATTACCTTAGGAATTCCAAACCGTGGAAAGATGTCTTCTAAGATCTTCTTGGCGACCACAGTTGCAGTTTCTCTTTTGGTAGGGAAGGCTTCTACCCAACCTGAGAAGGTATCTATGAAAACTAAAAGATATTTATAACCGTATCGAGCGGGCTTCACTTCTGTAAAATCCACCTCCCAGTAACTCCCGGGCCGGTCTCCCCTGAGTCTGTGTCCGGTCCCGACCTGGGATGAATGTACATTTACCAGCTGACACGCCTTGCATTGCTTAACTACTTCTTCTGAAAGGCGATCGAGTCCTTTGACATAGTGTCCCGTTGCCCGGCTGGTGGAGCTGAGGTGTTTGGCCCCCAGGTGGGTAAGGCGATGCAGTTGTTGGAGGTAGGCAGTGGCTGCCGCCCTTGGTACTACCATTTTTTCCCCTGCAGTTCTCCACACTCCTAGTTTGTCCTTATGGTATTTTTCTGGCCTTTTAAGCAGGTCTTTTTCCTCCTCTAGGGTGTAGTGGAGGGTCTCTGGCTGTGGTGCTGCGGGGCCAACAGCGAGGGCGAGTAGCCGGGGCCCTAGAGCGGCCTGCCTTGCCTCGGCATCCGCTTTCCTGTTTCCTATAGCTGTTTCCGAGGTCCCTTTCTGGTGGCCGGGACAATGGATGATAGCTACCTCCTGGGGGGCATGAATGGCTTCTAGGAGGTCGAGGATTTCCTTTTTATTTTTAATTTCCTTTCCTGCTGAGGTGAGGAGACCTCTCTGACGGTATATAGCCCCGTGCACATGAGCAGTGGCAAAAGCATAACGACTGTCAGTATAAATATTAGCCCGGCTGTTCTCTGCCAGCCTGAGAGCCTGTGTCAGAGCAATTAATTCAGCCTTCTGGGCCGAAGTCCCTTCGGGCAAGCTACTAGCCCAGATAGTCCGGTCCTTGCTGACCACAGCCGCTCCCGCCACCCTCTTACCTTCATAGAGGTAGCTGCTTCCATCCGTGTACCAGGTGAGTTGAGGCTCTGGCAAGGGGGAATCTTTGAGGTCTCTCCTCGGCCCTGTTTCCTCTGCCAGAATGTCACGGCATGAGTGTAGGACTTCTTTGCTCTCAGGATTTACTTCCGGTAGTAAGGTTGCTGGGTTGAGAGCTACCGGAGCCCCGAAGCGGATTCGATCTTCACTTAGCAGGAGACTCTGGTAGTGAGTCATCCGGGCGTTGGATAGCCACCGGTCCGGTGGCTGCCGGATAACACTCTCGAGAGTGTGTGGGGCCACCACAGTTAGTTTCTGCCCCAAGGTAAGTTTGTCCGCATCTCTTACAAGCAGGGCAGTAGCTGCAATTGCTCTTAGACAGCCTGGCCACCCCCTAGCCACTGGGTCTAGTCTCTTGGATAAATAGGCTACCGGCCTCTTCCAGGGGCCTAAGGTTTGAGTTAGGACCCCCCTGGCTACTCCCTTTCTTTCATCTATGAACAGAGTGAAGGGCTTGGCCACATCTGGTAAGGCCAACGCTGGCGCCGAGAGAAGAGCCTTTTTAATGTCGTCAAAGGCTTTCTGATGAGTCTCCCCCCACTCGAAGGGGTTCCCTTGTTTTGTCAGCGGGTATAGGGGCTCCGCTAGGGTTGCAAAACCTGGAATCCAGAGGCGGCAGAATCCAGCTGTTCCCAGGAACTCGCGTACCTGCCGGGGGGTCTGTGGTCTGGGAATCTGGGTGACTGTGCTTTTTCGGGCTTCAGTGAGCCACCTCTTTCCCCCTTCTAGTGCGTATCCTAAATAGGTCACTCTCCGCTGACATATCTGGGCCTTCTTGGCCGAGACCCGGTATCCTAGGCGGGAGAGCTCTAAAAGCAAGGCCCCGGTACCTGTTTCACAGTCCTCCTTAGTAGCTCCGGCGAGGAGAAGGTCATCCACGTACTGGAGAAGGGTGACTTGCGGGTGGTCAGCACGGAAAGCAGCCAGGTCTTGATGAAGAGCCTCATCGAAGATAGTGGGGGAATTTTTGAATCCTTGCGGAAGTCGGGTCCAAGTCAGCTGCCCCGTTATTCCCGAATCTGGGTCTCTCCACTCGAAGGCGAAAATATTCTGGCTGGCAGGATGCAGTCTCAAGCAGAAGAAGGCATCTTTTAAGTCTAGGACTGAATACCACACATGGGACGGAGGGATAGAGCTTAAGAGATTGTAAGGATTGGGGACCGTGGGATGAATATCCTGTACCCTCTTGTTGACTTCTCTTAAATCCTGCACCGGTCGGTAGTCATCAGTTCCGGGCTTTTTTACCGGGAGGAGTAGGGTGTTCCACGGGGAGTGGCACTTAACGAGGACTCCAAGGCGTAGGAGGCGTTGGACATGAACCTTGATCCCCCTCCAGGCTTCTTTTGCCATGGGGTACTGTCGTACTGCAATCGGGGTTGCAGTGGACTTAAGCTCTACTATCACGGGGGGCCGTTCGGTAGCTAAGCCCATCCCTGCGGTTTCAGCCCAAGCTTTGGGGTATTGCTGTAACCATCCCGCTATCCTCTCGTCCTTTCGGACATTACTCTCAAACAGCCGATGCTCGTCTTCGAGCTGGAGTGTCAAGAGAGTAATTGGCTCTCCATGTTGGGTCAGGGTCGGCCCCCGTGGGGTGAAAGTGATCTGAGCCCCCATTTTAGTTAGCAAGTCTCTTCCCAGAAGGGGGGCTGGACACTCGGGTATTACTAAGAAGGAATGAGTCACTCTTCCCGTGCCTAGATCAACTGTCCGGGTGGTGGTCCAGGAATATTGCTCATTTCCCGTTGCCCCTATCACCCAGGAGGTCTTCTGGGAGACTGGTCCTAGTGGTTTCTTAAGTACTGAATATTGGGCCCCTGTGTCTACCAGAAAGTTAACAGGCTTCCCCTCCACCTTAAGAGTTACCCTAGGCTCGGGGAGGGGATCCGAGCCCCGACTTCTTCAATCACTATCTTCCTGGAGTGCCAGCGCCTTCTTTGCTAGTCTCTTTGGGCACTCCCGCTTCCAATGTCCTTCTTCCTTGCAATAAGCACATTGATTCTTCCTTAACGGTGGCCTGTTGCCCAGGGCCCCTGCCTGTCTTCCTTTTCCTCTCTCCTGTGGCTTACTCCCTTCTATTGCTGCGGCCAAGATACGGGTTAGTCTCTGCTCTTCCCTTTTTTCCTTTTTCTCCTCCTTCTCCTCTCTCTCTCTCTCCTTCCGCTGCTCCTTTTCCTCCTCGGTCTCCCTCTTATGGTACACTTTCTCTGCTTCCTTAACTAAATCTTGGAGGGTAAAGTCCTGCAATCCCTCAAGTCTCTGCAGCTTTTTCTTAATATCTAATGCTGACTGCCCTATGAAAGCCATAGCTACTGAGGCCCTCTGCCCCTCCGAGGTGGGGTCAAACGGGGTGTACCGTCTGAACGCCTCCATTAATCGCTCGAGAAAAACAGAAGGCGGTTCAGTGGGCCCCTGTATGACCTCTCTTACCTTAGCCAAATTCGTGGGGCGCCGAGCTGCCCCTCTGAGGCCGGCCACTAGTGTCTGGCGGTAGACCTTCAGGTGCTCCCTACCTTCTGCCGTGTTGAAGTCCCAGTCCGGCCTGGCCAGAGGAAAGGCCGCATCCACCAAATGAGGGAGTAGAGTCGGCCGGCCGTCGGGGCCAGGGGCGTTCTTCCGGGCCTCCAAGAGGATCCGCTCCCTTTCCTCTGTAGTAAAGAGAGTCTGAAGAAGCTGTTGACAATCGTCCCAAGTGGGCTGGTGAGAGAACATAAGGGACTCAACCAGCCCCGTTAGACGCTGGGGATCCTCTGAAAAGGGAGGGTGGTTAGTTTTCCAGTTATAGAGGTCTGCCGAGGAGAAGGGCCAGTATTGGAGTGGCTGGAGCGGAGCCGTTTCATTATCGTCTCCGCGGGGGGGGTGGAGGCCCGTATGGTCGGAGAGGGCAGGCTACGGTCGAATCTGGAGACGCGGGATGTCTCCTCTGACTCCGGGTTCCCTGGGCCGGTCCCTCTGTTGGAGGGGCGGGAGGAGGTGCTGAAGGCTCCGGTCTCCCCGGCGGCTCTGGCTGGAGAGGAGAGGGGTAAGGGGGTGGAGAGTCCAAGAGGAGAAGATCGGTTTGAGAATCTGCCAGGGGACGTTTCATCTGATCTGCGGCGGGAGGGGCCTGGGCCACGAGAACCCGGGAGGTTCCGGATGGCAGCCAGGGTTTCAGCCAAGAGGGAGGGTTCTGGACCAGGTCCTGCCAGACGACAATATACGGCTGCTGGTCTGGATGGCCCGCCGGGCCTGATTGGAACACCTTATTCTTTACTGCAAAAATAATAGACAGGTCAAAAGTCCCGTCCGCTGGCCATCCCACGCCTAGGGCTGGCCAGTCGGATGAACAGAAAGTCTGCCAAGGACCCTTCTTGACACTGACGGAAAGATTGAGTCCCCGACTCCGGACGTCCGTCCAGTGTGCTACTGTAAGAGAAAGAGGGGTGCTGCTTCCGTGGCCCATGTTACCTGGATGGGAGAAGAGGAGTAAAAGACAAAAACAAAGAACAAACAATGACGCGACAAGACACCGGATCCACAAGAATTTACCCAGATACAGAACGGCCGCTGAGGGATGATATCCCTCCCTAATGCTAGTCCGGCCGGACACGCGAGTGCCCGTTGCCGGACAGCCAGAACCTGAAGTGACCAAGACCTCTTGGTCACCGCCCGATCCTGGGGCGTCCCCCAGGGTGACAGTTTTTCTGGCCGAAGCCCCTACGACCAGAGGAGCCGACTCCTTACGGAGCCGACACCCTGTCTTCCTGAAAAACCGAAACTAAGAACGAACAAAGGACAAGACAAACACTGAATGACTCCGGAGTCTGCTTACCTCCAAGACCGATCCCAGCGCTTGAAGGGGGTCGCCTAATCCCGGACGAGCCCCCAAATGTTGGGCCCTAAGACCCCCGGAGAGTCCAGCAGAGGAGGCGGCGACCCCAAGTCAAACGCAGAGACCGAGGCTTGATGCAAGAGCAAGAGGATTTTTATTACAAGCGCAGCGCAGGGGCTCTCAGGCAGGCAGGCAACAACACAAAGGAAGTGCTGCTGACTGGAGCCCCGAGCAATTGCAGAACACGGGTTTATAAAGGCAAAAACCACACGCAGGTGGCCGGAAAACAGGGAACTGGGTTACCAGTTAACTCATAACTCATCTTTTACAGGGACAGGTCTTTGTTATTAGTTGACTCATTTCCTAAGGGGCCAGGGTGGTCTGGTATGCGCAGGCCGATCCCGAGGAGTGATAAGATAACTATGCTATGACCAGATCAGGGCGCCAGAGCTTTACGGGAAAGGTCAGGAGGGGGAAGTTCTCTTTAATCTTTACATTAACCAGAGCTTACTGGAAAAGCTGGTCTAGGGGGAAGGGGGATTTTTCAGCGGCCTTACAATTTTATATTTTAAAACTAAATACAGTTTGTTATTTGTTTTCAGAAATAGTCTAAAGTTGTATGGTGATTATGGCAATTCAAAGACATTTCCTAAAATGCTTCTCCATTAAGGAAAATAACTATTATATGGATTCATTAAAAGTAAAGCCTAAGCATAACAGCAAAACTAAGCAAACTAGAGTAGTATACCCCTCAATAGCATAATTTTAAAAGAGCTGAGTTGAAACTTTTGCATCCTATGAGCTTCTTATTTATGGGGAGATATTCCAAAGGCCAAGCTAGCCCTCTTCCTTTTAAGGAAGCAGAATTTTCACAGCTTGCCTTACCCAGATGTGAATTCCTGCTTCACAGGAATCCTTGTTAATCCTCTCCAGAGAATATTTTGTCCATTGATTTTCAGAGAGAGTGGAAGGAGTGAGGGAAGAGAGAGAGAGAGAGAGAGAGAGAGAGAGAGAGAGACATCGATGTGAGAGAGACACATCAATTGGTTGCCTCCTGCATGTGCCCCAACCAGGGCCCAGGGAACAAACCTGCAATCCAGGCCATGCCCTTGACCAGGAATCAAACCTGCAAGCCTTCACTATGTGGGCCGATGCTCTAGCCCAGCCGTGGGCAAACTACGGCCCGCGGGCCGGGGCCCATTTGAAATGAATAAAACTAAAAAAAAAAAAAGACCGTACCCTTTTATGTAATGATGTTTACTTTGAATTTATATTAGTTCACACAAACACTCCATCCATGCTTCTGTTCCAGCCCTCCGGTCCAGTTTAAGAACCCATGTGGCCCTCGAGTCAAAAAGTTTGCCCACCCCTGCTCTAGCCACTGAACCATGCCAGCCAAAATAATGTTTATGATGCAATTGTTCCCTTACATAAACCATTTACTTGCTTTTTCCAGGCTTTAACTTGGTGGCATACCACAGATTCTCAGATCTAGTATATTTACTGTGCAGAGTCTGGACAGGGGATGGATACTAAACTTCTAGTGTTTAGTCATTCACTGAGCTAGTCATATATATGATTCTCCATCTAGTATTCACTGTTCATTGTTGTAGGTATTGGATCCTGGGATCTAACTAGTGCAATGATTTCGTCTGTAAGAGGTGTTAATCCCATGCATTGTATCTGGCAAAAGTAGAACTCCACAGTAGTATCTAAATTTTAAAAAAATTCTATTTCCTATTTAGATACAGCTGGAGGTCAAGATTTAATTGTATGCGGACAGGTAAAATCATAATTCCTCATTACTTACTTTGCTCCATGGTCTGTCTTTTAAACCCAAACCACTAATGCTACTTCTAGTTCTCAGGCTGGTATTCAGTCTTTAGTGAGTGGTATCAAGACTGAGGAAATCAGAGTGATTTTCTCATTTGTTGTTCACTGAGAAATCCTCAAAGCTTCTGTTCACACCATTACTGACACCTCCAAAACACAGAGCATGTTGACAGATAATATCTGCAGATAACGTGGTATTTCTGAGTAGGTAAAATAATTTGAGATTGAACTTTTCAAAAAGACTTACTGGAATAGGAATGTTTCCTCCAATTGCTTGTTGCCCATTTATTCATTCACTTATTTGTTCAACATTTCTTGAATGTCTATTACATACCAGGGACTGTTCTAGGTGCTAGGGACACAGCAGTGAGCAAGACAGCAAGGGCCTGGCATTTATAGAACTCATATTTCTGTGCAGGAGACACAATAAGCAAGGGAATTTCAGATGGTAATAAGTGCTATAAAGACAATAAAACAGATAACAAATACATAAATGGAAAAAGTGTGACTTCTGACTCTGGTTAAATATACTCATCTGGGCCTTTTAGCACATCAAAGAAGTGTTCTGGAGTTTCTTGTGTACGTTTCTAAATTTCATTTGAAAAATGAGAGAGTAGATAGAGTCAATCACCTTTCCAGTCTTAATGTATGCCGACCATCCCAATTTAAAAACAGAAGCCATCAGTTCAACAATGGGATGGAAAGTAGTAGTGTCAGAGCAGACACAATCTATTAACTTGCTATTTGGTGGTAGACACAGTGAAATAAAGATGCCTTTACCAAACAAGTGAGTCTGATCCTATGTTCTTGACTAGCACAATTTTTTCTTGTAAAAAACGGGGTTGCTGTTGTTACAGAATTTACCAGGCAACCGAGAAATACACAGGAGTACCGGGAGACACAGGAAAAACCCATTTATATTCAGATGTTTCACATGTACTAGTACAGTGACTCAGGGGGTCAGTTCTCCAAATTCTGAGTAAGCCAATATGGAGGAAGCTTTCTCTTTATACCCTTTGGTTTCTTTGTCTCCCATATATGAATCAGACTTCTGGACCTTTTGCAGGCTTTGCAAAAAGCCCCGTGTGTTGGGATGGGGGCTGTGAGACCACCTAAAGGCCGGCTTGGCGCCAGCACTGTATTGTTCATGGTTTATGGCCTCTGTAAAATGTGAGTATTTAGGTAAACAGGTCTTGCAAGGCCAGATAATTAAGGAAGGGGCAGTGACTAGACTATAGGCTATTAAGAATGTGCATTAGGTTACTGGCATAGATTCAGATTGCTAGCCCCCCCCCACCCCGCCCCCCCAAAAAAAGTGTCTTATTTTCCCCATCATTGTAAGAACTAAGTTAAATTAATATTTTGTCCAGTACATAGTGAGAATTCAATATATGTTCATATATTATTAGTAGTAGTTAAAGTGGAGCAGAATTTGACATGCCAGAATGTCTCGTTGGCTTAAAGATTCTTTTAAGTTGATTTTTTTTTAAGAGTATGAACTCATTTTTTTTTTTAAAAATACATTTTTATTGATTTCAGAGAGGAAGGAAGGGGGAGAGAGGGAAACATCAATGAGAATCATTGATCAGTTGCCTTCTGCATGCCCCTATTGGGGATTGAGCCTGTAACCCAGGCATGTGCCCTTGACCGAAATTGAACCTGGGACCCTCTAGTCTGCAGGCCTATGCTCTATCCACTGAGTCAAACCAGCTGGGGCTAAACTGATTATTTTTAAGAAATAGCAGGCATAGGAAACTCTCTGAAAACTGAGTAGAAGTTACCCTATTATAAGAGCAATTTACATTTATAAGAGAAGGCAAGGATGACTCTAAATCTCTAGAAACACTTTTCAATAGAGAAGATAAGGACTTAAATCTGCATAAAAACCTTATCTTTATTTACTGTGCTCTTTTTTATAACCTCCCATAACTGGCTCCCTCACTCCCCACCTCCCAACATCTTTGTCTTTACTAGTAGCTTGAGATAATATTTAAGGTGGTAGCTTGGACCATTTGGGGGAGTTAGGGTTAGGGTTAGGGTTAGGGTTAGTTTGTCTGGGTCTCTCTCATGTATATAAGAGGTATCCATGTTATTAAACTTCTGTTTGTTTCCCTCCTGTTAACCTTTTATTACAGGGAGGTCTCAGCCAAGGACCTGGAAGGGTAGACAGAAAATTATTTTCCCTCCTTCACATAGTAAAGGGTCAAAATATGTAATAAATGTATAAGAACCAATTATTTAAGAATCTGAGCCTTCATACAAAATTAAAAGGGCATGAAGGGGAGAATTACTTCAACCATATACCTTATTATGATTTGATTTATTTTTATCACATGCAGATACTTTTTCAAAAAAATAGCATAACCTTCAGTGTTTTTTCTCCAGGGAATCTCCATAAGGATATATTCTTTCTATTCTTTATTTTTCATTTTTACCCTCTGTGGTGCTTCATTCAAGTTTTGAAATTACCCAGGGAATTTTCAGTGTTAAGTGTGTACCTATACTGTTGTAATTAGCTAGTTACTAATAATAGGAAAGACACAAAAAGGGAAGCTAGACATTATAAGCATGGCCATTTGGGCAGCTTCACCAGGAAGCTGCCATTTCACACTCCCCAGGGAACCACCAGCCCATTCCTGCAGAATCACTGGAAAACTATGGATTGGCCAGAATGGTGTGGCCACTGCAAGCTTTCAGAAATTTGGGAATACATTATCTCCTAGAAAAAGGAGTTTGCTCTCTTATTGCTCTTGTGACTCTTGGCTTGAGGCTCACTCTTGGCTTCCTTGCATTCACTGGTATTTCCTGCATAGCCATGTGGCCATGCAGACCCCACACACAATGGACTAATGGATTGCAATAGGAAACACAAGCTAAGCTAAACTGATGCTGGACTGGACTTGGCTCCAACATGGGAAAGAAACTCTGGACACTGGTTCTGATTTCAGCTCTGCTGAAGACCCAACTGTACTTATTCTATGATTTGACTAGGGGAAATGAGACTTTAGAAACTCAGTGATTTAATTCCACAGAAATAAATCTTTGTACAATACCTCATCCTCCTGTGGGGGGCTCTGGAAATTCTTATTCCAGCAATACCCCAAGAACTCCACTTCCACTGGCAAGAAGAAGACATTTTATTTTGTTCATTGGTAGATGCTTATTCTTTCTGACCAAAAACACAATGTGTCATGCTTCTTCACCAGTTTGTCAAGTTTTCCATTATTTCTGGCTGTGAATTTGACAATTTTCTAGGCTTCATTTTGTTGTCAGAACATATTTACTTATGTGAGCCTGCCATCAGCTTTCACTTCTAACTTCTTTCTTAATAATGATTTGAAGGAGCTTGTTGGGAAGATACCCTACCTACATTTAAGTCCATCTGATGCCTGTTAAAATGTTTTCCAAGTTGTGCATATGGACACTAGACTGAAGGGGGTATACCTGATCTTAGCCAAAAGTTTGGCACCATTTGAGACCAAACCCAAAGTGCTTGTTGAATTCTTTCTGTTCTAAGTGTGCTTTTTGCCTTATTCACTATTCTAAGATCTTTAAATGAGAAAGGCCTGGGATATTTCCCTTCTACCCCTCCTTTTTGCTTAAATGTGACAATAGTTTTCCAAATCCATGTACTTTCTGTTAGACATGGGACAGGATACCCAGGAAAGGTCCTCCCTGGCATCAAGGGACAAAAAGCTGCTGAAACCAGAAGATACCTGACTTGTGATCAGCAATGCTTTCAGAGAAAGATCTTGATCAGAAGGGGAAAATGTAAAAAAAAAAAAAAAAAGTAAAAAGAAACAGAATTTTAAATTATATAGGGATGCCCTAGCCTGTTTGGCTCAGTGAATAAAGTGTTGGCCTTCAGACTGTAGGGTCCCAGATTTGATTCCGATCAAGGGCATGTACCTCAGTTTCAGGCTCCTCCATGGCCCAGGCCCTGGTCAGGGCTCTTGCAGGAGACAACCAATTGATTTGTTTCTCTCACATCAATATATTTCTCTCTGTTGTTCCTTCTCTTTTCCACTCTCTCTAAAAATCAATTAAAAAAATCCTCAGGTGAGGATTAAAAAATAATAATAATAATCAATGACAGAGGAAGACAAAAGGGGGAAGTTCTCATACCCTATACCAATCACAAAGTACAACAGGGGTAACTCTTTGTAATAGCCCTTCCAACTTCCTCTTTTCCTCTATAAAATAATCTTTTCTTCGTTTTTTCTGACTTACACAAGGGTTGCCATGGTTGCATGTACCAAATTGCAATTTCTTGTTTTTTCCCAAATAAACCCATTTTGCTAGAGAAATATCTGGTTGAATTTCTGTTTAAGGTCAACATAGTCCCTATGGCACAGACAGAGAAGATAAAGAGGTAAATTCTACATGTCCTGGATATGAAAGAGCTCACAATTCAGGCTATATTAGAATCACCTAGGAAGATTGTAAACATACAGATTCTAAGTCTCCAGATTTACTAGGTCTGAGTTATAGACTCAGGGAATCTTCATGATTTATAAGCATTTTAGATTATTCTAATACTAGAAGCCCAGTGCACAAATTCGTGCACCAGTGGGGTCCCTAAGCCTGGCCTGTGAGATCAGGCCAAAACCGGCTCTCTAACATCCCCTGAGGGGTCCCGAATTGCGAGAGGGCATAGGCCAGGCCGAGGAATCCCACTGGTGCATGATCAGGGCTGGGGAGGGACACAGGAGGTTGGCCAGCTGGAGAGGGAACACAGGAGGACTCCGGGGTGTGTCCGGCCCATCTTGCTCAGTCCCAATCTACCTGATCCCAGCAGCAAGCTAACCTACTGGTCGGAGTGTCTGCCCCCTGGTGACCAGTGCACATCATAGCGAGTGGTTGAGCGGCCTTAGTATATCATTAGCATACTACGCTTTGATTGGTTGAATGGCCAACGGGACAACCAGACACTTAGCATATTATGCTTTTATTATATGGGATAGGTAACCTATGGATGACACTTCAAGGAAGACTGTATAATAGTAGACACAGCATGAAGAAAAGCTTATAGTTGGGAACAATTATGCTGCTGTTGGACAGTGAAGAGGTATCTTGACTGGAGAACTTGGTCCCTGTCATGGTATAGTAATATGAGAGTACAGAACATTGGCAAGGTCAGGTCAGAACACACAAAACCTTGAATACCAGTCTAAGGAGGTTGAACTAATTCCAGATGTCATAACATTTGAGCAACATCAAATAGGTCACTAAAACCACTAAATATTTTAAGAAGAGAAGCATTTTAGTGAGATTTATGATTTAGGCAAGTCGTTCTAGCAGCAAAGTCTAAGATAAATTGGAGCAAAAGGAACTTGAGAGTTTCTAAAGTCAAGAAGCATCTACTGTAATTGTCCAAGAATGAGGTGACAAGTATTCAGATAAGGATGGTAGCAGTGAACAGATATAAAAGACATACATTGGAAGCATTGCCAAGGGACCAATGGGTTGCAGAGAATGAGGGTGGAAAGAGATTCAGGAAGGGCTTCAAGATTTTGTAATGGGACTCATGAAAGATTCAAGATGACACTGATTGACATAGGAAGGTAGTAAAAGAACAAATTTCCTGGGAAGATGAAGAATAGATATTTGGACACACTTGTTCTGAATTGAGAGGATAAATATTCAACTAGAAGTCTTCTGTTGGAAATTAGAGATATTGACTGCAGACTAAGGAACATAATAATGGTGTCCTAATAATGGTGACATGATCCCAAAGTAAAACTTCCCTGCTAAGTTTAGTAAGAAAAATTATTATTAATTCACCAGGAATGATCTTGATCTATATATTTATTTTAAAATTGTATTATATATCATTTTTAGTAGAGCAAAAACTGCATAATTTTCTTATTTTTCTCTTAAATTGTGCATTAAAAGTCAGTGTTGGTGTGCCTTTGAGAATCAGGCTAATGCTTTTGGAAGAGACATTTGGACTGACATTGCATGGAATTTATTTTAGTACAGAAGGTATTACAGGTACTTCACTAATGGCAGGTCAAGTAAAAACCTCTACCACATCAAGGATGTGCAAGTGTTCAGAATTTCCAAGGGCAGAAACAGACTCTAAGAAAATAGGTAATAGCAAAAAATGGAGAGGCTGAAGTTAGTTGAGTTATAAGTAGCTAACATTGTTCACATTGTGTTTTGAAACTTTATAGGAGAAAAAGTAACTGTAGCTCATTGTAACAAAGGAACCAAGAAGTTCCAGCAAAGGAAATGAACACATACTGCATTAAATAACATATAGATATTAAACCTAGTGTTTATTTCTGTCAATCAAAATTCTGTAAATCAAAATGTTGAATCTTTTTAGGAGGTCTGTGATATTGGTTGTCAAGTGATCAATATATCTGAAAAGAAGTTATGTACTAATTGGTTGTAAGTATCCAGGGGCCAATAAATATGATATGGGTCACATATCATTTAACCTATCTCTCTCTATATAAAAGGATAATATGCAAATTTTCCCTTCGTGAGTTTGACCAGGAGACTAAGAGTTCAATTGATCGCTATGACATGTGCTGACCATCAGGGGGCAGCGTGGAATGAAGGAAGGCCCGGCCGGCAGCAGGAAAGAACGCTCCAGCTGGCAGCCAGAAGGAAGACCCTGATTGGCCCTGATCACCGGGCAGGCCTAAGGACCCTACCTATGCACAGATTTCATGCCCCGGGCCTCTAGTATCCAATATATTATCCATTATTCATTGACTAAAATACCTAGGAAATGTATTCCACACGAGCCTACATTGAACCTTTAGGCCAAGAATAACAGACATCACTTCTTCTTCCAAACAGATATAATTTGGGATTTGCATTTATTTTGAAGATACAAAAATATTTAACACTTCATCTTATAAATAAGGAGAATTCTGCCAAAACATAGTATTTACAATGATTATCTATGTAGGTAAAGAAAGGACTGTGTGTGTGGACAGGTGAATTTTCAACTTCAAATAGTATAAAGCAAATAGAATTTGACTTGGCTATTGATAAGCTCTGTGATTACTTCTTTTTAAAAATATATTTTTATTGATTTCAGAGAGAGCAAAGGAGAGGGGTAGAGGGATAGAAACATCAATGATGAGAGAAAATCATCAATCATCTGCCTCCTGCACACCCCTACTGGGGATTGAGCCTGAAACCTAAGCATGTGCCCTGATTGGGAATCAAACCATGACCTCCTGGTTCATGGATTGACTCTCAACCACTGAGCCAAACCTGCTGGGCTAGCTCTGTGATTGTGTTCTACCATGTCAAGAAGGTGTCCAAAGTGATCCCAGAAAATTCTCTAAAGATTGTTATGCTTCTGACTGGAAAATTTGTAATATTTCCTGGGTGATAGTTTTTTTAGATTTTGTAGTAGTTTTGTCACTAGAAAGAGACCAGAACCAGGTGGAGGCAGTCTGAAATGTGTTGATTCTTGACTTTGTGCAAGAAAGATTTCACAACACAAGTCCAGGTAATTTTGAGAGTGCATTTATTAAAGATGGCTACAGTGAAACCAAGGGAGGGCATAAGATGGAAGAGGCAAGATCACAGCAACAGGAGTGAGCCTAGACCAGTGATGGCGAACCTATGACTCGCGTGTCAGAGGTGACACGCAAACTCATTTTTTTGGTTGATTTTTCTTTGTTAAATGGCATTTAAATATATAAAATAAATATCAAAAATATAAATCTTTGTTTTACTATGGTTGAAAATATAAAAAAAATTTCTATATGTGACACTGCACCAGAGTTAAGTTAGGGTTTTTCAAAATGCTGACACGCCGAGCTCAAAAGGTTCGCCATCACTGGCCTAGACAGAGCTGCCTTGGCCCTTCCACAAAGGACAAGTGCTGGAGAGGATGTGGAGAAAAAGGAACACTTGTGCACTGCTGGTGGGAATGCAGACTGGTTCAGCCACTATGGAAGACAGTATAGCGTTTCCTCAAAAAACTAAAAATGGAACTCCCATTTGACCCTGTGATCTCACTCCTAGGAATATATCCCAAGAAACCAGAAACACAATCAGAAAGCATATATGTACCCATATGTTCATAGCAGCACAATTCACCATAGCTAAGATCTGGAAACAGCCTAAGTGCCCATCAGTAGATGAATGGATTAGAAAACTTTGGTACATCTACACGATGGAATACTATGCTGCTGTAAAAAAAAAAGGAACTCTTACAATTTGCAACGGCATGGATGGAACTGGAGAGCATTTTGCCAAGTGAAATTAGCCAGTCAATGAAGGAAAAACACCACATGATGTCACTCACTCATGGATAATAAAGACTATTATAAACTTATGAACAAAAATAGATACAGAGGCAGAGCTGCCTCGAACAGACTGTCACACTACAGTGGGAAAGCCAGGGAGGGTTGAGGGGCGGGGGGGGGGGGGGGTAAGAGATCAACGAAGGACTTGTATGCATGCGTATAAGCATAACCAATGGACATAAGACACTGGGGGGTAGGTGAGGCCAGGGGATTATTAAGGGCGGGAAAAAAAGGAGACATATGTAATACTCTTTGTAATACTTTAAGCAATAAAACAATTTTAAAAAAAGAAAGAAAAGAAAAAAGAAAGTCAAAGAGGCAGAAGAGGTGAGGAGGTGAGCCTTGCTGGGCTGTGTGGACTTAGGAAACAAATTACAGAGGCAAAAAGAGGACTCTTGGTGATAGGTTCAGAGGGTTATCCCAGAATGAGCTGCTGCTGCCTGCTGCTTCCCTGGTTACAAGTCTCACAGGGACATCTAAAGCTTAGAAGAAAGAAAGCAAATATACATGCCTGAGGAAGCAAGGGAGTGAAGGCATGGGCATGCTTTAGGGAGAGCGTGCCCTGGCATTTTTTGTCTTGAGAATTTTTATCTGTTTTCTAAAGGTGGGAATTTTATGGGAAGTCTTAATCAGAATATTTATCAGCTTTCCAGGTGTTCCCTTTGATATGCTGATATATTAAAATGAGTAGGATCAGGGTCATTCTCTAGTCAGTTTCACCTTCAAAGAATGTCACCAGAAAGGGACTTGGACCCAGGTGGGTCTGCTTCAACACAATCTAGAATGTATAAATCATTTGCTCCTATGTGTCCTTGGTTAGGGAAGATAAGCTCTTGTGATTTATTAGTTGACTGTACATTTCTCTTCCATTTGTCCAGCTATCTGTCTCAGTTTCCCCATTCCATTTGCCAATAAATTTTCCAGCTTCTTACTAAACTGCCTCAGTCTGGTAGACTTGACTACAATATTTTCAATAATTATTTAGTTGTGTATTTGAAGAAATTATATATTCAAATATAATGAGCTTAATGATCACAAAATGTTTCTTTAAAGGTTATGTAATAATGGCTAGTGTTATATTTACTCTTTGCAGCATGGGCAGGTGAGGATATTTAAACTATTAGGATTCTATTGGCAATAATAAAGTGCATTTAAAAATATATGAAAAGTGATTGGCTTCCTGTAGCCTGTATGCAATGCATTTATTGTTTTAAAAGCCCCCTAAAATGAGGCCACCTGCCTCTGCCAAGATCTGTTAGTCACTTTATGCCCCTCATTTAGTCTGGCTACAGGTATCAGTCTCTGAAGGAAGTTTTACCACTGATGCCAACTCCCTATGGAAGTCAATTATATATTTCTGAAATCCCAGGATTATCCAAATTTCTCTTTCTTATTCCCTGATACAAGATAGAGTTGGTAGTGTAACTCTGTAGTCATTCTCCATCCTTCCTCCAAACAACATATCCAGGCATAGCTTGAAGATCTAAGGGATCTATATATATAAAACCCTAATATGCAAATAGACTGAAAGGTGGAACAATCGAACAACTGGTCGCTATGACATGTGCTGATTACCAGGGGTTGCACACAGAACATAGCAGGCGTCAGCCGCATCTGATTGGTGAAGCTGGTGAACAGGGGCGCCAGACCAAGCAGGGGCGCTGGTCACTATCATTGGGTTGAGCCTCTGGTGGTTACTGAAAATTCTTTGCTCCTGTGCACTGCAGTCCAGCCCGGCACTCGCACCTGCTGCTGACGCCAGCCCTGCTTGCACCCGCTGCCAGCCTCAATCACCCCTCAGGGCTTCTCCACCTATCTCTGCTCCTGAGGGGCTATCAGGGCCAGCAGCTGCTGCTAGCACCCACTGCAGGTGCTGGCCCTGCTTGCACCCACAGCCAGTGCGAGAGCTGCTATTCCCACCCTCTGCTGGTGCCCGGTGCCAGTTCGGATTGCTTGGCACCATCAGTAGGTGCAAGCAGTGGATGCTGGCCCCAATTGCTCCTGAGGGCTTCTCCACCTCCCCCTGCTCCTGGGGGGTGATAGGGGCAGCAGCCACCACTCGCACCTGCTGCTGGCACCAGCCCCAATCGCTCCTGCTCCATGCTGGCAGCGGGTACAAGCAAGGCCAGCACCATCAGCACATGGGAGCAGAGGAAGCAGGGCTGCTGGCAGACAGGGGACCAGGGGCCATGGCAAGAGGGGCCGGGTAGGGGTGTGGAGGATGGGCCAAGATCCGCCCCTGTGCCCACTGCAGCCTCAAGGCCCACAGTGCCATTCAAGGTGCACGAATTCATGCACTGGGCACCTCGTATGAAAATAAAAGATATGTGATTAAAACTAACTATTGGCTGTTGCCTTTCCTTATGTGGCAACCAGTGCTATTGTTATGAGGCACCACAGACTGAAAAGGATCTGGTGGCTAAGGGAGGCAGGTAAAACCTTTTTCTTCAGGCTGAGTCCACCCAAAGCAGAAAGGTGAGTTTCATATCAAACCTCATTCAAACATTTTAAAAAGCAAATGGTGTAAATTCTAACACCTTTATGAGAGAACATTATCTCTTTTCTATTCAGTATTCATTGAAATATATTGCTAATTGTTATACTTTCCCTTGTAATTCAAAAATAAGTCCCTGCAACATCATTTAACAGTTATACCACTGTGCTGTTGTTGTTTTTTTCTTATTTTACCAAATGATAATGGGCCCCTTTGATGTTTCATACTAGAAAATATATATGTGCCATAAAAAGATATCTATTAGAATGTAAGCTCAAAAGAGCATGAATTTTGTGTCTGTTTGGCTCACTGGCATATCCATAGTTTCTGGCACTTAATACAATGAATGAATGAATGAATGAATGAATGAATGAATAAAAAGTTACATGTAATATGAATCAAATAACAAGTAGTTTCTCAAGCAGAGCCTAGCATTATTCACCAAGACTAGTCATGCCACATAGTATAAGTTTTCTATTGTTTACAAATTAGTAGTAGTTCCTCATATCCTAAAGATTCTCCATTCAGGAAATTGCTCATTGTTATCATTTCAATAGCTCTGTAGCAGAGATTCTTGTTTGTCACTTTTATTTTTTTATTTTATTTTATTATTTTTTTTAAAATATATTTTATTGATTTTTTACAGAGAGGAAGGGAGAGAGATAGAGAGTTAGAAACATCGATGAGAGAGAAACTTCGATCAGCTGCCTCCTGCACATCTCCTACTGGAGATGTGCCTGCAACCCAGGTACATGCCCTTGACCGGAATCGAACCTGGGACCTTTCAGTCCGCAGGCCGACGCTCTATCCACTGAGCCAAACGGGTTCCGGCTTGTTTGTCACTTTTATTCTCAGGAATATGTAATGGAATCTTCAGCCAGTACATTTAAAATTTTAAATATATCAGTATTTTCTTATATTAAGCAACTATAGGCCCAGTGCATGAATTTCGTGCACAGGTAATATCCCTAGGCCTGGCCAGAAATCAGGGCCAATTGGGGCCTTCCAACTGTCAGCCAGGGCCTTCCTTCTGACTGCCGGACAGGGCCTCCCTTAGTTCTGTGCCACCCCCAGGTGGTCAGCACATATCACAGCGAGCAATTTGTCTCCTGGTTGAACTCTGAAATCCCACAAGAACAATTTGGATATTAGGCATACATATATATATATATATATATATATATATGTATTCATATATAATTTTTTTTTCATGCTTCTCTCTGAGAGGCCTGTTGCATGAAAATTAGTGCAAGAGTAGGCCTTCCTTCCCTGGGCTGCTGTCACCGGCTTCCCTCCAGCACCCGGGACCAGGGCTTCCCTCCCTCCAGCCGGCCGCAGGCACCCAGGACCCGGGGCAGCTTCCCCTCGGCTGGGCCCTGGCTTTGTCAGGAAGGATGTCTGGAATGATCAGATCTATCCAGTCTAATAACCATATTATCATTCTATTTATATATATATATATATATATATATATATATATATATATATATATATATACCTAGAGGCCCGTTGCAGGAATATTCCTGCAAGAATAGGGCTTCCTGTGGCTGGAGCAAAGCAGAGAAGGGAGCGAAACTCGCTGAGGAGGGCTTCGCTCCCTCTTCAAGCCCCTGCAGTTGGTCTTGCTCTCCTGCTCCAAGCAGCTGCCCCTTATACTCCCAAGCCACAGTGTTTGGGCTTGCCCTCCCGACCCCAGTACCTGGGGCTGGGCTTGCCCTTCCAATCCCAGTGGCTTGGGCTGGGCTTGCCCTCCTGCTCCCATCCACTGGATCTGGGCTTGCCCTTCCAATCCCAGTGGCTGGGGCTTGGCTGGCCCTCCCGCTCCTATCCGCTGGGGCTGGGCTTGCCCTCCAACTCCCATCTCCTGTGGCTGGGCTTGCCCTCCCGCTCCCAGTAGCTGGGGCTGGGCTTGCCCTCCTGCACCCATCCCCTGGGGCTGGGCTCGCTCTTCCGCTCCCAGCTGCTGCCCCTTCCCCTCCAAGCCACTGCCCCTCCCGCTCACAGTGGCTGAGGCTCCGTTTCTGTCATCGAGGCCTCTACTTGGCTCCCTTCTGTACCGCTTGGCCTCCATGTTGTTGTCAGTCTTTGCTCACAGCTAATATATGCAAATTAACCGCCATCTTTTAGCTTCTATAATTGAAACATTGTATCTTTTGGAGCTGTTGCTTCAGGAGCTCAGAGGCTGGCAGCGGCAGGCCGGGAACGTTGGAGTCCTCCGTCACTGAAGCAAGCAAGCCTCATGTTCACTTTAAGCTGCCTGGCTGCTGGCCGCCATCTTGGCTGGCAGTTAATTTGCATATCGCCCTGATTAGCCAATGGGAAAGGTAGTGGTCGTACGCTAATTACCATGTTTCTCTTTTATTAGATAGGATATATATATATCAGAGAGGAAGGGAGGGGGGAGGGGGAGAGAGAAACATCAATGATAGAAAATCATGGATTGGCTGCCTCCTGCACACCCCCTATTGGGGATTGAGCCTGCAACCTGGGCATGTGCCCTTGACCAGAATTGAACTTGGGACCCTGTAGTCTGCAGGCTGATGCTCTATCTGCTGGGGTCCTGCCCCAGCAGGTCCAGGGGTTCCCAAAGGTGTGGACGGAGTCGGCAAAGAAGTAATGACACGGAGACAGTGTTCAGTTGATCAGCAGCCTAGCCAGGATCTCCAGCCAGGATCTCCAGCCAAGTTCTGGTCTGGATCTCCAGAGAGGTTCTGCTTCGGATCTCTAGCCAGGTTCTGTGTCCATGTTCTCTGGCTAGGTTCTCCAGCCAGGCTCTATCCAGGTTCTCCAGCCAGGTTCAGTCACCAGGTTCTAGTCAGGTTTGCTTGCCAATTTCTGTAGTCAGGTTCAGTCCAGGATCTTTTGCCATGTTCTCTCGCTAGGTTCTGTCTCTAGGTTCTGAGGCCAGTTTCTGTCCAGGATCTTTTGCCATGTTCTCTCCAGCGAAGTTCTTCTGTCTCTAGAGAACATTCTGTGTAGGTTCTGTGCCTAGGTTCTGTCTCTCTTGGTTCCGTCTAAGTTCTGTGTTCTAAGTTCTGTGTTCTAAGTTCTGTGTCTTGCTGTCTTGTTGCATCTGTATTTATACCAGTTGATTCAATCCTATCAATCTCTATTACAAAGGTTAGGGCGTTTCCTATCTCCATTCCAGGGAGTAAAGATTATGTAGCTTAAGCATGATTGTTCATAGTTAAAGTGATTAATTACCCACCTGGCACTAGTTAAGAGGTTTTATTCCCTCCCTAACTTCAGGGGAAAATCCCTACCTGGGGAAACAACCTTTCACAGAGAGGTGACCTTGGTTAAAACACATAGTGCCAAGAAGGTGAGCAAACATATTAAGAACAGTATGCTATATATGCCAGGTCCCTTGAAACAGCAAGCATGGACCGGCTCCCGGCATCTATCCACTGAGCCAAACCAGCCAGGGAACCACCAGTCACTTTTAGAACGTTGTATTTCTTCTAGAAGAAACCCCATGCCACCTTCCCCATCTAGCTGCCTGCCCCACCCAGCCTTCTGTACACTGCTGTTTCAGACATTTCATAGGAATGGGACCATACACAATGGGCGTTTTGTGACCAGCTGCCTCACTTGGGTGTATACCTCAGAGTAGCAGGTTGTAGGGTCCTATGTGACTGATAATAATCATTTGAGGAGCGGCTGCACCATTTCTATTCCTACAGTAGTGTGTGAGTGCTCGGATTTGTCCACATCCTCGCCAACACTTGCTATCATCTAACTTTTGGTTCTAGCCTCCAACATGACCTTGGGGTCCCACCAAAGCATTGCTCTCTAGAGCAACAATCTATGCTTTTCAATTCAGTTTTAGAAGTGGAAGTTGTTTAAATGTCTGCACAAACATCCCTTTCTCTGAATGAAGCCATCGGAGCCAAGGAGCTCCTGGGTGTCCAGCTGCAGGCTCCACTGCACCCACCGTCCTGGCTTCTACACCACCTCAGAAGGCAAAGGTTCGATCAGCAAAAATGAAAACTTTAAAGAGGTGACGTGGGCTCCACCTCAGAGTGGCTCAGACACGGTTCACATCCCACAGGGAACTGCAGATATCAGTGGGTGTGGGCAGCAGCCACGTGGGTCCGACATGGCTCTCTGGCAGGGCCCGAGTGCAGGGAGGAGTTGGAGCTTCACATTGGGAGAGAAAGTCCAAGGGGCTGAAGGCTCCCTCTTCAAACACTGATCGCTGGTCACGGTCTGGCCCCCAACTCCCATCCATGGGGCTCTCCTCACAGAGTAAAGGGCGCCAGGTGAGGCCTCTTCCTGGCCATCCCCACATACCCGTTGGCTCTCCTGAGTCTGTGGGGGCAGATTGTGGGGCTCCCTGCTGGGCAGCGCAGCCACAGCTTCAGCCCTGAGGCCAGGCTCTGGGCTCAGAGCTGGGGTCCCCAGTGCCGCAGCTCCCCCATCGGCAGCCCCCCTGATCCACAGCCCCCCTGATCTGTAGCTCCCTGATCCACAGCCCCCTGTGCAGTGACTCTGGGCTTGTTGTGAATGTGTCATTATTCCAGGCCTGAGGGTGTGCTGCCTCTCGGGGGCTGGCAGCACTGGGAGCCTGTGGCTGCTCAGGTCCCTGCTGTTCGGTGGTGATACATTATGGTGTCTGGGCTAATTTGCATATTATATATATATATATATATATATATATATATATATATATATATATTAGTAGCCCGGTGCACAAAAATTTGTGCACTCGGGGGTGAGGGTGAGGAGTGGGGCCAGACCCCTCAGCCCGACCTGCACCCTCTGTCATGTTCCGGGACCCCAGCCACTCCAGGCCTAGGCACAGGCCTACAGGCTTGCCCAGCCTGGCTCCTGAGGCCCCACTTTATCAAGAGAACAAAGTCGGCGTTAGTTACAGCCCTCACCAAACCCAGTACACTGCATCTGTGCATACAGCTGCCTTGTTCATGTGCCTGCTTCGCCCTACTGAATTACTAACATCTTGAGGACATAGCTCTGTCTTATCCTGCTTCAACTTCAGTGCCTGGCCTGGTGCCATGGACCTGAGAGTGAATAATGAGTGAGTGAATGAATGAATGAATGAGCAAGTAAGTGAATGAGCAAGCAGCTAAGGGGCAGAATGCATTGCCATGGCAACATGGCAGAAGTTGGGCTCCACTCCCGGCTCCCTGAAGCCCACCCCGGGAAAGTTCCCGCCCTGCTCCCAGCGGCCTGGTGCCCCTCTCCTGGCTGCATACTGAATTTCTAACATCTTGAGGACATAGCTCTGTCTTATCCTGCTTCAACTTCAGTGCCTGGCCTGGTGCCATGGACCTGAGAGGGTTTGCTGAGTGAGTGGATAATGAGTGAGTGAATGAGTGAATGGATGAGCAAGTAAGTGAATGAGCAAGCAGCTACCAGTGGGATAGTTCGCACTCTGCTCTGAGCTGCCTGACGCCCACCCCGGGAAGTTCCGGCCCTGCTCCCAGCGGCCCCATTCCCCTCTCCCGGCTGCATAGTTCGTGCAGGAAAATGGCTGCCCGGGTGTGGTTTTAGCAAATCAGTGCATTAGCACCTGCCAGCCTGGGATCCCCCCCAAGGCCATTTGTGGGCGTGGCCAGTGACAGATAGGTGCATTAGCACCAGTCAACGGGGGATCCCCCTGGAGGGCCATTTGTGTGTGCGGCCAGTGGCAGATCATTAGCACCAGTCAGCTGGGGATCCTGCTGGAGGGCCGTTTGTGAGCATGGCCGGTGGCGGATTGCTGGGGTTCCGGGCCAGCCCTGGGTCTGTTCCCATACTGGCGCCTGCAACCCAGGTCGCAAATAGCAGGCCTGGATGGCAGCGTGGCAGGCGGAATGGCGCTGTCCCGCCCTGCCTGCAGTATGCAAATTAGCCGCCATCTTTGTTGGCGGTTAACCGCCATCTTGGCTGGTGATTAATTTGCATATCTCTCTGATTAGCCAATGGGAAGGGTAGCGAAGTTATGGTTAATTACCATGTTTCTCTATTATTAGATAGGATATATATATATATATATATATATATATATATATATATATATATATTTGCAGCATCAAGAATTCTCTTGTGGATTAACTTTTTGTCTCTTTGTGGTCAAGAACAGCTCCCCCACTGAAAGATACTCTCTTGCCTGGCCAGTGTGGATCAGCAGTTGAGTGTCCACCCATGAACCAGGAGGTCACGGTTCGATTCCCAGTCAGGCCACATGCCCGGGTTGCGGGCTTGATCCCCAGTGTGGGGCGTGCAGGAGGCAATTGATCAATGATTCTCTGTCATCATTAATGTTTCTATCTCTATTTTAAAAAGATACTCTCTTATGTAAGGCTAACTAACAATCCTTCTCATTAGTGTGAATTCTGACTTCTTTCACATTATTGAACAGGCACATACATTTTTTAATGTTTGGTGTATTTTGGTCATATTGCCTACTTAAAAGTCAAATTACACATGATTGTGAATTTCTTAGGTAAACATTGTGCAACTACATAATGCAAAGAAAATAATACTGGTAGAGGTCTCAATTTATTGCAGTTTCCCCTACCTCTTAGACCCTTTAACACATTGCTCATTTCTTTTATTAAGTATTTTATTGCTAGTCTTAACAAAATGCCTTTCTTCTTTGTACATTTGAATTAAGAGTAAAATGATAAGCAGCATTAAAAATGTATTAGAATTGCCTTCATTCCATCATCTGATAAAACCAAATCTACCTCTTGCCTTACACTCTATTTCTGACACTAAAATATATGTACTTTGAAAATTCTAACATGTTTCTATTACCTCTCAGATTGTGTAGCTTATACAACATAAATAGAACTTTAATGCCCTTCTCTTTAAGAATTAATGCTCACAAAAGAGCAATAATTATTAAATTAAATATTTAACATGCAATTTAGTATAAACCATTATATGAGTTGCATACATTATTTCATAATTTGCTCCACTGACATGTAGAAATTGTCTCTTTAAAACCACTGTTCCTTTTATTCCTCCACAATTCTTCTATATATATAACTTTCCTACATTATCAACAATAATCTGTGTATAACTTAATCTTTGTGCTTATTTGGCATATTCTTCACTCTTATGTCTGTCCACAGGAAAATTATTATAGGCATGATACAAATGTTGGTATAAAGGTATTATTGGCATTAAAAAAAAATACTTTTCCACCCTGGCCAGTTTGGCTCAGTGGATAGAGTGTTGGCCTGTAAACTGCAGGGTCCTAGGTTTGATTCTCAGTCAGGGCACGTGCCTGGACTGCGGGCTCGATCCCCAGTAGGGGTGTGCAGGAGGCAGCTAATCGATGATTTTTTTTTCTCATCATTGATGTTTATATCTACCGCTCCCTCTCCCTTCCTCTTTGAAATCAATAAAAAAAATTTTTAAAAATAATAAATAAAAATGAATAAATAAAGTCCCTATCCCCAGTGGGACTTCCTCTGTGTACAAACAGGGAGCACAACCTGCCATTATTTGTTTTAAAATTCTGTGACTACTATTAGACTTTTCAACATTTATCCCAAGAAAATAATTGCCTATTCCTTAAGAAAATGTACAGAAAAATGTTCATCATAGCAGTATTTGTAATGGTTAAAAATGGAACCAACATAAATGCTAATTCATAAAATTGTAGGGAAGGAAAATTTTCCCCTCTACCTTTCTAAGTTCTTTTGTCTGGTCTAATAGTTAAAATGACATAAGATACATTAACAGAAGAAAAACAAATTTAATTATCTATGTACAGGGGCTCCCATGAGAATATGAGGCCTACAGAGAGTCAGGCAAAAAAGCCTTATATGTCTTTTTTTTTAATATACTTTTATTGATTTCAGAGAGGAAGGAAGTGGGAGAGATAGAAACATCAATGATGAGAATCACTGATTGGCTGCCTCCTGCAAGCCTCATACTGGGGATTGAGCTGGGAACCCGGGCATGCATCATGACCAGGAATTAAACCCCAACCTCCTGCTTCATAGGTTGATGCTCAACCACTGAGCCATGCCAGGCAGGCAAGCCTTATATGTCATCTTGAGCTGAGAAGGGGATGGGGGTCTGTGACTTCAAAGCAAGGGGAGACAATTCACAGGAAGATAGAAAGAAAAAAATGTCTAGTAACCAAATATATGCCATGCCATGCAGACACAACTGGACACAAAATGGAATTTGAACAAACAGCGCTTACCAATCCCTACCAGCTCACCACACCTAGCCTATACTCTTTGTATCACTGGTGATAGTTCTTTTTCTGGACCAAGCCCTCTAAATTCTTTTAGGCAGTTAAGTGGGAGGTAGAAAGCTCTTCCTGAGTCTTTTGAGCCTTGATTTTCTTAAACTCAAAATAATCTACATGCCAAAGTGGCACATTTTGGGGAGGTTCATTCTGAACCCTTTTAGAATCCAGAAAATCATGTTACACCCATGCTGTGAAGTACATCGTAGCAAGTAAAATGGAAACTATGACTATTACATTGTTATCTGAAAAAATAAATGTATTAGGGTGTAAAAAGCCAAATGCAAAATTGTATCTAAATTATGATTACACATATGTTAAAACAAATTATGCATATACATGGGAATTGGGAAAGAGCAAGAACAATGAACACAGATAAGCTTTTAGAATGGCAGAATAGGAAATTTTTATTTTAAAAACGTTTTTGCTATTACTGCTATGAAAGTGTTTTATTTTTTACCATATTTTGAAGTTTCCATATAACCACATTTCCCCTAACCAACTGCTGATGATAATAGACTGTAATTAATGTATTGCTTTATTCTATTTAGCCTTTGGTGTTGAATTTGGGTAGCATTCATGGGCTGTTAGGTTTTATGACTCAATAATGACAGAACAGCTTCTGAAAGTCTAAGTGACCTCCAAATAGCTAGAAGCTATGCTTAGAGTCTCTGCTATTAAAGAATGAATAATACAGTTCCTTCTTTCAGTTGGGGAATTTATTTAGGCAACTAAAGCATGTAAAAGAGAATTATCTACATGTTACTCATTGTTCTATATCACATAGATAGAATGGGAGCTAAATGCTGTACAGGAGCTTGACAAAATAAGTACATGATTACTCAAAATATATATTACCCTGTCACAAAATTCTAACTGGATTCAGCATATCCAAGTTTAATTCAATAGAACTTAATGTTTTCAGCCTTTTTATCCTCTGACATTGGCATTATTTTAATCCTAGCTTATACACAAATATTATCAATTGTTCCAGCACTGCAGCTCCATGCATAAGAACAGATAACTTTACGAATTAGTTTATTTGCATGCTTTTTTTCTAACTACATAGAAAATAACATGCCACAGTGTGTGGTAGGCAGAATAATGGCCCTAAGAAAGATGTCCATATCCTAATCCAAAGAACCTGTACCTATTTACCGTAGATGGCACAAAGGACTTTGTAGATGTGATTAAGCTAAGGATCCTGATAAAAGGAATATATCCTGGATTACCTGGATAAATGGAATGTGCACAAAAGTGCTTATAAAAGGGAGGCAAGAAGGTCTTAGAAGAGATGTAAGGATGCAAGCATAGGTTAGAGGAGAGCACTTTGAAGATGCTACACTGCTGGCTTTGACCATGGAAGAAGGAGCCATGAGAAAAGGAATGTAGATGGCTTCTAGAAGCTGAAAAAGGCAAAGAAGTAGATTTTTCCCCAAGAGTCCTCAGGGGTAATGCAGCCCTGTTGACAAGATGATTTTAGCCTGTTGAGATCCATTTCAAACTTCTGACCTCCAGAACTTTAAGAGAATAAATTTGTGTGTTTTATGCCACTAATTTGTGATACTTTATTACAGCAACAATAGGAATCTAAGACAATGTATTTCATTCATAACGTGTTCCTGAAAAGCTCGTGTGTGTGTGTGTGTGTGTGTGTGTATGTGTGTGTGTTATTGTAGAAAGTATTACAGATGTCTCTTTTTCCTCCATGTTGATGCTATCCACCCCACTCTTGCCCCATACCCAGGCCTTTCCCACACTATTGTTTATCCATGGGCTATGCATATCCTATATAATAAAGAGGTAATATGCAAATTAACCCTCACACCCTCACAAGATGGCTGCCTACAACCAGGCCAGCAGGGGGCTTAGTGAGGGATGACCAAACGACTGAACAAGCAGACCACGTGGGGAAACCAGGCTGGAAAGGGGGGCAATTGGGGGTGACCAGGCCTTCAGGGGGCCAGGTGGGGGCAGCCAGGCTGGCAGGGGGGGCAGTAAGACACAACCAGGCTGGTGGGGGGGCAGTTGGGGGTGACAAGCCCAGAAGGGGGGCAGTTAGGAGTGACCAGGCTGGCAGTTGGACATCCCCTGAGGGGTCTTGGATTAGATAGGGTTCAGGCTGGGTAGAGGAGACCCACCCCCCCTGCACAAATTTTGTGCACTGGGCCTCTAGTATGCATATAAGTTCTTCGGTTAATTTCTTCCTACCCTCCCACCCCCTTCCCTCTGAAATACATCAGTCTGTTGCATGTTTCAATACCTCTGGCTCTCTTTTTGTTCATCAGTTTATTTTGTCCATTAGATTCCACATATAAGTGAGATCATGTGATATTTAGCTTTCTCTGACTGGCTTATTTCGCTTAGCATACTACTCTCCAGGTCCCTCTATGCTTTCTAAAAGGGAAGAGATCAGGTTTTCTTACAGCTTCATAGTTTTCCATTGTGAGGAATCTTAACAAAGTTTAGGTTTGGGTAGTAAATTAGAAAAGAGGCAACAAGTTCTGTTTATATAGGCACTTTGGCTCTAGATTCCTTAACTCTAGTGATAAGGGTGTCTCTCCAGTTGCAGGGAGGGTACACTTTGCATGAGAAATTTCCTCCTGCTTTCAGAAGGATGGAGAAAGAGAGGGGTCAGCCTGTTCTTGCATTGGAAGTTTCTTAATTAACCTTAATTTAAAAGTAATCAATATGGCTTTGTGGGATATTTTGGGATAACCTACCCTGGGCCTCAACAAAGGTCAAGAATAGACCCAATTTTAAGGCTGAGACAGCTTTCTTGTGAAAATCTACCCAATACTAATATGTTTTGTATACTTACACTAGAGGCCTGGTGCACAAAATTCATGCAGGGGAGGAGGGTCCCCTCAGCCCAGCCTGCACCCTCTCCAATCTGGGACCCCTCAGGGGATGTCCAACTGCTGGTTTAGGCCCAATCCCTAGGATTGGGCCTGAATCAGCAGTCAGACATCCCTCTCACAATCCTGGAGCACTGGCTCCTAACTGCTGACCTGCCTGCCTGCCTGATCGCCCCTAACTGCCCCCCTGACAGCTGGATTACCCCTAACCACCTCTGCCTACTGGCCTGATAGCCCCCAATTACCCCCCCCCCCCACTGGCCTGGTTGTGTCAAACTGCCCCCCCCCCCCATTATCCTGGTCGCTCCACGCAGCCTGCTGTTAGGTCATTTGGTCACACCTCATTAATACCCCTGCCAGCTGGGTCGCCCCATGCAGCCTGTTTGGTCATCCGTTTGGTTGCGATGGCTTCTTAGGCTTTTATATAGATATATTATTCTAATACACACACAAAAGTTATAATATTCCATATAAAATCACAAATGTTGGCTAGACAGCACACAAAAGTGTGAGATTCTGGATTTTTAAGCCTAGAATGTGGATTTAGTGTTTCAGAACTTCAGGGGGTCACTGGGATATTGGTGGTAGTGGTTGTTGTGTGTTTTCTTGTGTTTCTCCTTTTTGAGAAAATCTTATCCCCTGTGTACAGAAAGACTTGCCTAGGTTTAGCTCTAAGGTCTTGAAGCTTGGCTCTGACAGTGAAATTCCTAACAACCAGGCAAATGAGAAGGAGATGGGGCTCTCATATAAATCAGTGCTTACTGAATCAAAGGATGGTGGAGGGATGGGCAGAAGTGTTGATTAGGAGGCTTAGGAGTCTCTTTCTAGCAGTTAGAATTGAATGCCCTTTAAGTGTAGCCTAAGGACATATTCAACTGTGACCTCTCCATTACTCTTTAAGGAACAAAAGAAAAAAATTTCCATAGCTCTAGGTTTCTACCCCAAACTAGCAAGGGTCAAAGTTTGCTACCACGCTAACTAATTTCATGAAAATAATCTTTGTTTACTGTATAGGAAGCAACCTCCAATTTGTACTATTGCTGCACTGTGAAAGAAAATACAGTAATCCCAGTCAGTGCGGCTCAGTGGTTGAGAAATGACCTATGGACCAGGAGGCCATGGTTCAATTCCTGGTCAGGGCAAATGCCTGGGTTGTGGGCTCGATCCCCAGTGGAGGGAGTGCAGGAGGCAGCCGATCAGTGATTCTCACCATTGATGCTTCTATTTCTCTCTCCCTCTCCCTTCCTCTATGAAATCAATAAAAATATATTTTTTAAATTCTTTAAAAAAAAGAAAGAAAGAAAATGCAGTGAGAAGACTCTTGGAACATTTAGCAAGTAGTATTTATAGACCATTTTACTGAAAAGTTGTCCTGAATGTGGAATCAAAATAGGAATTAGCGAAAGTGGGAAACAAACCAAAGTTCAAAAACTTTGACATATATAGCTATTTCAGTTGTTTTATGTTTTTCCTACTGCAGTTTATTAATTGGGTTATTACACATATATTTGCAACACTTCTTGAGCCAAATAAGATATTGGTCAATTACCTAATACTTTATTTTCTAGTATCCCAAAGGATACAAAGCTAATCTCATGATTCTTCAAAAATTCCTTTTCAGTTTGCAATGGCAAAAATAGGTCGGTGGGAAGCAACACACCAAATGCACTCAGAGGTTCAGAAAAGGACTATTTATTTGCACCAGTGCTGGTTCAGCAGAGTCCCCTCCAGAGGCTGAGTGCTGTATGCAGCAGGGTTTTTGCCTTATATGTATCCCTAGATTCTTTGTCTCCCATATATGGCATACATACACATCCTAGACATACATACACATTCTTTCTATGTTACATGCTAAGCTTCCAGGTATCTGTTGCAGTTTGGGGAGGATGGGTGAGCACCGCAACCAAGCAGAGCTCAGGCCCTCCACGCTGTCTGAACCCCTCAAGAGGCACAGGACAGGTGGCCCACCTCTCCCACTTCTATGCTCACATGCTGGCCACCCTCCCACAGTTGCCCATGCTCTCGGCTATCCTCCCACCTCATGGCACCTGCCATTCAGAGCCTGTGGCCTGGGCCCTAGAGTGTGGTGCAGGCCTTGGTGGAGCCCAGCAGCCCCGGCCCAGGAGGATGCGACCTGGGAGCTGAGCAAGGCCCCTGCCCCAACCCTTTGGGGCCCAGGCTTCTGGAGCTGCCACCACCGCCGCCCCACCCACAACAGATATGAATTCCAAGCAGCATTCTGACTCGATTCCCTACAGTGTCTTAGGTGATGAGGGCAATGACCTGAGATAGCAGAAGCTTGACCAGCAACGGGCCCTGTTGGAGCAGAAACAGAAGAAGCAAGTGAGATTACAGAAGCTGAGGTGTGGTTTTGGTGGTGCAAGCAGGGAGGGGCTTGCCATCTCAAGTTCATTGGCAAATGAAGAAGTTTGGACCATTTAATGAATGTGTACCATGTGTCAGGCCAGGGATCTGGAGTAGGTCAAGGATTGCTGAACACCAACCTCATGCTGATTTTCATTAGTGTAACTTGTTAGGGCAATTTGGGAACATGACTTAGAGGTGGCAGTATAAAAGAAAGATTTGTCTGCTGCTGTATCACAGATTCAGCTTCTATTACATAGTCTACTTGTTCATTTATTTCCACAAATAAGAATTTTGAGACCTATTGTTGGCTGCTGGTAAAACATATCTCATGTTATGGTTCAAATCATACGTTCTTTCTTATTTTTAAGTTAATATTTTCTTATGCTAATTTTTATGTTGTTTATTGAATTATAATTTATATATAATAAAATGTACCCATTACAAAGGTGGTTTGACTTATGACAAACACATGCAACCATTACTGTAATCAAAATATAAAATATTTCCATAGCCCCTAAAAGTTTTACCCTTCCCTTTTGAAATTGAATATTCCTCCCCACAGTGTTCAAGACTCTAGAATTCCACCAATCTGCTTTGTGTCACCATAGATTATATTGAACTTTTCCAAAATGTCATGTAAATAAAATCAAACAGTATGGGCTGTGTGTCTGATTTTATTTGTTCACTATAATGCCTTTGAGATTTATCCATATTGTATGTGAATTGATAGTTCATTTCTTTTTATTGTTGAGTAGCACTACATTGTGTGGATGGACCACAGTTTGTTTATTCATTCTCCAGTTGAAAAACATTTGGGATGTTTCTAGATGTTGGCTACCTATACTAATAAAAGGGTAATGTGCTAATTAGACTGGACATCCATCTGGATATCCTTCCGGACAAAGCCACAGTGGCGGGGGCCGAGGCAGACAGTTAGGGGCAATCAGGCTGTCAGGAGAGGGCAGTTAGGGGCTACCAGGCTAGCAGGGGAGGGCAGTTAGGAGTGACCAGGCTGGCAGAAGAAGGCAGTTAGGGGTGATCAAACCGGCAGGCAGAGGTGGTTAGGGGCAATCAGGCAAGCAGGGGAACAGTTAGGGGCATCAGGCAGGTAGGCAGAGTGGTTAGAAGCAATCAGGCAGGCAGGCAGGCGAGTGGTTAGGAGCCAGTGGTCCCAGATTGTGAGAGGGATGTCTGACTGTGGAATCAGGCCTAAACCAGCAGTCAGACATCCCCCAAGGGGTCCCAGATTGGAGAGGGTGCAGGCTAGGCTGAGGGACCCCCCCACACACACGAATTTCATGCACCAGGCCTCTAGTTGTGAATAATACTGCTATGAACATTCACACACAGGTTTTTGTCTAGATGTATTTTTATTTTTTTTTGGTTATGCCTAGGAGTGGAATGTCTGGGTCAGCCGTGGGCAAACTACGGCCCGTGGGCCGGATCCGGCTCATTTGAAATGAATAAAACTATTGAAAAAAAATACCGTACCCCTTTATGTAATGATGTTTACTTTGAATTTATATTAGTTCACACAAACACGCCAACCATGCTTTTGTTCCGGCCCTCCGGTCCAGTTAAGAACCCATTGTGGTTCTCCAGTCAAAAAGTTTCCCCTCCCCTGATCTGGGTCATATGGTAGGTATATTTAACTTTATAAGATACTGCCAAATTGTTTTCCAAAGTGGATGTACCATTTTGCAGTCTTACCAGGAATCAAGAAAATTCCAAGTTGTTTCATGTTCTCACCAATACTTTCTGTCATCACTAGTTAATTTTACCTATTCTAGTGTGAATGTAATGGTGTCTTTATTTTTAATTGTGAAAAGTTATGATTTTGCTATTGAATGCCACACATTGTGCTTTGACTCATATTTCTTCCGAACTAATCAAAGGGTGTGAGGATGCCTCCCAAGGCACTGCAGAAAATACTGACTGCTTCATGAATTTGTGTGTTATCCTTGAGCAGGAGCCATGTTAATCTTCTCTGTATCATTCCAAGTTCAGTATATGTGCTGCTGAAGCAAGTACTATAGTAGTGTCTTTTACAGTTTTAATTGACATTACTGTTGATGTTGAGTATTGTTTCATGTTCTTATTGGCCATTCATTTATCTTCTTTATGAAGAGTGTACAAATTATTGTGTGGTTTTTTAATTGAGTTGTTTACCTTTTTATTATTCAGTTGTATATGTAGTTTATATATTCTGAATAATAATCTTTATTAGATATATGTATTATAAATATTTTTCCCAGCCAATAGCTTGCCTTTTTATTGTCTTAAAGATGAGGGATGACTGGTATATTTAGGTATTTGTCTGTTGCAAACATGACTATGTGAAGTGATCAATGTTGCTTTTCAATCTACCTATGTGATAAAAGACTCCAAAAGTATCAGACTGTTCAAATTTAGAGAAATTAATTCTTTAAAAATGTTTGTATTAATTTATTCATTTTAGAGAAAGAGAGGAAGAAGGGAAGAGAGAGAGAGTGTGAGAGAGAGATATTTTTGTTCCATTATTTATGCATTCATTGGTTGATTCTTATATGTGCCCTGACTGAAGATAAAACCCACAACTTTGGTATATCAAGATGATGCTCTAACCCACTAATCTACCTGGCAGTGGTTAGTACAACTCTCCCTGGTCTGATAGACAGTATATAAAGTTAATCAAGCTAGTTTTTTGTTTAGTACATGGAAGATCTATCCATCACCCAAAGTTCCAAACATGCAATTGGAACTTGAAGAAAGGGATATTTTGAAAACTGAATCTAAACTTTGGACAACTCATTTCCCTTCTTGGGGTCTCAGTTTCTGAACATCGAAAATGAGGGAAATGTTTTGCTATTGTTGTTGTTGTTTAGTAATATGAGTCTCCTTTCTTCCTTAATCTAGCTAGAGTTTTATCAATTTTGTTGATTTTTTCAAAGAACCAACTTATAGTTTCATTGAGTTTTCTCTATTGTTTTTCTATGTTCTGTTTAATTTATCTCCTCTGTAATTATTATTATTTACTTCTAGCTTTGGGTTCAGTTTGCTCTTCTTCTCATTTTTAAGGTATCCACTTTGGTTATTGATTTGAGTCTCCCCCCCCCCCCCATTTTTAGAGAGTGTGGAAGTGAGGGAGGAAGGAGGGGTGAGAGAGATAGAGAGAAGCATCAATGTGAGAGAGATTCATCAATGGGTTGTCTCCCACATGTGCCCTGACTGGGCCTGCAGATTGAACCTGCAACCTAGGTATGTACCCTTGACCAGGAATCAAACCTGTGACACTTTGGTCCCAGTGCTGACACTTGACCACTGAGCAACACCAGCCAGGGCAAAAAAATGGGGAAATGTTTTAATCTTAGAGAACTGCAGTGAAAATCTATACTAACAATAGAGGAATATGCAAATTGGCCAGGACCCCATCACGTAACGACCATTCAGCAGTGGGGGGTGGGGCTGTGGGGTCCCTGGGCAGGACTCTGGGTCTCACATGACTTTGTCCCACCCAGGCAGACTCCCCCATAGCCCCACAGCTGAATCCCGACACATACCTGGGGTTTACGAAACTTTACTGGAGCTGCTCTCCACACCCCTGCCCCAGGACCATGCTGCCCACAGCAGGGCACCCTGGCAGCCTCCTGACAGGTAGGTGGCTGGGGAGAGCCGAGTGGGCTGGGGGCAGCAGGGAGTCATGGAAGGGAAGGATGGCTGGAGCCAAGTTTCTGGGGGTTTGAGGAGAGTGCCTGACAGGAGACAGGACTGCAAAGAAGGAAGAGAAAGTGACCACAGGGAGCTCTTCCAATCCCCCTGCACAGACATCCTACTCCAGCACCCGAATCCCCAAAGGGATGGGGAGGCTGACTGGACAGGGATAAGACCAAGCCTTGAGGGTAGCCACAGCCCACACCTCCAACTCCTGATGTCTTCCCACACCACCCCTGCCAGGGGTGCCCACAACAGTAGCACACTGAGGATGACCTGTCAGTGCCCCCGAGGCACCCGGGGCCCTCGACCCACTGCTGCCAGGCCCCCTCTGCTGGGACTGGGCATGCCTCTCCTCCTTACAACTCCAGATCCGGGTGGAGGAAGGCCCGAGTGGCCCCCCAGGGTCAGACCCATCCCCCCCCAACAGCAGTGAAGCCATCTTCTGAGCAGAAGCGCACTGCAACTTACTGGGGCCATGGCTAAACCTGCCCTCCTAGCCTGCCTGGCCTCGCCCTGGCCCAGCCCTGCTTGCCTCTCCACCTCCCCAGCCCCTGCCCCACTCCAGGAGATTGGAGCCCCTCCCTGAGCACATACAGCTGTGAAGCGGCCATGTACAATTTAAAGAATGGTGCCAAGAAGAGAGGTTTGACAGTTATTCCCTCTTCAGCCTCGCTGTCCCCCTAGCACCTCCCTATTAGCCCCCTGGCCAGCGCCTCCAAGGATGACCACTGCTACAGGGCTGCTGGCCAGAAACCACTCCTCCAAGGCCTGCGGAACCCTCTGCAAAGCTTTGATAGCTACAGTCCCAGGAGACAATCATGCCCTCCTCCCCTAATCAGCACCTGCTACCTGCGAGGGTACCCATGGGCTTAAAAATAACAATCCCTTCCCATTTAGACATCACTTACTTGAAACATTTCTATGTTTATTAGCTCAGAACCTCCTCAGGACAACCCAGTGAGGTAGGCAGAGAAGAGATTATAATTCCCATAGCATATGTGTATGTATTCAGAAATGAAGCTCAGACAAGAAAAGTGTCAAGCCCAGTGGTTCCCAAGGTGCAGCACATGCCCCACAGGGAGGCAATTTGATTTTAAGGGGGGCAATATGAGAATGAGTTAACAGTGAATTTTTTGCATTTCTTATGGTTCTAGGGGGCCTCATCTACAGCATATCCTATATAATAAAAGGCTAATATGCAAATGACCTAATGGTGGAATGACCGATCACTTTGATGTGCACTGACCACCAGGGTACAGACACTCAACGCAGCAGCTGCCCCCTGGTGGTCAGTGTGCTCCCACGGGGGAGCACCACTGAGCCAGAAGCTGGGCTCACGGCTGGCAAGCACAGTGGCAGTAGTGGGAGCCTCTCCTGCCTCCGTGGCAATGCTAAGGATGTCTGACTGATGGCTTAGTGAGCCTAAGCTGTCAGTCGGACATCCCCTCAGAGCTCCCGGACTGTGAAAGGGCGCAGACCAGGCTAAGGGACTGAGGGACCCCCCCCCAAGTGCACAACTTGCATGCACCAGACCTCTAGTGCAGAAATAATTGGTGAAAGTGCTCTAGAAATTTTAAAAGGTATAGACATATGGAGAATTACTGCTATTATCATGATTGAGTCTATGTGAACAGAAAGGGTAGTGGGAAACTTCCAACTATATCAACCACTCCCTTGACTTATCTTGAATCTAAACACTTAGGGTCAAAAGTAGACTATTTGGACATAAGTTACAAAAACTGTGCTTCTTACAGGATGCTTTGCATCCAGTTAGTTCTTTGGGCATTCTAACCCTGAGAAAATTCATACATTGTCCAATAAAACTTTAGTTTAGAAGAATCTTTAATTTGTCCTTAGTGTTCCACTCTCATGTCATTATTTACAAAGTCAGCTGTCTGCCGCCCTAGATTAACATGTTGCATCATCCAATCTGGTTAGTCCTTAATTATTCTGCAGTTTTTACTATTTAGAAGCTCTTGGAAAGGAATATGTAATGTGGTTGGCTTTTATTTTCAACACTAGTGTCCTGGTGCACAGTTTCATGCACGTTGAAAGAAAATTAATTAGAAGAAATATTTAAATATCACTATTTGCCCTTTCTCTATAATAGAAGTGTCAACCAAATTCATGATTGACAATGACAGATCGAAACACACACATGCAATTGGCAACAGTGAGAACTTTATATGTGTCGTGCGAGTCAACTTAGCTTTTTATATATATAGAATAAACTTGTTTAATTAGAACTGCTTTCTGATTTAGCTAAACTTTTTTCCAGCCCAGTGAAGCACTCTAATTTCTCTTTCAAGTAATTGTCAGCAACACAGCAGTAAATACCAATACGAAGCAGATTATTATTGTAGATCATGCAGGGAGATCAAAGGGTAAAATATTTAACTGCAGCAGTGTTTGACTGTATTCTGTGCAGTGAGAAAACCTGAAGTCACTTTCAAGTTTCACCATTTCTTACTTCTTTTCAGTCGGGTCAAGCTTCTAAACTTTTTAAATCTCCATTTTCTGGCTAATGAAAAGAAATTAGGATTCAACCAAGTCTCTTATCTACCTAGTCCAGGACTTCTGTGAGGATCAAATGAGATGAGGCACAGGAAAACGCTTTACAGACATTTGGTTAAAGTGTAAAATGTTTGCACCTGGCTATAAAGTAAGTCATGTTCCTGGGCTGAAGAAACTCCAAGGAGGCTAGTTGCTAGAAAGAGGAAGCCGGGTGTTGCTACGTGATGTCATTACCTGGTGCCCACAGTGACCGTTTCAGGGCTGGGCTGGGCTGTGGGCCACATTTTATGCCATAGGGTCTTAGCAGTGATGGCTGCAATTTGGTGGGGTGTTGGTGGCGGGGCCTGTGTCCCACTTGGGGGAAGCTGAGTGTTGGTTTGTCGGTGCCAGTTTCATGGTGCCATTTATTATTAAATGGGAGTGTGCATCATGGCAGCTCCTGCATTGAGTGCCTGCCTCCTCACCAGGAGGCAGTGCGCATCATAGCCACCAGTCAGTTGAATGGACAATTAGCCTTTTATATATATAGATATGTTTTCTGTCTAGCAAACTAGATGGTCACTCCTCAAAGGTACCTTCCTAGTCCTCTCCATGGTATCTAGTCCTCACACTGTAACTAAAACCAAGGTTTGGCTACCTGATGCAACAAAAGCAAAACTTATGACATAAGTGTTGGTGTGAAAGGAAAGAGGTTTGTTCAAGGGTTGGCTATCTGAAAAAATGGGTGGCTCTTGTCCAAAGCCCATCTTAACATCTCAGTGCAGACAGAGGGTTTTATAAGGAGGGAGAGGAAAAGCAGAACAAAGAGATCAAGGAGCGGGCATTGAAAAGTTCTCTCCATGGAGACCAGCAGAGGCCATTCCAATGAAGACCTTCAAACTGGTCAAGTGGTGGCCTCGTGTGCTTCATCTTGGTTTTATGTCATCCTGGTTTTAAGGTTGAAGGTCAACAATTCTCCTAGAGCTGGGATTAGTGATGGTCAGAGTCTGTATCTTCTGATGTTAATTCCTAAGTTTCTAATACAAACATGCTGTTTATCTACAGTTTGCATATTAGTCAGAGTCAGCATTTACAGAAGCAATGTCAAAAAATGGTGGGGTGGGTTACAATTCCCCACTGTTATAATGCATGCTTCCATTTATTCATCCACTTAGCATGTACTAAGCAGTTGTTGTAAACTAAGGCATTAAGTTAAGTGCTTAATTATCTCATGTACTTCATATAACAACCATTTTAGTAGGCAATATTATATCCCAATTTTACATTAGAAAATCTGAGGCTATGTAGGGCAGAAAAAAATAACTTTACCTCTACCTTTCTAGATTCTCGGCTGAGACCCCTTGTAATAAAAGACACATTAACAAGAGAAAAACAAACAGAAATTTAATAGCATGGATACCTTCTGTGTACTTGAAGAGACCCAGGAAAACTGAGTAACTCCTCAAAATGCCCCAAGCTACCATTTTAAATTCCATCTTTAGGTAATGACAAAAATAAAATTGTTGGAGGGGGAAGGGACGATTATGGGATATCTTCAGGAAAAGTACAGTGTAAGGTTTTTACGCATTTGTCATTTAAATCATTAACTCTTCTCCATGGATAATATTTTTAGAGATTTAGAGTCATCCTATCCTTCCTGATACAGATAGAAGAAAACCTTACAAATTGAGATTTCCCTTATAAATTTAAATGTCCCTTACAAAAGGGTAACTTATGCTCATTTTTCCAAACTTCATCATCTGTGTCCGCTGTTTTTTAAAAGTAACCAGCTCACAATAATCAATATGCCAAAAGATATATTTGAGGGGAAAAATTTTGTCCCCCTTCAACCTCTTTCATCCAACACAATTCTGCTAGTATTTTGAAAAGGAGAAAACAAAGTTTTAACATTAAAGTAACATTTTTGTCACTCAAGATATCATTTTATGAATTTCCCTTCACATACATTTTTCTTTCCATGGAAATTAATAAGCATGTTATAACTATTTTGAGGGATAGAAAAATTGATATTATAAAGTTTTCAGTTTGGGATAAATGTTTCAAGTAAAACATTGAGTTTTACCTTTTTTAGGAAGATGCCTATAAAAATCTAAATGCTAAATGACAGACATTTCCATTTCTCCATTATTGTTTCATCTTGCATTCCCTGGCCAAATGGAAAGAGATGTGAAAAGGGAAAATGATTAGCAAAAGGTATAACTATATTTTCCTTGTGATTTATTTTCATGACTGATGTTGGGAAAATTTTAAATGAAAATTAAGACGGTTCCTTTTCTGAAAATAAAAAATATTAGTAAAGTAGTGTTCAAATGTCATATGTTAAAAAAGAAAATTTAATATCAAATTGTTTTCTGCATGTATTTGTGAGTAAAGATGAAATATTGCTTGGAGAATTGAAATTCTCAATATTTCAGTATTCATGGTTCTCATCATTAATTTCTGAAGCAGCACATGCATAATTTGTGATACATTTTGCCTAAAGATGTTTCCCCAAGTCCCCACAGAAAAAACCCAAAATATAGTCAGATTCATCAAATATGACTACTGTTTTCCATTCAGAACTTTCCATTTTATTTGTTAGTGATTCCTAAAGCAGCCTCTCAAATTCCAAATCAGGCTTAATGAATTATTTGAACACCAGCACTAATTAATATTAACAGTAATGAGTTCATTTGTGTTTTAGTAGTGGACGACTTTACTTCAATGATTAAAGACTAGTGGATTCATGCACATTGAAAGAAAATTAATTGGAAGAAATATTTTAATATCGTTATTTGCTCTTTCTCTATAATAGAGGTGTCTGTCATAGATGAAAGAAAATCAGTAAAATGTATATGAAAATAATATATAAATTGATTAATAAATAAATAAATAATAACAACATGATATAACAACAAAGACATGATATAAAAACAACAAAAACATGATATATAAACAACATTGATATAAACAATGACTGGTAAATTGATTAAACTTATTCTAATATTTCCCTGTACACCACATTAAGAGTGAAAACACTTTCAGAGTGCTTGAATAATTTCCCTTGTGATGAAGTATTTACAATTTTAACTTTAACATCACACTCTCTTTGAACTCAAGAGAAAGCAACATATAACTGACCATGTCCGAAAACGGGTTCTGGAAGGAATATTCCTACTCTGTCTAGAGTTTGTCCTTGTAATTTATTCATAGTCATTGCAAATGCTGGCATCACGGGAAACTGTCGTTGAATCAATTTAAATGGGAGGCCAGTGTCAGATGGGGACAAATCAATTCTTGGAATCAGAACAACCTCTCCTTCCGCAGATCCTGTTAATACTTCAGCTTTGATTATGTTAGGTCACAATCTTTTGATAATAAATCTAGTACCATTACAAAGACCCCATTTACTATTAAGATTTCTCAGTAGCATGATGATTGCACCCACTTTCAATTTTAATTTATGACACGGTATTCCCAAAGAAGTAATAGTATTAAGAAATTCGATGGGAAAATTTTCCTCTTTGGCATCATCCACTGAATCGATGGAATCATTACTCAAATATGTGTGGAAATCTCCATTGAGTATATCCAAAATGTCTTCATTTAACTTATGAACATGCTCATTTTTAGGACAAAAATCACACGTTTAGATGTATTTTTAATATTATCTATAGATATACTATTTCCAAAGGTAGCTTCAATAATAGATCCCTTACAAATCATTTCATGGGGGATTTCAATAATATCCATTCCTAAATGAAAACTGCTATCTCCAAGTTTTACTAACCATTTGCTATAAGCAGAATCCTTTGATCTCATATTTCTTTTAAGAGACAATTGTCTGAAACATCCCCAAACACTATGGTACTTTAAACTCATTTGTACTATGGCCGATCACATAGCATGCAGCACAACACTGAGACATTGTCGAAAATCCCCTCTGAGAAGGAGAACTTTTCCACCAAATGCTACAAAAACAACCAAATCCATGATTGACAATGACAGATCGAAACACACATGTGATTGGCACCAGCGAGAGGTTTACAGTACATGTATTGCACATGTGTGAGTCAATGTTTATTTTTAAATTGCCAGTGTGTGTCATATGTACCATCCAGTCAGTCGGCCAGTTGGATGGACATATAGTCAGTCACTTAGCCTTTTATATATTTAGATGCCCAGTACCAATCTGAGGGTAAAAGAAAAACATAAAGGGGTCACCAGAAATCTGGACTAGGGGAGGATACCAAACACTTAGGCTCACTTAGTAAATTGTCCTTTAGGCTACCTTTCTTACCAGGTGTCAGACCTTCTACATGAAGTTCATGCAACTTTCTCTGAATCTTGGCACTGACTGAGGTCATTTAAGTAGAATGTAATGTAGAGGTCCCTGAACTCTGAGTCAAACAGATTAGAATTTGAGCTTTGATTCTGTCACTACCTTGCTGAGGTTCAGTTTCCTGATCTGTAGGATGAAGATGGCAACATGTACCTCACATAATAGCTAGGATGAAATGAGATAATGTATGTGAAGGTATCTAGCCATCGGCAGGGGCTTATGTTAGTTATAAATTGGACATAAATTTGATTTCAACCATGATAGATTTAAATGAAGTGAGAGAACTACTTTTTTTAAATTTGGCATTGCAGAGATTTACTTTGTTTCAAGTTGTTACTAAACTAAAGGGGTTTATTTGCCTATGTGCATCAAAGCCCAATCAAATGTGAATAGGAGTTTCCAGATAAAATAATAAGGTTTATTTTTAAAGAAGTAGTGCCACACCAGGAATCATAGGTGAGGCCATACTTAAGACCTGACCCCTGATGGCTTTCAGGGGGTGGGTTAAATAGGGGTGGAATCATTAATCATGGTGAATTTAGGGTCATGGTTTCTATTGATTGGTTAGTGCTAGAATAAGTGGTAGTTGATTATTGCATCAGGTCCTCATGTCGGCCATAACAACACTTCATGTAGTTTTACAAGGATGTGTCAGTGGGATTGTTCTGATTTTCTGGGTCTGGAGCTAAAACACAGCTGAGACCTAGATATTTAGTTTGATTGAAACTCTGTCTCTATGATCAATGGACCTGAGGCTTTGATCCTATAACTGTCTAATGTTGACCAGGGCCCCACTGTCCTGAGGGTTTAATGATTAAGGGAGCAGGCATGCAAGGGAGAAGGAGGTGGGTGAGTCAGGGTTCTAGATGAGGTCTGTTGAATCAAAAGGAAAAAAAAAAAGGGGAAAGATCATATTAAATAAATGAAGCCATTGCCCTCTGAGGCATTTCACTTCATTGTTTAATAAAACCTTTTAAAAGCAATTTCTACTTCATTCATCCAAGCATTGTGGATAAAAAGGTAAGATAGACCTTTGCTTTTCTGAAGCTCACGGCCTCATGAAGATGACATATCCTATCTAATAATAGACAAACATGGTAATTAACTGTTGCTCCGACATGCTTCCCATTGGCTAATCAGGGCGATATGCAAATTAACTGCCAAACAAGATGGCGGCTGGCAGCCAGGCAGCTGAAGAGAACAGGAGGCTTGCTTGCTCTAGTGATGGAGGAAGCCAAGGTTCCCCGCCTGCTGCTACCGGCCTCTGAGCCGCAAATCTAAGAAACAATGTTGCAATTATAGAACCTAAACAAACCCCAGGTACCTGCTTTTGGCCAGCCGGGCTTCAGCCAGCAGGATTGCAACAGTGTTTCAATTATAGAACACAAACCCAGATCTCTTCTTTCAGCAGCCGGGCCTCAGAGCTAAAGCCGGCTCTCAGCTCCAGTGACAGCCATAGAAGGTAAATAAATCCCAGAATAATAATAAAAAAAAAAAAAAAAACAGAAAAAAAGGAGAAGTTGGGAGCTTCAGTCACCCGCCAGCCTGAAATGGCTTTCATCCCCTCACCCAGACTGGCCAGGCACCCCAGTGGGGACCCCCACTCTGAAGGGAGTGTGACCAGCTGCAAACAGCCATCATCTCCTCATCCAGGCTGGCCAGGCACCACAGTGGGGATGCCCACCCTGAAGCAACAAGATGGTGGCTAATTTTCATACTGAAGGTGGGTGGCAGTGGGCAAGGCTGTCTGTGGTCCAGGACCCAGATCTGTGACCCTGCCGGGCGGGGGGCAGAGCTTGAGGCTGTCCGTGGAACCAAGACACGGATCTGTGACCCTGGTGGGCGGGGGGCAGTGCTTGAGGCTGTCCGCAGCCCTGGGACCCGGATCCGTGACCCTTCTTGGCGGGGCGGCAGCTCACACAGGGGCGGATCGGCCGGGGTTGGGCAGGGCAGGACTCCTGGCTTCCACCCAGCCCCAGTCACTCTGGGCAGGTGAGCAGCACAGAGAGCCTCTGGACAGGGGAGGCAGGCCGGTGGAGGGCGGCCTGTACTCCCCACATGGCAGTGGTGATAGCTGTGCGTGCACCAAGCAGAGCCTGCAGGCTGAGCTGAAGTAGCACCTGCAGGCCATCAGCGCCCAGGAGTGGCCGTGCAAGATCCGTCTCCTGGCCCAGAAGGTGCAGGATTGCAGGGACAGCCACCGTGGCGGGCCAGACTGATGTCCTCCTGGCCGCACCACAGGGGTTTGCGGATCTGCAAAGCCAGAGTCCTCCAGTGTGCACATCCCCCCTGGCATGCGAACATCCCCCAGCACACTGTCACCTTCCCGCACCTGCAACAGTTGCAAACCAAGGCGTGCACAAGTTCCCCCCGCATTTCCATCAACCCAGCATGCCTGACACCCCCACAGGATATGCACACATCCCCTCTGATGTGCTCATGTTCTTTGGAGAGTGTCTGGGTGTTCTGGGTGCTGAGGGTGGGTGCTTGTGAGATGACAGTGATAGGGTGGAGTGGTGATGCCCTGTTCCCACGGAGGCCAGTGCAGCTACGAGATCACCTCTAGGGGGTTAGTGCAGGTGCTGAGGCAGGAGCAGATGCAGACAGACACACCTGGTGGACGTGAGCAGCCCTTGCTGAGGTGCCTTCGGTCAGCGTTCAAGATCAAGAACCCAGAGGTGGAGAGGAATTCCATCCTCTCAGTGAAACAGTGGGATAGTCGGGGCGACTGTAGAGGAGGAATGTGCACTTTGGGTGCCAGAATCCATGAGCAAAGGCTGCCCTGACTGAGCCTCGCTTGCTTGGGGCCTAGCGCACTCCTGCCAGGCAGCGGATGACAAGATGTGCTTTTCCAAATTAATGAGAGAAAACGTTGATTCTCCTGCTGCCCACGAAAGTGGAAAGTGAAGTGGGGAGACATGTGGGGAGTGAGCGAGGTTTCCTGTCTGGGGGTTCCAAATCTGCTGTTGGTTTCTTTCACCACTGACTAGAGATATAAAGGGTGTCCCCCAAAATGTATACACATTTTGAATACTTACTAATTCTAATGGTTTTAAGCATAAGAAAGAAACAACAATGGAGCTGTTATCTGTTAAAAGTGTGGGGCACAAACAGGTAGTTGGACATTCCCTGAGGGGTCTCAGATTGGAGAGGGTGAAGGCCAGACCGCTGGGCCCTTTCCCCCCCACCCCAGTGCATGAATTTCGTGTACCGGGCTACTAGTCTATATATATATATATATATATATATATATATATATATATATATATATATATACAATTACATAAGTGTGATGAGTATTGTGATGGGAAGACATAGGGAGTTGTGCAAGTGATACCGTTGTAATAACCTGGTTGTTACTAACAGGAAAGGAGTGAAAGGGGAGACCAAATAGTACAGGCATGCCATTTGTTCAGCTTTGGCAAAAAGCTGCATTTAATGCTCCAAATCTGTTCCCCCACTCATTGATGGGGCAAGGGACTAGACAAAGGCAGTTTAGACCATGCCCAGTAAGGTCTGAGTGATATGGGAAATGCTTACCAATTGTTCACATCTGGAAATAGGTAATTGGCCAGGATGGGCATGGTCACTGCAAGCTCATGGAATCGAAATATATAAGCTTCTAGACAAAGAAAGTTTGGCCCTGCTTCCTCTCCCTCTTGGTTCCAGGGCACCTGGCTCCTGGGATTTCTGTTACAGGGGAATACTCTCTGCTATGGGCACATGGCACACAGCCATGTTGGGCTCCACACATGAACTAATTGACTTTAACCTGGCCTCAATGTTGAACCACACGCGGCTGCAACGTGGATCAGAAACTCTGGCCCCTGGCCCTATTTCTGGCTCTGCTAAGCTCCCAGCTGCCCCTCTTTCAGGACCGGCTTGGGGGAAATGGGAATTGGAAACTGAGGAATGTAACTCCACACCAACAAAATCTTCTACTACTCATCATTCTTCATGGGGGCTTCTGAAAATTCTTATTTCAGCCATGCCCCAAGAACCCCACAAACAGCGGAGGAGCCCCCACTCGTGTATCCCTCCGGCTGCACAAGGACAGAAAAGGGTGATAACATGGCCTTGCATGGGGGTTGGTTGGTAAGAAAAGACTCTCGGAACAAAAACTTGAAGGATGAGTAAGTTCTTCTTGTGAAGAATAAAGGAGTAGGTGTCCTATCCCAAGCACTGGAGCATCATGAACAAATGTAAGAGGTGAGAGAGAAGATGGCTTATGTGGGAATCTGCAGGTATGACTGCAAACAGAATATTCGGGGTATTGTAAGGGCAAAGACTTACAAGAGCCTGATCATGAAGGGGAATGTTTGATGCATTGACAAATTGGGCTTTATCTTAAGAGTACAAGGGAATCCTTAGAGCAGTGGTTCTCAACCTATGGGTCGCCAACCTGTGGGTCGCGACCCCTTTGGGGGTCACCTAAGACCATTGGAAAACGCAACTATAATTACATATTGTTTTTGTGATTAATCACTATGCTTTAATTATGTTCAATTTGTAACAATGAAAATATATCCTGCATATCAGATATTTACATTACGATTCATAACAGTAGCAAAATTACAGTTATGAAGTAGCAACGAAAATAATTTTATGGTTGGGGATCACCACAACATGAGGAACTGTATTAAAGGGTCGCGGCATTAGGAAGGTTGAGAACCACTGCCTTAGAGTGTTTTAAGCAGAGGAATAAAGTAGTCAGGTGTATGAAATTGTTGTAGGCAGTTAGACAGACATGAGCAGAACAAGGATGATGGGCCAGATACAGAAGGTCATCAGGGTGGAAAGCCCCTGCTGCCTAGCAGTGGACAATCAATTGTAGGATGGGACCTTCTCCCACCCCCAGGGTGACCATTCCACCACCCAGATATCACTGGTCATGAGATTTAGACCCCCTGGCCTTTCCTCTTTAGAGAGAACATCTAGGGTTCAGTTTTATTTGAGCTCCAGGCCCAGATAATCAACAAAACCAGCTCCGCTGACCTCAGGACCAGCTACATTGAATAATGAACCCTGCCCTGTCACCTACCAATCAATCAGTGGAGACCTAGACCCTGAAAGGACACATTTGGAAAGCTTCTGAATATTTGATTGAGATGGTCCCCTGGGACCTCCCCGAAACTCTCCACTGGTCATACATCTGGTGCCATTCCTGCCACCTACAACAAAACAGCTATAAATGTGTTCTATAACTCTTGTTGCAAGAAATGAAACAAAACTTAATTTCAAATGAAATCAAATTAAATCTAACTTTGAGCACTTCCTCCCCCCTGCCCAGATGGCAAGAATTTAATATTGCTCATGTTTTAAAAAATCTTGCTCTTTTTTCTAACTTGTATAAATTCTTTGTCTTTTTAAAATTTGTTATTTTTCAGGGTGATTTTTTTTTTTACCATTGTACTTTATTATGCTTATAATATCAAATTGTGTTTCACTAATTAATACTGAAGTAAGTTTTGTAGGAACATATAGACCAACATAGTTCAAAATATGTTTGAAAAAACAACTCTCTAGAGTTTCTAGAAAGAAATAATTTTACCTTTAATGATTTTAGATCTATATGTGTATGGACTGGGCCTTATTTAATTAGTATTTTCTATTATGTACTGTGGAGTATGCTATACAAGAGGAAATAGAAAGAATAATCTGCCTTTCTCCTTTTTACTGAAAAGTTCATCTTCTGTCTCCAAGCTCAAAGGGGCCTCAATGCCAGTCTCTTTCCTTGGACCCAAATCCAAAAAGAAAGCCTGTGTATGTGAGTGTCTTATAGGTATTCTATAACTTCTGTATTTTTAATCTAGTGGACACAGGAACAAGATTGTCCTTTAACAAATAAGCTGGAGGGGAGGAAAAATAATTTTCCCTCTACCCTTCAAGGTTCTTGGCTGAGACACCCCCTATAATAAAGACAGATTAACAGGATAAAAACAAGCACACATTTAATAACATGGCTACTCTTTATTTATATGGAAAAGACTCAGGGAAAACTACATAACTCCAGAAAATGCCCCCAAGACACCAGCTTAAACACCATCTCCAGCTAAAGACAAAGGAAAGACATTAGTAGTGGGAGAGCCAGATCTGAGAAGGTTTTCAGGCACGGTAAACAGGGATAAGGTTGTTATGCAGATTTAGGTCTTTGCCTTCTCCATTGATAAGAGTTTCTAGAGATCAGTCATCCTTCTCTTCCTGGCCATGAGAAAGAGACATCCTTACAAATGGAGAATTCCCGCCATAAATGCAGAAGTCTCCTACAAAATAATAACTTCTACTTGGTTTTCAGAGCTCTTCCAATGTCTGCAATTACTCAAAATAACCAGCCTAAAATAATCCTTATGTCAAAAACACATATTTTGAGGTGGCAAATTCTGCTCCCCTTCAAAGCAAACACCCAAAACAGAGAGTTTCACTGCCTTCTTGAATTGGGAAGGAAAGTGTGTTTTTCCCTGAGTGGGAGTAGAATACATCACCCCAAAATGTGTCACTTTGGCATGTGAATTGTTTTGAAGTGAAGGCACTTAGACCCAGCAGACCTGGGAAAAGCTTTTTACCTCTCCCTTAATTGCCTAAAATAATTTAGAGGGTGGGCCTGTACCAGGAAGAGAGCTATTACCAGAGATAATAAGGCTTCTTCTTAGCTCAGGATGACATATAAGCCTCAATTGCCTGACTGCTTTTGAGTCAATTTATTAGAACAGTCAAATAATCTAGAAGGGAAGAAGGGAAAAGTTTATGCCTCTATACCCCACTCTTTCAAAAGTACTTTAGCAACAATAATAAAATACAGAATAATACTCTAAGTTATATAGGCACAGTTACTTTGAAGAATGTTTAGTATCAGATTCAAGAGCAGAATTGGGGGAGTGTGGTTTGAGACAGATTGGAAGTTTTATAAACTAACCAGGAAATTCACTCAATCATTTATCCATTACCTCAATAAATATTTGCTACTGTGTGCCAAATGCTGTTTAGGCACTGAAGATACAGAAGTTAATAAGAGAGATCTAGATCCTTGACCTCAAGGAGTTCACATTATTTTTGAGGATGAAAGCAAATAAAACAAGTAAAATGCATAGTATAACAGGTTGTATAAATGCTACAGACAGAACGAAACAGAGGAAGGGAAGGAGAGATAACGGGGAGCAGTGAATTTTAATTAGAGCAGTTGGGAAATGTCTCACATGAAAAAGTGAGTAAAGACCTGTAGAAAATGAGGGAATAATCTGCAAAGTGAGCTCTCCAGGCAGACAGAAAAGTAAGTGCACAAACTTTAATATGAGGTGGGATCTGGGTCTCCTTCCGGGTTTTTATTTTTTGTTTGGTAAACCAATCTCTCTTTCTTTCTCTCCCCCTATCTGCCCCGAATACCGCACTGCCTTTTTTTTTTTAATATGTTTTTATTGATTTTAGAGAGAGAGGGGAAGGGATAGGGAGAAAGAGAAAAACATCAATGAGCAAGAACCATCCATCAGCTACTTCCTGCATACCCCCTACTGAGGACTGAGCCCACAACTGGGCTATGTGCCCTGACCAGGAATTGAACTGTTGCAAAAATTACCAGGTGACCAGAAAACACACAACGGGCACTTGGAAGATTCAGGGAAACCCTTTATTTGCAGATGCACTAGTGCAGTGACTCAGGGGAGCCAGTCTCCAAAGCCTGAGCACCAAATTCGGTGGTGGTGTGGGGGGTGGGGGGGAGGGTAGCTTTCCCTTTTTATCCCCTTAGTTTCTTTGTCTCCCAAATATAGATCAGGCTTGCAGACTTTTTGTGGGCTTTGCAACCCCTGTGGGTTGGAATGGGGGAAGTGAAATTATGAACAACTGCCCAAGCTAACTGGCACCAGTAGTTAATCTTATGTGGGGGCTTTTCATGGCCCCTGAAGATAAACAGGTTCTGCATGACTAGCTAGGACACAAGCGGAAAGGGGGTTGGGGCTAAAAAGCATATGCATTGGAATGCATTTTGAAGGGGCTCAGGCTGCCTTTCCAGAACCAGTGACCTCTGGGTGCACAGGACAATGCTAAACCAACTGAGCCACACCAGCCAGGGCCACATTGCCTTAATAGCTATTGTTAATAGTATAGTGTGTGTAAACCCAACTTATTTTGCTTCCTCAGCAGCATCTTGAATATTTTTTGTCTTTTGTTATTTCATATGAAGCAAACCAAAGTTTTGCCCCTGAAACTGTCTTTTTGAGATACTGATTTTAAGTAGTTTATTAAGAAAAAAAAAGACTCAGAAAGAACCTTTGACTTCCTGCCTTTCCTGCCCAAGAGATTCAGACAAAGAAACCTGCTTCAGGAAGGAGATTTTTAGGATGTTTGCCATAGCTTAATTTGGAATAAGTATGGTAAACAGGAGGGTTTCAGGCAGGTGCCTATTAGCTAGATACCCCCTGTGTCCCATTGTTTCTGACTTGTCTAGCAAGAATTTTTCTGCCATGAATGTTCTGCTCTCCTTCAACTATATGTAAATCATGGTCTCACTTCTGTAATCTAAGACCCCATTTCTGCACCCTGCCTTTTTCTCCTTTGTCCAAAATGTCTTATATACCCAATGTTGTTTCACTATCTTTGGAATTTTCATGCTTATATGAATTCCCCATGCATTAAAATATTGACTTTTCTACTGTTAATTTGTCTATGTTAATTTAATTATTGGTCTAGTTAGAAGGTGGGAAGAATAGTATTACTATATTTTTAACCCCCATACATACAAATTTTAAAATAAAATTACCAATTTTCTTAAAAAGCCAGTTGTTGGGATTTTTAAAGTATGTTTTTATTGATTTTGGAGAGAGAGGAAGGGAGGGGGAATAGAGATAGAAACATCTGTGAGAGAGAATCTTTGATCGGCTTCCTCCTGCATGCTCGTACTGGGAATCAAGCCCACAACCTGGGCATGTGCCCTGACTGGTATTCAAATTGGGAGCTCCTGCTGCATGGGTTGATGCTCAACCACTGAGCCACATTGGCTGGGCATCTCCTTCCATATTTTAAGTAGAATGCTTCAGATGTAACATTGTTAATAATGACTTTTAGTATAGATTTTTAATAGATAACCTTTTTTTCAGATTAGGTCAGTTCTTTTATATTTGTTCTAGAGGCCCAGTGCATGAGATTCGTGCACTGGGGGGGGGGTATCCTTCAGCCTGGCCTGTGCCCTCTCGAAGTTCAGGAGCCCTCGGGGGATGTCCAACTGATGGCTTAGGGGAGCAGGCCTAAGCCATCAGTTGGACATCCTTAGTGCTGCCATGGAGGTGGGAGAGGCTCCCGCACTTCCGCCGCACTCGCCATGGCTTCTGGCTGAGTGGTGTTCCCCTGTGGGACGGCACTGACCACCTGGGGGAAGCTCCTGCATTGAGTGTCTGCCCCCTGGTGGTCAGTGCCCATCATAGTGACCAGTCGTTTCACTGTTTGGCCCATTTGCATATTTGCCTCTTATTATATAGGATGGATACTATATAAGACCTCTCTCAGCAGAAACTTGGAATAAAATGGGCCAGTCCAACATTAAAAGTCTATCATTCAGTGTTTTCATGAACCATGGTAAACTGTTTAGATAATTTCTTAATTATTAATCTAACTATTGTAATAGCTAGTTAAACATTGGAGCTTCAAAATAATAAAATCAGGGTAACAGAATTTGTAGACATGTGCAAGGGGGTTCAGTTAGTGGAGGCAGCAGAAGATTCCCATTATATCCTATGTTTTAGCAAGGCTCCTGTGTGGTGTTTAAATGTGAGAATGCACTTGGAGCTACTCAGTGAGGATGCATTATGAATTAATAATGCTCTTTGGTGACCAAGCTCTTCACTATATTTGTGTATAAACTAACAACTCATAATAGTGGCTCTGCCTAGAACTAAATGCATGAATAGTAAAAATAAGATTGGAAAACATCATTTTAAAAGCAGTTTATACAAAGGAAATTGCTGTCATGGTTTCTTGAAATTTTAATTTTCCAATTAGATTCTGAATTTTAACAACTGTTTACCTTTAAGAAAATAATGCAATAATGTTCAGAGCAGTTATTTTACCAGACAATAAAACAATAGGAGACTAGAAAATTCTCTCCTGTAATTCATAGAAAACAAGGATAAGAACATACACTAAAAGGAAAATGAAAGAAGATGCAAGTTAATGTGTTAGAGGCTACCAAGAGAGTCAAAACGGCATTAAATATCAGTGGGAAATAGACTTGACTTTTCAATTCCCATCCCAAATGTTGCATGTCAATATTTTAGCTGGCGCCATTTTAAAATTCATTAAAGTACATACATATGGCACAGACCCACTTCATCTGGAATTCCACAAAGTTCAAAGGCTTGGTTAGTATTATCATCTTGGGAATGCTGGGATGAAGGAAGAAAAAAAGTTGTCTTTTGAAAATATAGTCCTTTACATCAAGCATCCTGGGCTCAGCAATATTAGAAGAGTCATTTTCAGTTGTTTAAATATAAATCTGAAAACTTTTTTTCTTATAGGTTATGATGGAGGGCTAGGTTTTTCAGTAGACCCTCATTTGATGAACAAGCATTTAGTGAGTACCCATGTGTCAGGCTCTGTGGTGAAATCAGTCAAAGTAGGCTAGAAATGACAAATAAACAGAAAATTACAATGTTATATGGTAAGTGCTTATTAAAGTAACCGTTGAGAATTGTAAAAATATTGAGAAAGACTGAGTTACTTCTGTCTGTGTGTTTGGAATGGAGACAGGGAAGGCTTCAGAGAAGCACTGGCTTGTGAATAGGAAATTGAACGAAGGAGTTTCTCTGATTACTAGAGGAGCAGGGCCAACTTTATGGGTGTGCCCTAAAGTTTTCACATAGGGCCCCATGCATAGAAAGAACGCATACTTGGTTTTAAGTTCTGCCATTGCCATCTTGACTTTCGTAAGATACCCCTACATTTTCACATTTTATATTATATGGAGCTTTGCAAATTGTAGCCAGTTCTGAAGAGGAAATAGGGGACTATAAAAAAAAAAAATCTATATATTCTCTGTCCTAAAGGGGCTACCAGACTGGGATGTATGAGTTAGTGGCTCAGATTGAGAAAGATAACAATACAGTGCAACAAATTGAGTACTGTATAGATATGGGTGAAATATCAAGACAAGTCAGATAAACGATCAATTAATTTTTTTCTGAGTTGAGGTATGATGGAGGAGAGGGTACTGAGGTACCTCAAAAGAGAAGAAATAATTGAGTTAAACCTTAAAAAAATATTTTGCCTATTTTACAAAATTTGAAGGAATGCATTTTAGTCTGAAAAGTAATATCTGCAAAGAAAGGAAAGCATTCATTCACTGAAAAATATTTATTGATTTCCTCTTTTGTTTTAGGCACTATTCCAGGTACTTGAGGATAGAACAGCAAATAAACTAAAGTTCCTCCCTGATAGAGTTTATATTTAATGAGAGATATGGACAATACACATAAATGAATGAACTTACAGTGTCAGTTGATAGTATTATGAAGAAAACTAAAGCAAGATAAGAAGATAAAGAATAGGAAGGGGCTTTCAAAATAAGGTTTCTGAGGTGAGGTGGTGACATTTGAGCAGAGACTTGAATGAAGTAAGAGAGCAAGCATTTGGGGGAGCAGTGAGCAAGTTCAAGGTCCTGAAGCAGGAATAACACTAAGATCTAAGAAAATATGGATGCCAGTGTGAGTGGAATTCAGTTCAGATGGGGAAAATTGGCAGGCAATGATGTTGGAGAGCTAGACAGGGATCAAGCCATGGAAGGCTTTGTGGGCCATGTTAAGAACTTAGGGTTTTATTCAAGTGAGATAGTTGCTATTAGAGAGTTCTAAGCTAGGCTGTATTATGAAAGGTTGCCTTGGCTGCTCTGTAAATAAGACTGTAGTAGGGCAAGAGGAGTGGATACTTCCAAGAGATGATGGATGGTGGTGACATCATCTAGAGCAGTGGTTCTCAACCTTCCTAATGCCACGACCCTTTAATACAGTTCCTCATGTAGTGGTAACCTCCAATTTCATTGTTACAAATTGAACATAATTAAAGCATAGTGATTCATCACAAAAACAATATGTAATTATATATGTGTTTTCCGATGGTCTTAGGCGACCCCTGTGAAAGGGTTATTCAACCCCCAAAGGGGTCACGACCCACAGGTTGAGAACCACTGATCTAGAGGGTTGTGGTGGAGGCATTGAGATGTGGTTAGATTTGAATATATATTGAAGGCAGAGGCAACATAGTTTGTTAAAGGATTAGATGTGGAGTGTGCAAACAGATGTTTCCAAGGCTTATGGATGGTCTGAGGAAAAGGAAGAATAAAATTGCCCTTTACTTTCAGAAACTCCCATAAACATTATGCCCAAGGGAGGTGGCTTAGGTCATGAGCAATGGAATTTAAAATTTGTGTAAGTAATGGAGGAGAAATGTGGCTGAAGAGAGAGGTGAAAACTATCGCAGGTTGTATCATAGATTAGAAGGAGTTTGGACATTACCCTAGGATTTTAAGTCACAACATAGCATAATAAATTCTTCATTTCATTTTTGACTGTTATGGAAAAACTCCTTTGGAGAGGTGGGAGAGGGATCAATTAGGAGATCACCATAATAGTCCATGTGAGAGATAATGAACCTGCTGGCAGTTTATTTAAAGAAGAGATGAATTTGAGAAAAAGTCATGGGTTCTTTTATACATTGAATATTTTTTGAGCACCTCTTGTTTTTCTTTTTAAAAATGTTATTTATTTTTAGAGAGAGAGGAAGGGAGGAGGAGAGAGAGAAACATCGATGTGAGAAACATAGATCGGGTGCCTTTTGTATGCGCTCCAACCAGAGATGGAACTTGCAACACAGGTATATGCCCTGACTGGGAATCGAACCCACAATCCTTCACTACAGGGGACGATGCTTCAACCAACTGAGCCACAGTAGCCAGGGCTGAGCACCTCTTTTCTAGGCATCGTTCTTGGGGCTTGATGGTATGCTAGTGAATAAAACATATTATAATTTATGCCCTCATGGGTCTTACATTCTAATGAGAGGAGAAAGACAATAAAATAAACAAGTAATGTATGAAGGGGTTAAGATAGTTATAAGTTCTGAAGAGAAAAATGTAGCTGACAAGGAAGATAGTGTATTAGAAGGGTTATGATTCTAAATATGGAAATCATAGCAGGCCTCAATGGGAAAGTGACATTTGAACACAGCAAAGATCAAAGGCTTTAATTTTGGATTTTTATAAATCCACTAATTCATTCTGTAAATATTTATTGAATGTACACTGGGTCCCCAGACACTTGGTTAGGTACTGTCATTCAGTAGAGCTTAATTTGCCCCCCTCCCATAATATCTGGAAGTATAAACAATGCAAATTATATTTTTTAAAAGCCTTGGTAATGTTTGCATTGTGATTGCCATGACCCTTTGGGATCTTAAAAAGTCCCGGAGCCCTGGCTGGTGTTGCTCAGTTGGTTTGAGCATAATACCATACACCAGAAGGTGGTGGGTTCGACTCCCGGTCAGGGCACATACCTAAGTTGCAGGTTTGATCTCCTTAGAGAAGGCAACCAATAGATTTTTCTCTTTCTCTTTCTCCCCCTCTCTCTCCCTCTCTCCCTCTCTCTCCCTCTCTTTCCCTCTTTCTCCCTCCCGCCCTTCCTCTCTCAGTACATCCTCATTGACACCTGAGCTAGCTAGCCAGCTGAATCCAAACAATTAATTTAATATTAGAATAACATCACTTGCCATTGGGAAATGGCACACACATGTGTTTTTAACTTTTATTCCAGAAGACCTGGCATCCAATATTTGTGTTATTTTTCAAATTCAAATGATTTGTGCTGGAACAGACTCCTGTAAGATCTCCCCAATGCTTTTGATGTAGTTCTTGTTGTCCTTAGGTTGATTATAGAAACTGAATGCAAGCTGTATTTAAAGACCTCTGTCTGCCCCAAATTACTCACACATTTGCCCCTGATTCCTTCTATCTGTTTTTAATGATATAAATTTTAAAAGCAAAACACTATATAAATCATAACACATTCACATTCCCTCATTCAAAATAGAGTGTCCATGTGCAGACGCACTGACCATTGAGTGGACCCCAGCGTGCCAGGGATCACAAACCGAGCTCTGCTATTAAATAAGTAGCTGATATTATAATTTTTTTCTCAGCAGAGATAATCAGGGGGAAAATAGGACTAAAATGTCAAGAATAGGAAGAGGGCAAAGAGCTTATCTTTGAATCTGAATAGGTTGTGGGGTCTAACATCACCATTTTGCCTAAGACATCATTATAGACCATGTATCCCTAGATCCTTGTAAACTTCTCAAAGCTGGGTCTCCAGATTACTCAAGCAGTATTTTTACAGTGACAACTGTCTATCCTGTGCTCCTTTTTTGCCCCTCAGACTGATTTACTACTTCAGTACTGATGACACAGACATTTATCTGACCTACAATCCTCATGAATTCTCTTAACTCTAATCAATTTCCAGATTGTTCATATCAAATTTGGGCTCATGAATAACTGCAGTTAATATTAGATGTCAGAATGGAGATAAAATACTTGTTATGGATGGTAAATTTCCATGGAAAGAGTGAATTTTTACCTGTCTTGCTTTCTTGCCTGCATTTAGTCTGACTTCTATATGTACTTTGTCATCTTCACTTGTACCTGTACCTTTCCTTCTTGCCTTGCAGTCTGTCTAGGTTTTGTCTCAATACCTCTTATTAAATCCATTTCCTCCCTTTAGTTACTTTTCTTTTTTAAATATATTTTTATTAATTTCAGAGAGGAAGGGAGAGGGAGAGATAGAAACATCAATGATGAGAGAGAATAATTGATCAGCTGCCTCCTGCACGCCCCCTACTGGGGATCGAGCCCACAACCCTGGCATGTGCCCTTTTATAAAATTGTTTAATTTTCTTTGCCCACTTATTTACTTAAGTCTTAGTTGATTTTGATAATCTCTTTATATTTTTAGGATATTAACCTTTTGCTCTGATTTTATACACTTGTGCATTTGGCTAAAAGAAGTAACAAAGCTCTGAATTGTAGTTCAATGCCAAACATTACCATTTCCTGAGAAAAGAACTTCTGGGAGTATGGTATTGGTGGAAAATGTGTGGTGTGTTGGTATAGCTTGTATATTTTTAGAAACCATAATAGAATTTCACAAAAAGATATTTTTCACTGGAAAGCAGGTTGTGATACCAATATCTGAATTTACCTATGTTTAATTTATCATGGTTTCTCCACTTTCCTGTGTACAAAGCACATTTGCTCAAAATACTGTTTTCATGACTTTGCTTTTAGCTTGGCTACTTTTGTCAAATGAATATCACTAACCTACCCAAACTTTTCAGGTATTTTTGAATATAGACCATGAGATTTATAATTACTCATACGTGTTTTTCCTCCATTCATTAAGATGGTTATTATGAAGAATGTTTTTACCCAAAAAATCATTTTATAAAAATTCTCAGAAAGTCATTTTTCATAATTATTTTATAATTAAATTTAAGCTAAAAAGTACAATTATATCTTTGCTTATTAAAGTCACAATAATATTCCCTTTGGAACAAACATCACAGCATCACTAGACCTATTGATAACCCTTCTGGACCTTAGATACAATTCTTATCTCTAGCCCTGGCTGGTTTGGCTCAGTGGATAGAACGTTGGACTGCAGACTGAAGGGTCCCAGACTTGATTCTGGTCAGGGGCACATGCCAAGGTGTCAGGCTTGATCCCTAGTGGAGGGCGGGGCATGCAGGAGGCAGCCAATCGGTGACTCTCTGTTGTAATTGATGTTTCTCTCCCTCTCTCCCTCTCCCTCTCTGAGATCAATAAAAACATATTTAAAAAAATAAAATGAATATACTTTAAAAAAATTCTTGTCTCTAGGAAGTAGGGAGGTAGACGTGGGAAATATCCAATTTTTTTCTGTAGTTGAGTATGTCCTTTTGTTTGGTAGTTCTCTGATGTGTAGTTATATCTCAAATTCTTACCTCTACCTTCCATCCCAATTGGAACATGAAGGGAACAGAGGGTTATGTAGAAAATATGACAAGTTCATGGGGCTACTTGGCAAGCCTGACAAGCTCAGTGACAGAGAGTAACCATAGAGGATGATCTGATCATAAATTCCTAACTGGTGAGTAACTATGATCCAGGCCTATAGATTCCTTAATGAAAAGTTAACCTTTGCCTTAAGTAAGCCCTGTCCATTGTTTTTGTGCATCTAAGGTAACATACCATTGGTATGTCTGTTAACTGTCTTTTCCAGACCCCTTGGAGGCATAACCACCTTACCCCACCTCATTGTTATCTTGTTGCCCACATAGGATCTCTATTTAATGGAAATGTTAAATGTTAACTAACCTGTGCCCACCAATGTAAAACAAGTATGCATCTATCCATTTTACTTTTTATCCAATCCTAGAGATTACCCCACTTTGCTTTCTTCCTCCTTAATCTGCCACTGATGGATTTCATATAACCTTCCTTATATTTTCCCCCTATGATTCTAAACTGCAAAACTTTCATTCTTTAGAGCATTTTCTCAATCCTTTGAGATTTTACTTTCAGGTTGGTCCTCAGTTTTTGCCTCAAATATACTCTTATAAAATTTGTCTATAGGTTTGGACTTTTTTTTTGTTGTTGACAGGAATATTGGTGGCTGTGTTTGCAGTAGTGATGACTGAGCGGAAAAGAGGCTATTCATCCTGTGAGAGACAATCATGATGATTGATCTTGTCATTTTCATGGGCTCTATATTATTTTAGTGCAGAATCTCGGGCTTTTCCTCATGATATCCCTCAGATCTTCTAAGGTTGTACTTTGTCCGTATTAAGTTTTCAGTAAAAGTCTGTGGGCTGCAAGCAAAAATTTGATTAATGTAAACCATTATGGAATGTAAGTAGTATGAATTTAGAAGTGAAGGGGAGCAGAATATAATCACTACAAAATGTGTCTCTTTGGCCTAAGGATTATTTTAGGCAGATTATTTTGAAGAAACAGCAGATTTAGGAAAATCTCTGAAAATTGAGTAGAAGTTACCCTTTTATAAGAGACATTTACAGTCAGTCCTCGGGTTACATCGGAGATCAGTTCCTATGGCACGATGTAATGCGATTTTCACCGTAAGTCAGAACCTACCTACATAAGCACCTATGTCACTCACATGGAGCACATACACAGCAGAAATGAAGTGAAACAGTAAAAAAAAAAAAAATTAAAAGAAAGATAACAGTTCCTGACCTTTACTTGTGGTAAATAAATAATAAAGAACATAAAGCACATATGTACATATGTCAAAATGACAGAACTTTTTTTTTTTATAAATACTGTAAATGGGAGATGGTGACATAATCATGAAATGACTAAGTCGAGTCCCAGACTGCCTGTATAAGGTAACTCTCCTTTTGTAAGTGTGTCTCTCAGTGGCTGTAGGAGAAGGCTGACCAGTCTCTAGCAACTCTTATCAATGGAGAAGGCAATGACTTAACTCTACATAACAATCATACCATTGTTTATAACTGAGCTTTGGCTGATAACCTCCCAGAACTGACTCAGTCCCCAACATTGTTTTTTGTCTTTTATTAGAAATGGTATTTAATATGATAGCTTGGGCCATTTCCTAGAGTAACTCCATTTCCATGGTCTCTTGTATGTATGTGGGAGATATCTGTGTTATTAAACTTCTGTTTGTTTTTCTCTTGTCTTTTTTTTTTTTAATCCTCACCTGAGGATATATTTTTCCATTGATTTTTAGAGAGTGGGAAAGACAGAGAGAAATATCGATGAGAGAGAAACATATCGATTGGTTGCCTCCTGCATGTGACCAGGGCTGGGGCCAGGGAGGAGCCTGCAGCAGAGGTACGTGCCCATGATCAGAATTAAACCCAGGACTCTTTGGTCCATAGGCTGACACTCTGTCCACTGAACCAAACTGGCTAGGGCTCACCTGTCTTTTTATTACAGGGAGTCTTAGCCAAGAATCTGAAAGGAAAATTATTTTTCCACTTCCTCAAAAGTGAACCTGAAACTCTTTAGTAATGTGTGTTTATGGAAATAAACTAAAGAATAATTGTAAAGACTGTGGCATATTTAATGTCAACTCTTGATCAGGCAAGTTTGCTGATTATTTGAATGTCATCCATAGGCTTGGAAAAGCTAGTTGAGAATCAGCTTCGAGCATGAGCACATTTGGTAGTGATGTTGGTAGTAGGGGAAATATGGCCTAGCTCTAGGTAGCATACTGATTATACATACAGAGGGGAAGAGGGAGGGAGGGAGGAAGAGAGAGAGATAATTGTAATATTTCAAATGTACAGTGGGGCCTTGACTTACGAGTGTCCCGACTAACGAGTTTTGAGTTGCGAGCTAAAATTCGGGTTACGAGCCAGCTTCAGATACCCCACCACTAGTTGGCGCAGTGAACATCACAGTAAACGCCACAACATCAGCCCAGCATTCAATTCATTGTAATGATGAAAATTGATTTGACATACGAGTAATTTGAGTTATGAGCTCCATCACAGAACGAATTAAACTTGTAAGTCAAGACCCCACTGTATATGCCCTTTAAATAAGTGAAAAGAAATGGATGGGCATCCTATCTAATAAAGAGGTAATATGCAAATTGACCATCACTCCAACACACAATATAGCCGCCCCCATGTGGTCAAAGATGGCTGCCACCATGTGGACACAAGATGGCCACCACAAGATAGCCAGCAGGGGAGGGCAGTTTGGAGGGACCAGGCCAGCAAGGGAGGCCCCCACTCCATATGAGGCCCCCACTCCATATGATGAAGACTCTTCCAATGATTGTGTTTTTGTATTTAATTTTTTAAATTAAAAGTTAGAGTTAGGAAGGGAGAGAGAGACCAGGCATGTAGGGGAGGGAAGTTGAGGGGGTCCAGGCCTGAAGGGGAGGACACTTGGGGGGGACCAGGCCTAAATTGGCATAGGAGAGGGTACAGGCTGGGTTGAGGAACACACACGCTCCCCTCCCCCCATGCATGAATTTTGTGCACCAGGCCTCTAGTCTATTTATATAAAGATCCAGGGTCCATAACAACCAAAGGCTTGACTAAGTGGTAGGGACTGGCGAGTGAAATGAACTCTGTGAGGTTCCTGGTGGCCAAGGGTGCAGAGAGGGAGTGAGGGCATGTGGGGGTGTGCATGAGCATGGACGCGAGCAATACACACTCACATGCCCAAACCCACACAGAGCCCTCGACTGCACACCCGCGCCTCCCTGGACTTCACCCTCCAGCCCGGACCCTCCAGGTCCCATACCCTGGGGTTGCTCAAGTTCAGCAAGAATTTGCGATTTGCCCAAGGCACGTTGAACAGTTTTCTCTTATCCCACTTGTGGGAATGTAATCTGATTTAAAATCAATGGACTAAACAAACAGAAGCACTTTCTAGAAAGTCAATTTAGAAATGTGGATCAAAATTCAAGTGAATTAGCTTTGGGCCATGTCTATGAATGTGTCCTAAGTAAACAGTCAAATAAGCAATTATGTTTACTGTAGTTGTTGATGCCAGGGGAAACCGTAAACAACCTGCCCCACAATAAAGGGTTAGTGAAGTAAACCATAGTAATGTCAAAAAGTCAGGGATAACACTGTATCCATTAAAAATTATGTCTGTACATCCAATTCATTGACATGAAAAGAAGGCCATAGCCAAATATTAAATGGAGGGCAGGGGAAGCTCAGAAGAGGGCATATATATTTATATGTATGTATATTTTACATGTCAGGGAAATAATAGTTTTAGAAACAATGATTCTTCCTAAGCTCTGCAACTGTGAGTGTTAGCAAATTGTGTTTCAGGTGTGATAGGTGTCCTTTGGTGTCCCATACACACAGACATACTTGCCTGCGGGACAGTCTGAACCTTTGCTGCACCTGCCCCTCTCTGCTGTGGCAACCAGACATTCCCTTTTATTGGGCTGGTTTCCTTTTCTCCTTTGGCCAAACCATGCCTTTACAACAAAAGAATATTAACCAAGCAATTCTAACAAGTTTTGTTGCTGACTAAAATTTATGCCCTTTTATGCAAATATTGTTGCTTTCAAGCCTACCAGGTTGTATTTCAAAACTTTTATTTTTTTGCAACTTGACCATTTTTTATTTGCTTAAAATATTCTGGAGTATTTTAAATACATATAGAAAAGTAGAGAATAATATGACAAATATTTATCTATACTAATAAAAGGATAATATGCTAATTAGACCAGACAACTTCTGGACATCCTTCCAGACATCCTTCTGGAAAAAGCCATGGTGGCAGGGGCAGAGGCAGAGGCGGTTAGGGGTGACCAGGCTGGATGGGGAGGGGAGTTAGGGGTGACCAGGCTGGCAGGGGAGGGCAGTTGGGGGTGACCAGGCAGGCAGATAGATGAGCGGTTAGGAGCCAGCGGTCCCAGATTATGAGAGGGATATCTGACTCCCAGACATCCCCTGAGGGTTCCCAGAATGGAGAGGGTGCAGGCTGGGCTGAGGGACCCCCGCCTCCCATGCATGAATTTCATGCACCGGGCCTCTAGTCTATAATAATAAAAGCATAATATGCTAATTAGACCAGACAGATGAACAACCTTCCAGACGTCCTTCCAGATGACCTTCTGGACAAAGCTGTGGCGGAGGAGGCTGAGGCAGCTGTGGCAGCAGTGGGGACCAAGCTCCTTGCATGAATTTTGTGTATCAGACTTCTAGTTATATATAAAGCATTCAGTCTCACTGCCTTTTGCCTCATAGCTTAAGATTCCTGATTCAGTCTGATATTTATAAAACAGGATGACTGTTTCTATTGTAAAATCCTTACCACCTTTGCCATAGTTTGCTAAGAAGTCAAGCTTTGCCTTGGTGTTTCTTCTTTGCAATCAAGATTAAGTGGGTGCTCTCCCACAGCAATTTCACGAAAATCGGATTGAGGTGTCCTATTGTTTTACCTACTCTTCTGTTGAAGACCAGTTATTAAGAAGCAAAGTAATGTGGAGGCCGTACTCTTGCTCTCCCTCCGATGGGTCTTTGCTGTGCCATCTAAATTGTAGCTATAATAATTTTGTGCCTGTTAAGTAATGGCTGCGCCATCTGTCCACTTTGTCTCTGCTATTCAGAATCTCAGATAATTTTTTATATTAAAAGTCATTGCTCTAGGTCTAGGAGAATATTTTATTTTTTTAAATATATGTTTATTGATTTCAGAGTTAGGAAGGGAGAGAGAGATACAAACATCAATGATGAGAAGGAATCATTGATTGGCTGCCTCCTGCATGCCCCTTACTGGGGATTGAGCCCACAGCCCGGGCTGTGGCCTGACTGAGAATCGAACCTGTGACCCCCTGGTTCATAGGTCAATGCTCGACCATTGAGCCACACCAGCCAGGCTATTTTATGACATTTTAAAAACTACTTTTTTATGCAATTGGAAGTGCTCCAAATCACTGCAAGTCAAGGCTTTTGTCAATATGAGGCTAAAGTGTGAATTCAGATAGTGCCACTGACTGAAGTTAAAGTGAAAAGGAGAGAGAAAGTTTGGAAAGTAGAGAGAAAGGCCCCCACTCCATATGATGAAAACCCTTCCAATGACTGTGTTCTGTAATCCCAAGTAACTGTAGCAAGGCTTCTTTCTACAGGTCAGGGACATTCAAAGCCTCAAGTGGGACAGTACTTGGGCTAGTTTCCACAAAAATAAGATAATATAGAGAAATAGACCACCTCAAGATTTAATGAGTTTTCTATCAATAGAAATGTTCAAGAACATGTTTGTGAACCATTTTATGGTACTGTTGGAAGGTGTTTCTAGTAGTAAAAAACTATTTTCACTGAATAAACATTGAAGCACTTTTAAAAATATGACATTTTACACCTAACATTGTAATCTAATCAGAGAACATGAATGAGTCAGAAAGGCAGTGTCAACTTGACCCTACTTTTTAATGATTCTACAACTTTGATCAGGCAAAAATAAAAGATCTAAGCTATAATGGGCTATCATATAGAATAGAAATAAAACCACATGTATATAAAGTAAGAATTATGGGGGAAAAAGTTCAAGTGAAACATGGGATTCAGGGTGCAGATTCTTCTTGTGGGTTCTTGTCTGATGAAGTTTGAAGAATAAACTAGTGGATTAAAAGATTTCTTTAATAAAAATGTAAAAGTTTATTGGAAGCATATACAAACTCCATCTGGGCAGGGGTGTCCCCAAAGGGGACCCCCTGGGGAGTGGCCCCTAAATGGGAAAAGCCTGTTCTCTCTCTTTCTCTAATGGGAAAAAAATCTAAAATATCTGAATCTGAATCTACTGAGTCTCTTTATCTCTGGGTTTATAAAAGCTGTAGCTCTTTGTCTGAACATGACTTTTTCTACCTGGACCCTTTCCTTATTTTTGTACTCCCGTGCTTTCCTCATTGGTCATTCTGCTATAAAGCTCCAAGCCCATATGGTGCCCCGCCTCCTCTCTCCCTCCTCTCCCCCTTATTTTGCAACAATTATCCATCTTATCTGTTCAGGTTAGAGTTGCTTTTGACCTTCCTTATGTCTCTCTCTCTCAGGTGTCCTGGCTGGAGATGTATTATTACCCCTATGGCTCTTCCAAGTCCTGAGGTCAGGGCTGCTTTTGATCTACCTTAGGGTTGCTTCAATTGCTCAGGCCAGAGATGCCTCTGTCCTTGGTTTATGGCTGTTTTATTTGTTCAAGCCAGAAATGCCTCTATCCTTCCTGGATTTCCCCTTCCTGTCTGCCTAATTAAGCTAGTTAGCTAACCCTTATCACAAGGATGGAGAAAATATAAAAATGTAGCTACGTTTTGGGCTGTCTAGACAAAACTGGTTCATGAACAAAGGAAATTAATTCAGATTCCTCCTACTCAGTGATATATAATTCAATAAAATGAACAATCAGTGTAATTGTAGTTGGTATTAAATATAATGTTATGAGTGGGTGGCTAATGGTTGTGAGTGACAGATAAATCATTTAAAATTTAATATTTTTTATTGATTTTAGAGAGAGAGGAAAGAAGAGAGATAGAGAGATTGAAATATCAATGAGAAAGAAACACTGATTAACTGCCTCCTGTAAGCCACTGGGGATAGATCTGGAAACCTCTTGGTTCATGGGTTGATGCTCAACCATTGACCCACACTGGCCAGGCCATTTAAACTTTAAAGTAAGTAACTTTCCTGTCTTAATATAAGGAGGTATGTTTGTTACTGCTCTGAAATTCAGAATTTTTTCCTAATAATTCAAATATGAAGTTACACTATTTAAAAACTTTTTTTTTTAATCTCCAATTGTATCTCTCTTAAAGTTCATTTTCCTTTCAAATAATTACTGAGTTGTGCTAGCAATAACACTGCGACAATTCTTTTTATTTACAGATCCCAAGTACTGAGTAGATTGAAAGCAAATGGCCCCTCACTGTCCATGATGTACCTGACTCATTGGAAGTGAATCATAATCTTTGAGTTGTTTTTCCAGTTGGGAGATCATGTAAGGATTAAGCTCCAGCATTTTCTGTGTACCCAAAGTTACATATTTATGAAGTGCTTGGGTTAGGTGCCAACTGGAATCACAGAACCAGAATATCTTGAGACAAGACCTGTAACCTTAGTTGGGAATGAATATAGAGGATGAAAGTTTTAAGAACACAGCTTTGGAATCATCACATCTTGACTGTCCAGTCTTGAGTGTATGCTTAACCATGTTGTACATCAGTTATCTCTATTTGTAACACAGGGATAATAATACAATGTCATAGGGTCACTGTGAGGATAAATAGAGATGATATATGTAAAATCACTTGCATGGAGCATAGCACATAGTAAGGCTCTTACATATTGAATTATGAAAAGTGATGGTCAGTCCCTGTAAGACTTGGGAAAGGGCACAGGGGATGAGAAGTCAATGTGGATTAAAAAACAACAACAACACAAATCATATCTCCCGATCTGACAGAATTACTCTGGCCTTTTGGGTATAAAAGTATTAACCTTAATCATTCTTTCTATTTTCCCTCCAGCTTTCAAAATTCCTGAATCTTGCCAGGCCTGCTGGAGGTAATCAAGCCACTTTGTGGCAACCTCCTCATCTAGACTTACTTGTCTCCTGGGTGTCCCATGCTTTGTCTGGCTCACATCAGGAACTGAATTGGTCCTTGTCTCTTAGGGACGTATTTCAGGTTGTCCCTCTCTAAACCCTTCCCTATTTGCCATACATCTTTTCCTATCCCATACTCTCTGGCTCTTGACACATTTGTGTTGCCGAGAGGTGGGCCCAAGGTAACTGAGCTATGAGATAGGGTGACACATAGTCACATCATAACTTCAATACTTTCTGTAAAATGTGGATATATGGAAGCATATATTTCCTGAAAGATTGGAGTCGCTCAAGGATTTAGGCAGACACAGCGAGCAAGCAGGAGAGAAGTTTATTAGAGGGAATGGGGAATGGCACCACAATTGGGGTAGGTTAGGACTCAGTCTCCACTGTCCTTGGGGTTGAATTTTATTTGCGAAAAATGAAAGGGGCAGAGGCTGAGGGATGTAAGTGTTCTAGTCTGATTAGATGGAGTTTGTTGTCCTTCAGACTGATTAGTTCTGGCCGTTTAGGCTGTGGGCTATAAGTTGAGACTGTGGGCTGTAAGCGGCCATTGTTATTGTTGGCCTGCTGTCTCATCCTCTGGTGTGGCTGCCTCCTGTTATGCCAGATAGGGTGACTGCTGGCTGTTTCACGAAATGAGGCTGGGGCCACTTTATTGTTCAGGACTTTCTAGTCCACCTGAGCCAAATGTCTTCTGCTGGCCTGTCATTTTCCAGTCATTGAAAATAGGTTCAACTTCCATGAATATTGAATTGACCTTGATAAGTGCCTTTCATTGTATTATAATGTTGCAGAATTTACCAGGTGGCCGAAAAATACACAGGGAATACTCAGAGATCCAGGAAAAACTCATTTATTTTCAGATGTACTAGTAGTGACTCCGGGGGTCAGTTTTCCAAATCCCGAGTGAATGAATATGGAGGAAGCTTTCCCTTTATACCCTTTGGTTTCTTTGTTTTCTATCTGTTTCCCAACTACCAGGCTTTTGTGGTGGGCTTCCATGGCCCTTCCTGAGTTAGTTAGAATGGAGAAGTTAGATTGTATCTAAATGCCTGGTCTGGGTGGCGCCAGTGACCTCCCCTCTAGCTAAGCTATTATAGTCTTTATTTATGGCCTCTGTAAAATGGGAATGTTGTGGGAAACAGGTTCTGCAAGACAGAACGGGTATCAATGGAGTTAAATATCGGCTAGCAAGAGTGTGCATTAGAAGGCAGGTTACTAGCACAGATTCAGATTGCTAGCCTCTCCCACCTCCCCAAATGTCTTATATTCCCCATCAATAACTTGGTGCTGTGAAAAGTCATTCACAAATAGTCCAATTGTATAACATCAAGGGAATAGTAAAGTAAATGATGGTACATCCACATAATGGGCCACTATTCAGCTATTAAAATGATGTTAACAAGGAATTTTTAATGACATAAGAATATGCAAATATATATAATGCCTCATGAATGAAAATTGGCTATAAAAACATTCCAGCCTTAACTGGTTTGGCTCAGTGGATAGAGCATCTGCCTGCAGACTCAAGGGTCCCATGTTTGATTCCGGTCAAAGGCATGTACCTTGGTTGTGGGCATATCCCCAGTAGGGGGTGTACAGGAGGCAGCTGATCGATGTTTCTCTCTCATTGATGTTTCTAACTCTCTATCCCTCTCCCTTTCTCTCCGTAAAAAATCAATAAAATATATATTTTTAAAAAATCAATAAAATATATTCTTTTTAAAAAAACATTCCATATAATGTGATATAAGCCATTGAAGAAAATATGATATATATGCATATTACTATATTTAAAATGGTATAATTTACAACATTAGGAGCATGTATACCAAATATAAAATCTATTTATTTAAACATATACATATATGCATATATGTATACATTTTATAAAATGTAATAAAAATAAAAATGATATTTACAGTAATTATTTATGTGAAGAAATCACAAGTGATTTACATTTTTTGTTTATATTTTTCTCTTCTTTTTCCCCTTAACATTCTGTAATAGATAAGCAATGCTTTTCTAATCCATAGAAAATAAGCATTTTTTATTTCAAACACTTATCATAACCAAAGGTCATTGTGTTTGAGCTGTGAAATCAATTCATCATTAGATAGTTGAAATCTGAATCTCTGCTTCTCATCTTGAGTGAAAATGGTGTCCCTAGACTGGTAAGGCCAAGTGGAGAAGTTTGTTTCTGCATATTGTGCTTTAAAAATATGCTAAGAACTATACAAATATTGACTCCCTTTGCTATGAGCAAGATCCTGATCTGTGAAGTAGGGTTTGCAATAAGCTGAGTAATGATTCCCCTCAAAGATATTACCCATGTCTTAATCTCTGGAACCTGTGAATATCACTTTATATGAAAAAAAAAAGACTTTGTAGATGTGATTATGTTGAGATGGAGTCCTAAATGCAATCACATGTATCTTTATCAGTGGGAGATAGAGGGGGATTCGAAACAAACAGAAGAGGAGAGTACAATGTGACCACGGAGGCTTAGATTGGAGGGATGTAAACACAAGCCAAGTAATGATGGCAGCCACACAGATTCAGAAGCAGTAAGGAACAGATTCCCTGACAGAGCCTCTGGAGAAAGTAGGGCCTGGCTAACACCTTGATTTTGGACAAGTGAAACTAATTTCAGATTTCTGGCCTCCAGAACTGTGAAAGAACAAAATTCTGTTGTTTTAATCCACTAGGTTTTTGTTAACTTATTGCAATATCCAAAGGAATCTTATACACGGTTATAGTGATATGCATAAAATATGGTTCCTGGCTATGAAGATTTCAAAGACTAAGGGATAGAGTAAAAGGCATAAAAGGGGAAAATTATAATATGTTGTTAAAAGTGACTAACTCTCCCTGTGAGGACTGAAGAAGGCTAGGTCTTAGAAGACTAGGACATAAAAGTCACAGGATTTGCCTGCCGATTTTATGGGATGGTTGTACTAGCTCTTTGAGGGAAATGAGTTGTGGTTTCAGTCCCATTTAGGTAACACAGTGCTTATTTGGTGGCAGTAGTGGGTAGGGCACAATGGATAAGCTAATTGACTAAGAGAAGATATGTGTTTTGTCATTGCCATGCCACTAACTGTGTGACTTTGGCCATGTCTCTTCCTTGATTTGTGCGATTTGTGCCTCAATTTATTCATATATATATATATATATATATATATATATATATTATAAAGTACAAAGTTTGGACTAGATTTCTAGGGATCTCTTGACAGTTTACATTTCCTTAAATCAATGTTTTGACAACACTAGGAGTGTGAAAATTGAGAGCCATTATATATATGTGGACTGGTAAATTGCAAGTATTTATAAGACAGAGATAAGTGTTCATAAAAATTCAAATTACGAATTCAAAATGTATTGCTATGAGAATGGATATCTGTGAATGTAATTTTATGTAAATACCTTCACACTTATGCAACACTCAAACACTCAGAAGACTTACAGACATTTATTGCATAATATTGAGTTTTCCAAATTCTCTACTTTTAAAATATTTATGTTAAATTAAAATAGACCCCTGGCCCATTTTTAAAGAATAAGATTTTAGACAGTGGATTGGGATCCAAGGTGAAAAGATAAATGAGAGCAAATAAAGTTAGCACTGAGTGAAAAATGTTTTTTATTTTTCATGTTATGTCGCAGTGATGGAGTGTAAGGTGCAGAAGCAGGAATGGTTTAATCAACCAAGCTTCCTAAAAAAAAAAAAAAAAAAAAAAAAGAAATGAAAAGAAGAAAGAACAAACAACAATGAAACAAACAAAAAAACTCTCTCTGAAGCCTTAATAGAAAGTTAAGATTGTCCCCTAGGGTAGCAGGTGAGATGAAGCAACCTTTGCTCATGACAGCACTACAGATCATTGGCAGGATTGACTCATGATGTAAAGGAGCAGGCAGGCAGATAGAAATACAGGAGCTATTATCCAATTTCTCTTTCCTACTAATCTAAGGAGAAACCAAGCTCATACTCTGTTTTACTTTTTAAAGGTTTTTTTTTTTTTTTAATTGATTTCAGAGAGGAAGAAGAGGGAAAGAGAGATACAAACATCAATGATGAGAGAAAATCATCGATCGGCTCCCTCTTGCATGCCCCCACTGGAGATTGAGCCCACAACCCGGGCATGTGCCCTGACTAGGAATTAGACTGTGACCTCCTGTTTCATAGGTCAACGCTCAACCACTGAGCCATGCCAACTCGCCATACTCTGTTTTCTTCATGGCATTATGACCAGTCTTTCTCTTTCAGGCGGTAACCATGTAGACACTTCATTTCTTTAATATGACCATTTCTCTTTTCTTTCCTTTTGATTCAAACTGGCCTCATCCAGCATGCTGACTCACCTGCCTCCTACCTTGTAGAGCCACTACTTTAATAATTAAGTCCTCAGGACAATGAGGTTCTTATCAGCATCAAATAATCATAAGAAAAGCCCTAGCTGGTTTGGCTCAGTGGATAGAGCGTCAGCCTGTGGACTGAAGGGTCCCAGGTTCAATTCTAGTTAAGGGCACATGCCTGGGTTGCGGGCTTGATCCCCAGTAGGGGATGTGCAGGAGGCAGCCAGTCAATGATTCTCTCTCATCATTGATGTTTCTATCTCTCTTTCCCTCTCCCTTCCTCTCTGAAATCAATAAAGATATATTAAAAATAAATCATAGGAAGAAAGCTTTGGATCTGTTGACAGACATGGAGTTTTGGTCAAACTAGAGATAACATCTAGGCCTCAGTTGTGCTTCAGCTCCAGGCCCAGAAAAGCAGGGAAACCAGACAATGCAAAGCCATGACTGACATCAGGACCAGATGCACTGATCAACTACCCTCTACCCTAGCACTGAATCAGTAGAGACCATGACCCTAACTCCCTTAATCATCATGACTAATTATTTTTTTCCCTATATAACCCATCCCCTAGAAACCATCAGGGAGCCAAATCTTTGAGCATTAATTCACCTGTAACTTCAGGTGTGGGCCACTATCTTATATAATAAAAGCCCAGCAACCAAATGGTGGAATGACCAGAACAACAGCTCAACCAGTCACTATGACATTCACTGACCACCAGGGGGCAGGCGCTCAACTCAGGAGCTTCCCATTGGTGGTCAGTGCATTCCCACAGCGGGAGCGCTGTTCAGCTGACTGGGGTGTATGGCGCTCCCACAGTGGGGGCAGCCGCTCAGAGGGCTGGTCCACAGCTGCTTGGCTGACCGGGATGTGCGGCTGTTCCCAGTGCAGGCTGATCCCCACAGGCCACACCCCCCATCAGTGCACAAATCCCATGCACCAGGCCTTTAGTCTAAAAATAAAGCCTTACTTTCTTTACTGTAAGCTTCTGTTCTGTTTTATTTGGTTTTGATGCATGGAGGCAAATAGACCCATTTAGTCCAGTAATAGGACCACAGATAGTAGTGCATCCAATGGTGCATATTGGTACATGAAGCTGAACTCATTTGCAGGGGAACACATCCTGAAGGATGTGCTCCAAAAGTATCCACAGTTAGTCAGGTGAAGGGAGAATTGGATATTATGCAATGAGAGCTATCAGGTAGAGACAATAATAAGAACAATGGCCCAGGTAAGAAACAGCTTTTTGTGAGGATGGAACTACAACTCCTTTGGTGTTGCTGAAAAATAATCTGTAGTGCAGAGACTGGTGAAAATTGAGTCTAGAGCAGTGGTTCGCAATCTGTGGGTCACGACCTCTTTGGCGGTCGAACGACCCTTTCACAGGGGTTGCCTACGACCATCCTGCATATCAGATATTTACATTACAATTCGTAACAGTAGCAACATTACAGTTATGAAGTAGCAACGAAAATAATTTTATGGTTGGGTCACAACATGAGGAACTGTATTTAAAGGGCCAGAAGGTTGAGAACCACTGGTCTAGAGGGTCCACCAAGGGCTAGATCACAGAGTCTTTTGTATTTTTAGCTAAGAAGCTTGGATTTGAACCTATTAGCCAAGGGGAAATCTTCAAAAGTAATACAGACATTTGATTCAGATGAACAGAATATTGGAGAGATACACACAGAAAAGAAACTATTGTGCATTCCACATGTTAGTAGTGCTAGACATTTTACAAAGCTCACTGTAAGAATCAGCATAATTGATAAGGGAAATATCAAGCAATTGTATAAATTAACTCAGGGTTAGAAAATTGCTCTGACTTATGGTAGTGAGTTGAGGGTAAATTTAAGGATTTCCTCTGGGTAAGTTATTTCTGCCAGCAGATCTTGCAATTCAGAGTTAGAAGAGAGATTTTATTTGTCTTAAAGGATCATGTCCTGAAGTAAGATGAAGTTCCCTAGTAGGGCTTTTTAAAGTCTCCTTATCACCTTGCTTTTGGTCTTATCTCCCCTTAATTCCATTTTACACACTGTGATCTGATTTATCTTTCAAAGCACAATTGTTACAAAACCACCATTTACTCACATCCCCATTTTTCCACTGCCTAAAAATACAATCTCGATTTTTTAGTCCTTAGCTCTCTGGTTCCAAGCTAAGGTTCTCATTAACTCTCATTATTCCTTTTGTTATATCATATATTACATTCAAACTAAAGAACTATTTGCTTCTCCTGATAAATATCCTATGTACTTCTGACCATGGTTGTCCATAATGTTTTTGTCACCTGTGCACATTCACCTTCTATCAACTCTTAAGGCTCCACTCAGGTGTTTGCTCCTCCATGATGCTTTGCCTGATCATCAAGCTGGGTGTCTTCTCTTCTTCCTCCACCCTCTTTATGGTATGTTGTCTCTAATTGTCTTATAATTTCTTGAATTTTCTACCTTGTGTCGTGCATCATGGTCCCTCAGCTAAGCTCATTGAGAAAGAAGAGAGAAAAACATCTTATTAATCATTATAATTTCCATTTTTTATGTGGTTACCTCTGCCTGAAATCCTTCTCTTTCATCTGGAGGAAGCCTGCACACCTTTCAAGGACTATTTCACTTGTTTTGTCTCTGATGTCTCTCTCAACTTTCTTTTACCCACCATGGAAAAATTTATCACTCACCCTTGGTGTCCGTATAGCATTTTGTCATTCCATTATGGCCCTTAAAATGCAAGTATTAATTAAGTACTGGAGTTCACTTCATGTCAGTGTAACTCTTTTTTTTCCTTTTTCAAGTCAAATTCTGACAATATAAAGCAATGGTATAGAATCTGTAAGCATGGACTCATTCCAGACATGCAAATGTACCACAATTAATATCTTTTGTGAAAGTATAATCAAATCCATGTGTGCTGCCAAAGTCCAGGGGCATTGAGCCTTGTCCATTTGATGCTTCTTCCACAGCTCTTTCTTTTGATTGACCATGTGGAAACTACATAACTAGGATCAAGCATTGCTGGAATTGATTATCCTTCTTCCCTCATCATTGCTCCTCAGTCTCATAACTATTCTCTGAAACACAAAGATTTCAAATATATATAGAGTATTTCCGATTCATTTTTACTTGAGTGATCAAAAAAATTTCAGGAGCAATTTATTTCTCAGAATCTCTACAAATACCATTTACTTGAAAAAAAATCATTGTTACAGTCTGACTTTAGCAATTTGAATAAAATTAAGATTAAAGTAATTATCATAGAGTATGTAGACATTATATCAAGAGGGATTTTTAAGAATTATTAATTTTGGAGAGGGGAAGGGAGGAAGGGTGGGTGGGAGAGAGGGGGAGAGGGAGACACACACACACACACACACACACACACACACACACACACTTATTTATTTGTTGTTCCACTTATTTATGTATCCATTGGTTGCTTCTTATATGTGCCCTGACCAGGGATCAAACCCTCAAACTTGGCGTATCAGGGCAATGCTCTAACCAACTGAGCTACCAGGCCAGGGCTCAAAAGGGATTTTTAATGAGATATTTTGCAGGTGCCATATCTACATAGGTTTGTGTCAGATGAGGAGGAAGGTCTTAAGCAACTGCCTCAAATTTCAGTTAGCATTAGAAACTCACTTTTCAGGCATGATTTTAGGGCTGAAGCCTGTGTGAGGCATTCATCTGAAGTGCACATTTTACAATGGTCCAGATTTGAATCGTGTCTGTATTTAAAATTGTAGGCTTTTTGTCATTTTTTTAAATTAAGTTTGATTTTTAAATTATTGTTAATTTTGCTTACTGACTTTTGTGACATTACCTTAATTTTGCATTTGAGATGAGTGCTGCACTTACCTCACAGTAGCGCTGGCCTTTCTTGGTTTATAGCTTAGACATACTAAAGCTTACACTCCTTTTGTCCACCTCATTCCTGGACCTTCAAAACCAGGTAATTAATTCACACATCAGGCCTGATAGCATCTGCATGGTTTATCAAGATCAAGGTATTCCATGTACAATTTTATTTATGAGTAACTTTTTTAAAAAAAAATACATTTTATTGATTTTTTACAGAGAGGAAAGGAGAGGGATAGAGAGTCAGAAACATCGATGAGAGAGAAACATCGATTAGCTGCCTCCTGCACACCCCCCACTGGGGATGTGCCCGCAGCCAAGGTACATGCCCTTGACCGGAATCGAACGCGCGACCCTTGAGTCCACAGGCCGACGCTCTATCCAGAGCCAAACCGGCCAGGGCATAACTTTTAATGAATTATGTTTTATTATGGGTCTCTGGGTGCTACACTAACTATATTAAGATACCCAAACAGTCCAAATCAATAGTTTGTGAAATCCAAAGCTAAGGGATTGGCATATTTGTGAGAATTTTTTAAGTATTCAGGATGAATGAGACTCACTATAAGAAAGTCAAATAATTTCTACTTTTGGTATAGCAGTCTGTAAGATGTTTTGCTTAAAAGATACGTTCTTAAAAAAGAAAAAAAAAAAAGATACATTCTTTATAAGGAATTTATTATCCATCCCTATTTTTGTTTTGTTTTTTTAGATTCATATACATCCAATGATATTAGGCAAGAAGCATTTTTAATCTCTAAAAACTGTGGTGCATGACAGGGAACCTGTTCAGTGACCTCTGCCATACTGCACTGCACCTAGCTACTTAGGAATGAAAATTAATATTAATCACATGAATTCAAGGGCATCTGTCCAAATTCTCAGGTCGATTTCCCCAGTGCCTTTAAAATCTAATAATAGTTCATACTGTACAATTGCTCATGGAGCTTTCCACTTCAGCTTATTAATCATCAGTGTCCTATAATTTTTCTTGCAGAGCTTATAACCTAATTCTAATAATGCTGGGAAATGTCATAGCAGCTAATGTTTAATCTTCAAGTACTTTTTTTTATTTGAATCAGGTAAAGATTTGCTTTTTTGGAACTTCAAGCATATCCAGAAAGTTATATTTTTATATACAGCACAAATGTCAGCAAAAGGATTGAGACAGAGATTGTAAGGATCCTTTGAAATCATACTTGTAGGGCTTTAATTTCACAGATGGGGAAACTAAGACCACAAAGGTTATTACAACCCATTCTTTTCTTTAGATATCCTTATGTGTGGCATGCAGCTTTATTTAATGAAAAAGTATATGGATGTAAATATATATTTGTCCATACTCTTCTACCTGATTTTTGAGGACTCTTTTATCTGTATTCTTTTCTGTTAAAAAATAAGTTCCCTCATGTGGTAGTGGGCTACGTATTAAATACAATGAATTAAATGGACAAGATTTCTGAGTTATTTCCCCCTTGTTTTTAAATCACTTTTCAAGTCTTCCTCAATATTTTTTCTCATTTTTTCTTTCACATATAAATTGTTCTCCTCACAATTAGGATTAATTCTGTTTTAGAACATAATATGAGTATGGCAAAGGAAGAAAGGAGTAAGATAAAACAAAACAGGTGTTTTATATACAATGATAATACATCCAATGATATTAGGCTTTGGGGGACATTAAAGACATTTCAGTCAAAAACATCAGATTTTTTAAACTATATTCTTATTTCATTTCTGTCTGGGTGAAGAGCCTGGAGCCATATCAGATTATCATTCCAGAATCTTCTATCTTCTGGCCTGAATTTGTCTTTGTTGAGACTTTATTGTTCAAAAACCCCATGCCTTAGAAGGGGGCTTTGAAAATAGTCCTGCTGTTTATAAAGGATTTTCTATCAGTTAAGCTGAATAAAAAAAAATTACTTAATATCATTTGCTCAGGATTTGAGGCACTGGTTATATAAGAGTGTACCTGACTCTTAAGGAGTTACATTCTTACAGAATGAGAAACACTCTCTAAGAGGGAAATTCAACCCCTGACTCTTTGTTTATGGGTGGTATATTGGTAATATACTAACAAGGACATATAACTATATGCTTCTTATATTAAATTTCATGGTCTGAAAGTATAGGAGCAGAAGCGAGCTGAAAAGAACATATTTTTACTAGAGTCCATATAACCTACAGAATGCAAAATGAAAACTTTGTCATGTCTCCTCCAGACTGACAGGAAATATCTCTGGATTGAAACTTGATTCTTACTTCAAATGCCTGTTATATGGACAATTGAAACCACAGTAAATGAAGAACATGATTAATGGTGACTTGTATAAGTGTAGCCTAAAGATACATGCAATGATTATTATCACATAAAATTCTCCTTGGTGGATACTATAAAAAGGTTTTGCTTTATAGAAAACATGATAAGGAGATGAAAACAAGGGCAATAAAGTGCTTTTGTATAATTTCCCTGTGAACATGCTTGACATGTGAATAAGAGCACAATCAATACCTGCAGAACCTTCTTTCTTCCAGGCCCTGAGTATACAGAAGCATTTGAAATGAAGTTCTTTCTTTCTATTTTTTCTTTCAACATCCTCTCATTTGATTAGTTTATTGGTGAGGCCTCTAAGACATATTAACTTAATGCTCAATTCCCTAGGAACTTAGTTGCCAAGAGAGTGACAATCTATAATAATAAAAGCATAATATGGTAATTAGACCAGGCAGCCAAATGCCTTCCGGACATCATTCCAGACATCCTTCTGGACAACCTTCCAGATGAAGCTGCGGAAGAAGGGGCCAAGGCAGAGGCAGTTAGAGGTGATCAGGAAGGCAGGCGAGCAGTTAGGGGTGATCAGGCAGGCAGGCAGAATGGTTAGGAGTGATCAAGTAGGCAGGCAGGCCCTAGCCGGTTTTGCTCAGTGGATAGAGCATCGGCCTGCGGACTAAGAGTTCCCAGGTTCAATTTTGACCAAGGGCACATGCCCTGGTTGCAGCTTGATTCCCCACTAGGGGGCATGCAGGAGGCAGCCGATCAATGATTCTCTCTCATCATTGATGTTTCTATCTGTCCCTCTCTCTTCCTCTCTGAAATCAGTAAAGAAATATTTTTTTTTAAAAAATGTAGGCAGGAAGGCAGAGGGGTTAGAGGCAATCAGGCAGGCAGGCAGAGTGGTGAGGGGCAATTGGGCAGGCAGGCTAGCAGTTAGGAGCCAGCAGTCACGGATTGCGAGAGGGATGTCCCATTGTGTAGGGATTTCTGTGGGATCAGGACTAAACTGGCAGTCAGACATCCCCTAAGGAATCCCAGATTGTGAGAGGGTGCAGGCCGGGCTGAGGGACCCCCCACCCCCCATGCATGAATTTCATGCACTGGGCCTCTAGTATACTTATAACGATGAGGAACTAGCAGTCTTCTGGCTTACTCCTATAAAATACAAATCTATGGACAGGAAGGAAAATATGCGTTTTAGCCTTGTTTGATGAGTGCTTTTTTAAAAATATATTTTTATTGATTTCAGAGAGGAACGGGGAGAGAGAGAGAGAGAGAGAGAGAGAGAGAGAGAGAGAGAGAGAAAGAGAAAGAGAAATGATAGGGATAGAATCATTGATCGGCTGCCTTATGCACACCCATACTGGAGATCGAGCCTGCAACCCAGGCATGTGCCCTTGACTGGAATCAAAATTGGGACTCTTCAGTACACAGGTCAATGCTCTATCCACTGAGCCAAACCAGCTAGGGTGATGAACTTTATTTTTTCTCTGATATCTATCAACAGTGTTTTGAAATATGATGTACTCTCACATGCATTTTAAGTTGGTAGTTCAAATTTATCATTGTGAGTTTATATGGTTGTAAAGGGTTTAAATTCTTAATATATTGCAAATATTTACAATAAATCTTATCATACTTTTAAGTGAAATTCAATAGAATTTAAATAGCATTTATATGGGAGCTCAATATGCAATAAAGAGGGGACCATGAGTCATGTTTAAAGGAACATTTGTTTAATAAATGATATTAAGAAAATTAGCACATTATATGGAGAAAAATAGAACTAATTTCCTATCCACAGACACATATAATATGTAACTACAAATGTGAAAGGTAACTCTATAAAGTTAATAATATTTATAGGTTATTTTTACTATCTAGGTTTAAAGAAGATATTTTCTATGAACAGAATGATTGTGTCCCCTCAAAATTCATATGTTGAAACCTAATCCTCAAAATGATGGCATTTGGAAGTGGAGCCTTTGGGAGATGATTAGGTTACAAGGGTGGAGCCCTCATGATGGGCTTAGTGCCATTATAAAGGATCCCAGGGGACTATTGCTCTCTTTCTGCCCTGTGAGGATACAAAGAGAAGTCAGCCATCTGCAACCCAGAAGAAGTTCCTCACTAGAACCTGACCATGCTGTCTCCTGATCTTAGACTTCCAACCTCCCAAACTGTGGGAAATAAATTTATGTTGTTTATAACCCAGCTGGAGTATTTTGCTATAACAGCCTGAACTAAGATAGAATTTTTAAACAAAACTCCAAAAGCATCAAAGACAAAGGAAACATATGATGAATTTAATTGTAGTAAAATTAAGAATTTTTTCTTTAACAAAAGTACCATGGAAAATATTATTGGAAAGGTGACAGAATGAGAGAGGATGCTAAAAAGGTCTAAAAAATATGACTAAACAGATTATTCAAGGACAACCCCATGACAATGTGCATTTGATCCATCCCCTCTGCCTTCGTTGGGCCTCTATTCCATGTAAGTATGTCTTCTTTCTTTTTCGTACTTCCAATTTTTCTCTACTATCTACTTCTTCTTTGTCATCACATATACTCAAGTATTTTCTTTCCTTTATAGGAAAGATTCTTGCCCCATATGAAGGATCATCAATATTCCTTATTTTTCAAAAAGTCTCAGCTTCTTAAAATAAATAGCTTGAGCATCTCAAAATAATCTAGTCTTTTTTTCTCAGCTTTTGTCCTTTTTTCCTCAAATCTCTGCAATTTTTTTTTCTTTCCCCCCACCAGTCTACCAAAATCACTCTCTGTAAGGTGAGCCTATTAACTTGGTTGGTCAAAATTTACCTCATGAAGCATGGTCTGTCGCATCAGGTGCTGTGATTATTACAGCTTTTATGACTTTCCCACTTAATGATACAGTGAGTAGGCTGATAACATCTAAACATGGCTTTTTTTTTAAATGCATCTTACTTCGGTGCCCTAATCCAGCATGAAGTTTTCCATATGAAATGAAATAAACTTCCTCACAAGGTAGAAAAAAAATGAGCCGGCATGGCTCAGTGGTTTAGTGTTGACCTAGAAACCAGGAGGTCATGGTTTGTTTCCTAGTCAGGGCATATGCCTGGGTTGCGACCTGGATCCCCAGTGTGGGGTGTGCAGGAGGCGGCCGATCAATGATTCTCTCTCATCATTGAAGTTTCTATCTCTCCTTCCCTCTCCCTTCTTCTTTGAAATCAATAAAAAATATTTAAAAAACAACAACCAATGAGTCTTATAGAGGAAAGATTCTAGTTGCCTATCTAATATTATCAAGCAAATGTTAACTCTCTGAATTTTGATTCCTTTCACAGCAAAATCTATTCTACTTTACAGAGTTGTTGTTTGAATTAAATGACAGAATGTCTGTGAAAACATCTGGTGACTTTTAAAGTGTGACATATACTTATGCTTGGACTCCCAACCTGTGTAGCCTAAAGCAGTGTCCATCAATGTTTTGAGCAGTTATCTAAACTTGCATGATGAACTCTGGCAATGACCTATTAGAAGACTGCATGTTGAACCGAGTGGCCTCCTAAGCAAACACTAGGAAATGGAAGTTAGATACAGGTGTAACAGATGGGGGGCTCTGGTGGAAGACTACCATGTCCTTCAGGATAGAGTGGTAGGGCCTGTCAGAGGCAGGAATGCTCAGTGAGCATGGCAACAGTTAAGAGCAAATACTGCTGTTGTACATAGCTGCCTGGACTTATTCATGAGACACAATGGGATCCCCTTTGAGAATTCCCAGAAATATTTAAAAATATGGGGATCTGAACCAGAGGCTGAGGTACTTATGAAGTGAGTGTGTAGGGGAAGAGGATAAGAAATTTGGATTGGTGTTGTCAATCCAACTCATCTGATCCCGACAATCTGTTGAGTCCTAGAGAAAACTGAGTTACAGGTATAAGCTACTATTTTATTATCAATCAGTCCATTTATATTTCTTCAGATCTATTTTTATTTACTTCCACAAACACAGGGAGCATCATTCACATGATGATCTATGGGAATGACACTCCTTTGAATTATGCAGCCCTGGAGGTAGCCTATTCTCATTAGGTGATTGGATTGTTCTCTACTCCCTTGTTGCCATCTTGGCATTTCTTCCTTCAGGACATGTACCATAATCATGAATATTTTAATGTAAAATTCAGGCATCTCCTCCAAAGATGAATATCTTGGGAGAAGTGTATTTAAAATTATGTAATAAACATTTAGCCCAACATAGTCACATTTATACCTAGAATGAAATCCAAATCCCTAATGTTTAGAATGTAAATAAATGACAATTACACTACCTGGCCTCTTTTTCTTCAGAGCTTTATCATGAGGGCAAATTCAGACAGCAGTTTATGATGATATTTGAAGGCCATGTGGAATTCTCACCCTCTATCCAAGTAAATTGAGTAAACATGATGCAATCACTTCTTTTTTAATATTTTGATTTATCCATATTACTGACACCACTATCAACTACAGTTGGAAAAGTTCATTGAATGCAATTCCCTGCTTATGAACATTATGCTCTCTTCCCTCTAATTCATACTATAACTAAATAATTGGTATGACAAAATACTTGGGATTGCAAGCTAATAAAATTCAAATTAATCTAGGATATTTTCAAAAAGCAAGCCAGTCTTACACTGAAATTTAGCAGCCTACATGTAGGGGGACAGAAATTGATCTTATAAATGCCTATTCTAGCAATATTGTGAAGTCATAAGGCAGGCTGCTTTCTGCCAGCTAAAATGAAAAAATAAATAAATAAAAAAAATCCTTCATTGCACATTGATTTAAAAAAAAATCTCTTTTTTAAAATATATTTTTTACTGATTTCAAAAAGGAAGGAAGAGGGAGAGAGAGATAGAAACATCAATGATGAGAGAGAATCACTGATTGGCTGCCTCCTGCACACCTTCTGGGGATTGAGCTAGCAGCCCAGGCATGTGCCTGACTGGGAATTGAACCATGACCTCCTGGTTCAGAGGTCAATGCTCAACCATTGAACCACACCAGCTGTGCTGCACAGTCATTCTTGGTGAATTTCTCAGTTAATTGTGTTCCAGTTTAAAAATAAATTTCTTTTGTTGCAGCAGTCTCTGAGAAATTGTAGATCTGCCTAGACTTGCATGTAACCAAACTTGACAAGAAATTGTTAAAAGTAAATTTACATGTAAATTTTGAACTTTAAATAAATATTTCAAAAAGCCATATGGGTTTATTTGTGAGGGTGCATTTAATAGCAGAGACATTTGAATTATATGTTGGAATGGTTCTGAAAAATATATAACCCCTTTCGATAGCTAATTATCCAAGAATTACTAAAGAAAATGTAAGTGCTATCTTTTCATCTATGGTAAATAGTCACTTACTATGTGCAGCATTCCACTGCCAAATCTTTATAGAATAACATTTTTAGAGATACATGAGTGCATAGTTAGCTAATTTTCATTAATAAAACATGAACCAAGTGGAAATTTTACCACACAAAAGAGAACATTTTTTTCCTGTTCTTCATATCTTCTTAAAGAATATTATTATTCTTAATTTAATATTTTAGAACCTACACAGAATATGTGATGGTAATATTAAAACAGCAGATCATTTATTGCTAATTTCCAGTTGGTATCTTTACTGAGTTTCTGAGTACTTAAGTCTGTCGCTCTAATTCTATAACGTATTGCAGCAAATTTAGAATTGAGCCGAAACCGGTTTGGCTCAGTGGATAGAGCGTCGGCCTGCGGACTGAAAGGTCCCAGGTTCGATTCCGGTCAAGGGCATGTACCTGGGTTGTGGGCACATCCCCAGTAGATGTGCAGGAGGCAGCTGATCGATGTTTCTCTCTCATCGATGTTTCTAACTCTCTATCCCTCTCTCTTCCTCTCTGTAAAAAATCAATAAAATATATTAAAAAAAAAAAAAAGAATTGAGCATTAGGGGGATTCTGTGCTTAGTGTAACACATATGTTCAGTTTCTGCTATTTCCCTTGTCTTGAAAAATGATTTATGCAAATGAACAAATATCTGCTTTTTCATTCAGTGCTTTCCATGTTTTTGGTACCTCTTCTGTAATTTACTAGCTAAATGACAACTTTTCTGGGACACAGTTTTTAATTCTGTAAAATGGGACTGATAATAGCTGCCTAACTTAGAGAATTGTTTTAAGTGCCTCACAATTAATGTAGGTGACAGTATTTGTAAAAACTGTTAGATAAAGTGCAAGAGAGCTTTGAATTTACAATATTGTGGATGAAAGGGGCCGCATACTAACCTGACAAGTTCAAGGAAGGCCTGCATGGTGGTCTTGCAAAATCAGAGACCTAAAGTAACCACGAAGAATGGTCTGAAATTAAACTTTAACTAAAAGCAGTTATGGTGGGTAGTTACATCCTTGGCCGGTATCTTCAATGACAAGGTCAACCTTTACCTTAACTGAGCCTATCTGTCTTTTTGCATCTATAATAACATAACCTTGAAATGTCTGGGTAAATTATAAGTTCCTTTTTTCTGACTCCTTGGGGCACAACTTAATGTGCCTGGGTGGGTGCCAGGACAGATGTCACAAATTCCTTCATTCTTCTGTTAATTGTTTCTGCACCCACCTAAGTATGTGTCTATCATTTTACTTTTTATCCAATCCTAGGAGTTTCCCTGCTTTGCTTTCTCCTGCCTCTCTAGTCTATCACCAATGGATTTCATGTAACCCACCTATGTCCCTTTCCTTTGACTGCAATGTATAAATACAGATGTAACCCACCATTCTCCAGAGCATTATCTCAATTCATTGAGGTTCTGCTTCCCGGCATATGTTGACAGTTTGGCTCAAATAAACTCACAAAAATTCTTTACAGGTTTCAATGTGTTTTTTTTTTATGTTAACAATATGATTGTTATTATTAATATATTGGCCAATAAGTGAAGTTAGCAAATCACTTTCATATAGAACATCTTATTTTTTTAAACTTTACTAAATGCAACAGTGTAACCAGACAACCAATGGGTCCCAGCTGCCTGTCACTACTTGAGCCAATTCAGCAGAGACAGGGTTGAATCTTATATAAGTGTTTATTACGGTAATGCCAGCAGTATGGGAGAGCAGCAAAAATCTGCCCTCCACCTTACCATAAGGCAGCTGTTTATATTAGGTAGAAGGAGGAAGATTACATGGTGAAGTAGGCAAAAGGGTATGCCAAATGGGCAGTTTACAGGTAATGTGGGCTGTGGATTTGCAAAGGCTTGAGGGTATGCAAAAGGCTGGGGGCTTTCAAAGGGCAGGCACCTCTGGTTTCTGCAACAAGGTTGTTAATCTTTCCATGACAATAGAAAGCTCCGGGATGTAGATAGAGTATGGACCACATTTCCAGGTGAACCCCCAGGTACCAGGTGCAACTTCCAGCCAGGTTAGAATGTGCCTTCTTTAATCAGAACAAAACAATCATGGTAAACAGAGCATAATTAATATTTCTTAATTATAGCTGGTCCCCAATATTCTCTTTCTGCCCCTGTCAATAGGAGCCACATAGATACTCATTCCTGCCCTGGCCATCTCACAGGGACTTATGGAGGGTTATGTGAAAATATACTGTGCTGTAAACATAATGTATTATTGGTATTGTTCTGCTCCATAATATATTTTATGAACTGTTTCTTTACACCTTCAAAGATGTTTTATTCCTTTTTCTTTTAATAAAATTGTTACAAAAATCTATTTAAAGAAAATGTCAAATTGTCTGTTCTTTCACTCATCTGAGAACAGTGACCTTCAAACATAAACCTATTATCAACCTCTTTCCTCCTTTCTTCCTATGTCAGGTGCCAACTGTAGAGTGACTTACATAATATCTTTTATCAACTAAGTCAATGTCATGGATTCGTCCATTTCTTGTGAACAGTGGATTTCATATGTTATCCTTAGATTCAAAGCAATATAATTTTGAGTCCAAGTCACAAGAATAAGTAATGTTGAGAAAGACATAAGAGAAAGAATGTGCAAGACTTCATTCTTTTAACTTATCAAGACTCTATGTCTTTGTCAAGAATACAATATTTTTAAAAATCTATACAAATGGTATATATATATATATATATATATCATGGTTTCAGATATTTTCACTTAGTGCTATGTTTTTCAAAATCCACCCAGGTGCCTAAGAGGAAATCTAGTTTATTGTTTCTACAGCTGCACAGTATTCCATAGTACATATCCACATTTGTTTATCCACTCTCTTGGTGATGAACACCTTGGTTGCCCCTAGCTTTCAGTACCTCATACAACTCTGTGATGAACAACCTTATACAAACCCTCTTATGGTTCTGTGACCTGAGTTTCTGTGGAGTAATATTTTAGGAGTGGTGTTTGTTGGATCATAGAGTATGTATACACTTACTTTCACTAAGTAATCTCTGGAATGGCTGTACTGGACTACTCATCAATGTACATAAGTGTACATGGTACCTGCCAACATTTGGTATCAGATTTTCATGTTTTTGACAATAACATGGAGGGCAAGTATTAGTTCATTGTTTAATTTTCATTTCTTTGATTACTAGTACAATATATTCAATTTTCTCTTTCATATGTTTGGCCATTTTTACTATCAGTATCTCTGATTTTGCTTTTGCTATTTTGCTCTATCCACCGAGCCAAATCAGTTAGAGCTACATATTAATTTCTTATATTGTGACAAAGAACATTTTATCTCCCAAGCTGTCACCTATTTGTTAACTTTGTGTATCTTTTGTTAAACAAAAATCTTTGTTTTCAGTCATTTTATCAAACAAATGCATAATCTATACCAGGGATGGCAAACCTATGACACACGTGTCAGAGGTGAAACGCGAGCTCATTTTTTTGGTTGATTTTTCTTTGTTAAATGGCATTTAAATATATAAAATAAATATCAAAAATATAAGTCTTTGTTTTACTATGGTTGCAAATATCAGAAAATTTCTATATGTGACACGGCACCAGAGTTAAGGTTTTTCAAAATGTTGACACGCTGAGCTCAAAAGGTTCGCCATCACTGATCTATGCTAATAATAGGATAATATTCAAATTGGCCGGGATGCCGTCACAGTAATGACCAATCAGCAAGCTGCATGCACAACAGGTGCGGGTTGGGGGGACTTGCAGCATTGGGGATGGGGGCAGGGATGTGGCAGAGAGCCCTCTCTGTGCGTCTATGCTGGGGGTCCACAGGCGCATGGAGAGGCCCCTACACTGTGGCTCTGACCGGGGGTCAGCAGGCACACAGAGGTCCGCAGGCCTCTGCCACAGCCTGGCCTGGGGGTGGGGCCATGGCGGGGGCCTCTTTGCACCTGCGCTGGGGGTCTGCAGGCCTATGCCATGGCCCAACCAAGGGGTCTGCAGGCCTCCCCTGGCTCCGGCCTACCTCTTTGGGGCAATCCATTGAGTAGCCCCAGATGGGTGGGCAGGGCCTACATCTTTGGGGCATTGGATTGCAGGGCTTCCGCACTGGGACAGGGCACAGGCCAGGATGGGGGACCCCTCCCCCTGCCTTGAGTGCATGAATTTCATGCACTGGGCCACTAGTCTATAAAATAAAAGCCTAAGTGAACATTACAGCAGAACAACCAGAACAACTGGTCTCTATGATGCGCCCTGACCACCAGGAGTCAGACGCTCGATGCAGGAGCTATCCTCTGGTGGTCAGTGCACTCCCATAGGGGGAGCACTGCTCAGTCAGAAGCCAGGCTCACAGCTGGCGAGCACAGCAGTGGTAGCAGAAGCCTCTCCTGCCTCCACAGTTGTGCTAAGGAGCAGTGAGCCAGAAGGTAAGGAGTGAGGGCTCCTGGACTGCGAGAGGGTGCAGGCCAGGCTGAGGCGACCCACCCTCCGAGTGCATGAATTTTGTGCACTCGGCCTCTAGTTATAAAATATTTAAAACACACTATAAAAGCCTGTAGAAATTTGATTTGGCATTATTACATTGAAACTACATATCAATCTGGGAAAATATGTTTTTATTCTTTCTGATAGTGAATTTTCTTGTGTAGAAAATATACTATTCCTTTCATTTACTTAGGTCTTCTTTTGTGTGTGGTTAAGACTATTTTACTGTGTTTTCCATGAAAGTCTGGTGCATATATTATTAGCATAAAAAGTTGTATACAAGGCCTATTAGCCACTTCTCTCACCTTCTTATCTGCACTGTTGTCCCTGGACTGCTCTCTTTTCTGCCCCTCAAGCACATCAAACACACTTTTATCTGAGGACATTTGTCTTTGCTGTCCCCTCTTCTTGAAATGCCCTTCCTCCAGACAACTGCATAGATCATGTCCTCCCCTCTTTCAAGGTTCTGATCAAACATTAAGAATACATGTGGCCTTCTCTGACCACTCAATTTAAAATAGTCCCGTCCCAGCATCTGCTCGCTCCCTTTTCTTCTTCTAATTTTATTTTCATGGTACTAATTACTCATCTAGATCTATTCACAATTTGTTTTCCCCTCAAAATTATTGTTTGTGAAATAGATATAAAAATCTCTGGAAATTTTCAGACATGATTTGTGGGATAAAGCCAATGCTAGCACTAAGTGGAGACAGAGGAATGAATAAATACAGTCCACAAATCACATGGCTTCTAAATCATGGCTTCCCATGCTAGCGGTTTGGCTCAGCGGATAAAGCATTAGCCTTTGGACTACAGGGCCCAGGTTAGATTCTGGTCAAGGGCACATACCCAGGTTTTGGGCTTGATCCCCAGTAGGGAGGGTGCATGAGTTAGCCAATCAATGATTCTCTCTCATCATTGATTTCTCTCTCTCTTCCTCTCCTTTTCTCTCTGAAATCAATAATATATATACTATATAATAAAAGGCTAATATGCAAATTGTCCCCTCAGGATTTTGACCCACTGGGAGTTCGACCGTTCACTATGACAAGCGCTGACTACCAGGGGGTGGTGCGGAATAAAGAAAGGCCCCAGCCAGCAGCCGAGGAAAGGAAGGCCCCAGCTGGTAGCCAGAAGGCTCTGATCGGCCCTGATCACAAGCCAGGCCTAGGGACCCTATCCATGCACAAATTTTGTGCACCAGCCTCTAATCCTATATAATAAAGAGGTAATATGCAAATTGTCCCTCACACCCTCAAAAGATGGCTGCCTATGACCAGGCCAGCAGGGGGGTTAGTGAGGGATGACCAAATGACTGAACAGCAGGCTACTTTGGGCAACCAGGCTGATGGGGAGGCCATGAGGGGCGACCAGGCCAGCGGGGGGGAGGGCAGTTGGGGGTGACCAAGCCAGCAGGGGGGGCAGTTAGGGGCAACCAGGCTGGCAGAGGGTTGCATTTGGGGGTGACCAGGCCCACAGGGGGGCAATAAGAGATGACCAGGCTAGTGGAGATGGGTGCAGTTGGGGTTGACCAGGTCAGCAGCGGGGGCAGTTGGGGGTGATTAGGCTGGCAGGGGGGACAGTGAGGGGTGACTGGGCTGGCAGAGGGGCAGTTAGGGGTGACCAGGCAGGCAGACAGGTGAGTGATTAGGAGCCAGAAGTCCAGGATTGTGAGAGGGATGTCTTACTGCCGGTTTAGGCCCGATCCCCTAAATCGGCAATTGGACATCCCCCAAGGGGTCCTGGATTGGAGAGGGTGCAGGCTGGGCTGAGGGGAACCCCCCATGCATGAATTTCGTGCACTGGACCTCTAGTATATATATAAAATCAGTGCTTCCAAAAAGAGTGAATGTAACAAGTTCTTCCTTCTCTGTGCAGTTCAGAGAAGCAAGCAGGTGCTTAGAGAACAGGGAGTCTGAACATGCAAGTTTCCACCACTGCAAATTGAGTGTGCTTTATGGCTTATCCAAATTCATAGGTAATCATTTATCTCTGGCCAGGACTTTCACCACTAGGCTTAGAGGGCAAATCATCTAGTAAAGGGCAAGTTAACATTAGTTGAAGATATTATTACATTGTTATTAAAATATCTATTTCATTTAAGTGTTGCTTGGAAACTTCATCCTTACATATAGTGTTTTGTTTATATATAAGTTCACTGATATGGCACCTATTTGTAATATTGGTCACCTGGATGTGAAAAACTTATATTGTAAGTGACAGTCTACCAAGTATAATGCTATAAATTAAGAAGCATTATCTCATGCAAATAGGTTTGGGAAGTAGGTACCATTTCTATCACTGTATTAACAAATAACTTGAAGCTCAGAAAGTTGAAGTCATATGCCTATGATAAGAATCACATGATAGAAAAGATAGCTTGGATTTCAACCCAGGGGTCTGGATCCCAAAACTATGCAGTTTTATTTACGTCATGCTGTAGGCTATGTTGAGGGCTGAGGAAACTGAGACCATTTGTAAATATAAAAAAATTATAAAATCACAGTTGACATCTACAACAACACATGCTTCTTTGTAGGGCTTACCATTCAATCAGTCAACTGAGGTGTATGTGGAGAGGTTAGCTAGAGAGGTTAGTTTTTCATATGTATTGATCTTTTTAAGTTTATGAAAAATTTGTTCACATGTTATCTTAATTGTATTCTTTTTTAAAAATATATTTTGCTGATTTTTTACAGAGAGGAAGGGAGAGGGATAGAGTTAGAAACATAGAAAAAAGAGAAACACCAATCAGCTGCCTCCTGCACACCCCCTACTGGGGATGTGCCTGCAACTAAGGTACATGCCCTTGACCGGATTCGAACCCAAGACCCTTGAGTCCGCAGGCTGACGCTCTATCCATGGAGCCAAACCGGTTAGGGCCTTATTGTTTTCTTAATAGCAGATATAAGTTCCATTTTCCAACTAGACAAAGTGAAGCATAGAGAGATTCAGTTATTTGTCTAAGTCATTTAGAAGTCAGGACTCAACCCCAAATCTGTCTCTATAAGATTTATATGTCGAGTTTGGGTGATCAGAATCTTTCCCATGTGGGTTCTTGCCTCATGAAGTTTGAAGAATAATCTCACAGACAAATCTAAAAGGGTTCTTTAATAAAAATATAGAAGTTTATTGGAAGCATATGCAAACTCCCTTTGGCCAGGGGTGTCCCCAAAGGGGATCTTCTGGTGAGGGCTCCCCAAATGGGAAAAGCCTGCTATGGGAAATGGGAAAAAATGGGAAAAAATGAGAAATCCTCCTGAGTTTCTTTGTCTTTGGGTTTATAAATGCTGCAGCTCTTTGTCTGAACCTGACCCTTTCTAATTAGATCCTTCCTTAATTTATGACCCTTGTGCTTTCCTAATTGGTCATTCTTCTGCAGAGTATCAGTTTCAAAGTTCAAAGACCACGTGGTGCCCCTTATATCTCTCCCCCTTAGCTTGCAACATTCCTCTATCCTCTGTGAATATATGCCTTCCTCTTGTAACATTTCCCTCTCCTCCATGAGCGTAAGATAAGCATTCTGGCATCTTGAAGCTATCGTCTTCCCTTCACATGTGCATTCCTCTCTCATGGACCCCCTTTACCTAAAACTGCCTGTCCTGTCTCTAAAACTCCTTTCACTACTATCTAGTGCTCACTTGTTCTTTCTCCTCTAATATACACTCGACAATATCAATATAAAAATAAACCTCACAATTTTTACCCTTATTCTGTGTTATTTAAATGGTTAAATCATTTAAAGTATTAAATTGATTTGTGCATATATGAAATGAATTGCTGTTTGCCTTAGTCAATTAAAACTGTGTGCATGTACATATGTGAATATAAATATGTATATGTGTACGTATATATGTTTGTATATATCTATTTGGCAAAATTTCTTTAATAAAAGGGAAAGTGTGTCGTTTTCTGGTTTAACCTTGTTAAGTTATAGTCATAGTGGAAGTAGGAGGCATTAGAGGAAAATATAATATGCCATCTCTTTTGCCACTCTGAAACGTCTCATTTTTTAAATGTAGTTATGAAAAGCATAATTTTAAATCTGCAACATATGGCACACATTAGGGATAACACATATTTGATGGTTAAAATTGTGCATTTTATTATTCCATTGTGATTTCTATTTTATTATTTATTGTTGGTAGTTAGCAAAATGTTATCATCTTATCTCTAGGCAATTGTTCTTGATTTAAGGAGATGAGGTTGTTTTTTTCCATATTCATACATCTTTGGAATAGCTATTTTATATTCATTCAATCTTGACATCTAGATCACAATATGTATAATGTAGTGTAATGTCATTAGAAGCTCTAGAAATAGTTTCTAAGAATATGAAAATATAAACCAAATAAAAGATAAACAGGCAAGAGGTCATGCTAGTGACAGATTTCAATGATATATTAGTTTTATCATACCTTTTCCCATATTTCATGTTGTAAAAAGATGGGTTACAATTTCTCAAGTTCTTGTTTTTCACTGCAATAGGCATAGCAAACAATATGCAATATGTTTAATCATGGTTAATGTCTCCTTTTAGATTAGATTGTTTTCTACCTAATTCATCATGTTATCTTGCACTTCACTGCTTTCTATTCACTTCAGACTGCAGATGGAGAAAGTGTGAATTCTGTAGTATCCTCTGATAAATATTAATAGCAAAAAATTCTTCTGAGCAGATTCACCTTAGGTTATTTTAAGCTTTACTAATTTTTTAAAAAACTATGTTTATTGATTTCAGAGAGAGGAAGAGAGAGATAGAAACATCAATGATGAGAGAGAATCATTGATTGGCTGCCTTCTGCACAACCCACACTGGGGATCGAGCCTGCAACCCGGGCATGTGCCCTGACTAGAAATCAAACCATGACCTCCTGGTTCATGGGTTGACCCTCAACCACTGAGCCATGCCAGCTGGGCTGAGCTTTATGCATTATTAAAAATGACCTTGTTAATATGATAATAACAACAAATTATTTTTTGATTGTATTATAGTCTGACTAATTAAAACCAAAAACATAACTGACCTCAGCATGATTTAACGTTCTCCTGCTATTTCCCTGGACTCATGACCATTTTCTATAATGTAATTTTATGTATCGGGAAAAAAAGTCATTTCTTTCTTGTGGGTATATATGTTCTAAGATAAAAGGATTGACTTTACATTTTAGAAAAATTGAAATAAAATGTATAAGCAAAGTTGAATTAAATAAAACTATACAGCGAAGCAAAAATGCTTTCTTAAGCAAAAGGATACCCATTTTCATTTTCAGTGACCATGATAGTTTTTCAGAGGTGTAATCAAACGTGTGTGTGTGTGTGTGTGTGTGTGTGTTTAAGGATTAAGGATTAGAGTCTGGTTTTGCTACTAATTAGTTGTATGGCCTATGGGCGAGTCACTTTACTGTTCTAATCCTCTTTTTGTCAGAAATGTAAGAAATTTGGCATTCCTAATCATTAAAACTGTTCCCATATGTGCATTTTATTTGGGAGTTTAATCCAGACTGGAACAGAAAAACAAATAAGACACAGCTATGACACACAATAAGTTCCAAAAGTATTTGTTGAATGATATAGAAATAAATGTTGAAAATGGAGTGGTCAGTCTAAACATTCTGTTCAGAACAGATTTGCCATTGGATGTTTCTAGGTAGAGCAAGTAGTGTTAACTTACTACTAATGACCATGTCCTCATGATTATCTACTCTCTGACTTGGCTTACCCAGACTTTAGTTAGGCTTCTGTCCTCCCTATAGGCCCCTGAAATTTGACTTACCCAAAGTTTAAGCAAGCACCAAGGTGCCAAATCTGCCCCTACTCCCTTAACAGCTCATTCTCAGAATCAAGAAATGTTTGATTGAGGAGAGAAAAATTTTCTGTTGAAGTCACCTGATTTTAGCAAACTACTCACTCCCAACATTTGCCCCACTCCCCCACGAAATTCCTGCTAACACAGCTTACTCCTCATATAAGAACTAGAGGCCCGAGGCATGAAATTCATGCAAGAGTGGGCCTTCCTTCCTCCGGCTGCTGGCAATGACTTCCCTCCAGCACCCGGGACCCGGGCTTCCCTTGCAGAGAGAGGTCCCGCCCAAACACCTCAGCCTGCCAGTTAGTGGCCTGGGCCTCCCCCTTTGGGGCAATTGTGGAGCCCCCTGATTGATTGCCCCACCGGCCAGTGGCCTCCCTCTGCAGGGTGATCATGGGGCGATGGCCAGGTTCTGGACCAATCCCATCGCACCTACCTTGTCTGGCCTGGCACTAGTGGGTGTCATAGGGTGGTCCTGGATGGTTATCTGGAGGGTTGTTCCGCTGTTCAGTCAGATGGTCATTCTGCTGTTTGGCCCTTTGTTTGATTTGTATATTTTGCTTTTATTATATAGGAAAGCCTTTTTCTGTTTGATTTGGAGACTCTTGCAGATCCTGAGGTTGGAGTGTCCTCCTGTTTTGTTTTGTTTGTTTGTTTTATTTTAAAATATATTTTATTGATTTTTTACAGAGAGGAAGGGAGAGGGATAGAGAGTTAGAAACATCGATGAGAGAAAAACATCGATCAGCCGCCTCCTGCACACCTCCTACTGGGGATGTGCCCACAACTAAGGCACATGCCGTTGACCGAAATCGAATCTGCGACCCTTCAGTCCGCAGGCCGATGCTCTATCCACTGAGCCAAACTGGTTAGGGCTGTCCTCCTGTCTTAAAAGTCCTTTGAATAAAGTTTCTCTTAAGTCTAGCTTTGATTTTATTTGACAATGGGCTGGCAGACTGATCTTCAGTTATACTTTACCAGGTCTATACAATCAAGCATAAAGATGAATCTATGTAGGTTCTCTTCCTTTAGTATTTGAATTTATTGTAGCCTCTATCCACTTCACTGAAACTCTGCTTGGAATATTTTGTCTTCCTTGTGGTCAAATACAGAATTGAGTCTACACCAGTGGTCGGCAAACTCATTAGTCAACAGAGCCAAATATCAACAGTACAACGATTGAAATTTCTTTTGAGAGTCAAATTTTTTAAACTTAAACTATATAGGTAGGTACACTGTTATTAACTTAATTAGGGTACTCCTAAGCTTAGGAAGAGCCACACTCAAGGGGCCAAAGAGCCGCATGTGGCTCTCGAGCCACAGTTTGCTCTACACCATATTTTCTTTTCAGTATCTCTGAAACTTTGACACTTCTGAAACATTCTTCTCACACAATCATTTAACTTTTATTTTTTTCAGGATCTGTTTGCTCATTCTTTTCCCCTCACCTGGTTCTTATAATTTGAATTATATGTATCTAAGGGCTTTGTCTTAAACTTTTTTAACCCTTTTTTTTAGTCACTCCCATGACTTAAGGATGCTTGCAATAACCTATTTCCCATCCCCAAGCAGTATATTTATTTTTATTTTTTCATCTGTCTGAACTTTTTAAAGGTTCATATAGGGCAGTGATGGCAAACCTTTTGAGCTCGGTGTGTCAGCATTTTGAAAAACCCTAACTTAACTCTGGTGCCGTGTCACATATAGAAATTTTTTAATATTTGCAACCATAGTAAAACAAAGACTTATAATTTTGATATTTATTTATATATTTAAATGCCATTTAACAAAGAAAAATCAACCAAAAAAATAAGTTCGTGTGTCACCTCTGACACGTGTGTCATAGGTTCGCCATCACTGATATAGGGAAAGGTTTTAACTGAACACATAGGGAAAGAGATTGGGCTTCTTTGTGACCTAGTAGGGCTGTGAGACCCTCAGTGAAAAATGTGAAAAGAGTAAGACAAATGTAGAAAATATGCTGAAAATATGACATTAACCATGAGAATAATGTAAAACAAAGTACAAGAACATTTATGAGGAATAAGGAGGAAATGTGGGGAAGATTAAATAAACCAAGAGGCTTTGGTATAATGAGAAAACAATAGTGCAAGATAAAAGAATGGGAGCAGGAATGAGAAACTAGAATGGAGAGAAATGGAGCAAAAATAAAAGAATGAGACACTTGAGGAGACGAGAGATGAAAAACACGAATGAGAAAATAGGCATGAATACATTTTTTTTTTTTTAATTTCCCATGTGGGAGAATAGGAGGTAAGAAGGGTAAATCAAGGCGGGTTTCGGAGAGAGCACATGCTCATGTGCAGGTGCACACTGCGCACACACATACACAGGCCCAGGTGGTGGGCGGAGCACGCGTGTATATCCATAGCTGCTGTGGGCCTAACGTGTGGCTGTAAATCGTGTCTAGAGCCTTATTACCACTTGGCCCAATGTCAAGCCTTGCAGAATCAGGTAAGAGACGTGGTGAGGCGTGACTCTGCAGAGGCTCCAGAACATTCAGAATCCGGTGGGTGTGGCTAGGTGAAATTTGCACTTCCCTAGCATCTGATAATTTTACCTTTGTGGGGCAGAGGAAGGTATAATCTTTTTTGTTTTGTTTTCTTTATGCTTAATTTCGAATTTGTTATAATTTGACTAATCTCTGGAGTCCCACAATTTGAGCTTTCAAAGTCCATTATCATTAATCTTTACCTTGAGGTTGTATTTTGTTTGCTGTTTTTTTCGCTAATCTGTGAGAAAAGAGGCTTCTCCTTTGCAGTTCCCATGTGGCCTCCTCACTGGCTGTGGAAGTGGGAGGCACTGTATGACATAGGGTTATTTTGGACACCCTAGGGTTCCTGTCACTAAGGGAAGGCCTTTCCCTTCAGCGCATAAGTGCTCTAGAAAACTCAAAATTCATTGTCTATTGTCCTTCTCCCACCCCCACACCCTTTTTTTTTTTTTTTTTTTTTTTTTTTTTTGCACTATTTTGCTGTTTGGTCGAGTCTGTCATTGCTTATTTAAAAATTCCTTTTTATAAAAATTCTGTTTGCTTTACAGATTTTTAACAAGTTTATTGTTTAAAATCACCCATAACCCTGCTATTAAACAAATACCTCAATGGTCATTTATTTAAATTCTATTTTAATGACATACAATATTGCTTTTTAGGGAAAGGAACATAGCTGGTTTGTCTTTGCTGTGCTAAATTAAAGGTCATTTTGGATCTCACGCTAAGGATGAATCTTCTCTTCTAGGAAATGTCAGGAATCTTGTGATTTTTGAAATGTGAAACAGATTATTACAATTTCACATAAGCCACTTTTGAAAGAATATTACATATTCTGTTTTTAGAAGCTTTATATGATTTAAAAACAAAAAACAAAAAACAAAAGCCTGGCTTTATGTAGATAATCCAAACAATGAAAAAAAATTGACAATATTGCCAATTGAACTATAGCAATAATAGATGCCAATGTATGACAAATCTCCATTTCAGAAAAGCAAAATATAAATAAAATAAGACTTTAAAATCAATAAGATACAATAGTTTTATTCATTCTCTCCTATATGTATCCTGATGATTTTCTTTTTATTGCATGTCTAAGATTTTCCAATAAAATATGCAGTATTTTTATTTTTTACCTCTCATATTTATTGGGGTTTATCTGAGCTATTGGACTTTTCAAAGATCTGGCTTTTGAATTTCTTTAACTTATATAATTAATTTCATTTTCTACTCATAATAAGTTACATTTTCCATTTATATGTTCATTTTTCATCTTTTCCAATTTATAAGGATAAGTTCCTCTCTTTTATCTAGTTTACATTTTTGTAATTAGCAAATAGATTTAGAATAACAGAATTCCTTTTGACTATGGCTTTTCAGTGCTCCAAATATGTGATGACATCTGCATTTCATTGCTTTCAGATAACAATGTAAACACCCTAATTTTTGTTTTATTGTCTAAAGTTAGAAGCTTTATATGATTGAATGAAAATGAATCAGTACGTTTTAGAAATTAGAGGTGCACTTGAACACTTGAGTAAAGGAGAATATTTTTTCTTAAGCAAATGTGTATTCATGGTACCATCTAAAGTAGGAATTTTTTTTTAAACTAATAATTTACAGATGGAAAAAAATGCCTCAGAATGATTCAGTAAATCCTTTTACCAAGCAGATTTCTCTCCACGGAAATTTTAGGGTTTCTTTAGACAAGGTAAGGGGGACTGGAGGGGAGCGGGGCAGGGCACGTGTTACCTTGATGGATAATATATACTTTTTTCCTTGAAAGAATAGAAAATTCAGTGTGTAATAATGAGATCTATCAGGAACCCTACCTTCTAGCCAGCAGGCTGGAACATGGTATTGCTTAGAGACTTGGGGCTAAGAGTTTACTTAGTAAGTTCAATTCATTTTTTCCCCACCAAGTGCTTGTTTCTCTCTTATAAATCATTCTGTCTTTTTCTCCCTATTAGACGTTTTAAAAAGTCATTGTCAGTGCATGGTGTGCTTTAAAAACGAGTCACTTGCCTCACCCCTTGTTTTGGTCTCTACTCTTTGGAAAAGTTGTATTAAAAGATTTTAACGTTTCACATGGGAATCTTTTAAGATCTTTGACTACTGTAAGAAATGTATATATGAAATTCAAGAAAATGCCTATCTTCTGAATAGTTTATGAGTGATTATTTTAATGTAAGAATTCCCAAATAGATCGTGTTTCTAAATTATGTTTAATAAGCTATTTTTATTTCTATACTTTATTTCTTTGTAATTTAACTTCTAGATCTATATTTATTTGTCTGTTGGTTCCTGCTTATTTAATTTTCACTCTTCAGAATTTTGGCTTGTCAGAGAATATGTTTAAATCAATACTTCTGCAAATTAATAGAAGAGGTTCTACAAACTACTGAATGCAAAGAGAGCAAAATATCCTTTAAATTGGCTAATCCAAGGATTATTAAAAGATGTTTCCCTCATAAAGGGAATGAAATAATACAGCAATTAGAATTGAACTATATAAATGTGTACTCCAATTGTGAACCCTAGAAAGATGACAGTGTAATGAGATTTGACAGCATGTAGAGAGATGAAAATTCATTGATAAGCTAGGATCTGCATTAAAAAAATTGATTAGCATCTTTGTATTATGTAAGAAGATTGCTTAGTATTTCAGGAGGAGAGCAGCAGTTATGTGGCATTTAAATCTATTCTGAATTAAAAATGATCAGTTTAAAAATTATAGAAAATTCTTATGCAAATGAAATATAATCAAGCTATGCTCCAGACTCATTATGCATGATTGATATGCACTGTAACTTGCTTACTAATTCAAGGAGCAGAGGAATTCCAATTATCATATTGTTTATTAGGTACCAGTGCCACACTGCTGGAAGTGATATTAAATTGATTACGATAAACACTATAAACCAACAAGATGGGTTCTTATCCAATTTGACATTTATTTTTTATGAAATGATGAGAACTTTTTACTATCCTGAAAACCTCAGCTTCCTCATGAATGTTGACATCTTAGGATTTTGACAACACTAATTAGTTCAGGATAAAAGCTGAAGTTGATATATCAAAAGTATTTATTTTTTTAAGTTTTAAGAAGACAGATTTTAATATGCTCTTTTTAATCTTGCTTGCAGATTGAGCTAACCTTGGAAATCTATGATCTCAATGTGCTAAAATTTCTCACAGCTTTCAGAGTTTAAAATTTAATTTTTTAATTGATATTTTAAAATTAATATTTTTAGGATTTTTTAAGTTAAAAAATATGGTTGGTTCAGGATAAAAGCCAATGTTCACATATCAAAAGTGTTTCTTATTCTGTAAGCTTTATCTGAACAATTTTAAGATGTCTTTTTCATACTGTGGGGGTAGAAGAAACTTTCCTCTAGCCCTTCAAGGTTCTTTCAGCTGGTCTAATAATTAAATCTACGTGTTATTAAACTTCTGTTTTTCTCTTGTTAATCTATCTTTTATTATGGAAGGTGGTGCAGTGGCCTCAGCCAAGAATCTAGAAGAGTAGAGGGAAAATTATTCTTCCTCCACTACTAACATTTTTTTAATACTTCCTTCCAGTCTTTTCACTATGAGGGTTCTCTATTGTTCATTAAAATCCAGTAGAAATATTTTAATGTTTTAATATTATGAAACAACTGATATTTGTGACCTGAGTGTTTAAAACAAGGCACCTTATTTAATTTTTTTTCAATTACAGTTGACATCCTATCCAATAAAGAAGGAATATGCTAATTGACCCTCATGCCATTGCAAAGATGGTGGCGCCCATAGCCAATAAGGAGGGAATATGCTAATTGACTGCCCCGCCTTCAGGATGACAGCACCCACAGCCAATAATAAGGGAATATGCTAATTGACTGTCATACCCTCAAAGATGGCGGTGCCCACAGCCACAAGATGGCAGTGCCAAGTTCCCTCAGCCCTGCTGGGGTGGCAGGCACATGGCAAGGCTGGGCCTGCCCCTATCTCTGGAGTCCCCCAGTTTCCTCAGCCCCCTAGTTGCCCAGGGCCGGCCCGAGGTGCAGGCAAGCCTTGGATGGCGGCTGCCCAGGGGCTTAGGGCTGCTCGAGGCTCAGGTAACCAGGGCCGGCTGAGGCTTGCACTGCTGGCAGTGGCAGCAACAGAGGTGTGATGGGGGCATCGCCTTCCCCTGATCGCCGGGTCACCTCCCACCCCAAGGGCTCCCAGACTGTGAGGGGGGAAGCCCGGGCTGAGGGACCACCCCCTCTAGTGCATGAATTTTCATGCACCAGGTCTCTAGTACAATATAATATTAGTTTCAGTTCTAGTACCCATCTGATACCATATATAATTATTACAATTTTACTGACTACTAGAGGCCTGGTGCATGAATTTGTGCATGGGTGGGGCCCCTCTGGGTGAGCCCTCCATCTGGCGCCCTCCTGAGGGGAGTGGGCTGTGGTATTGGGCTGAAACCTTCTCTCCAACATCCCCTGAGAAGTCCTGGATTGTGAGAGGGCACAGGCCAGGCTGAGGGACCCCATTGGTGCATCATGCTGGCCAAGAAGGGACGTGGGAGGTTGGCCAGCCGGGGAGGGACTGTGGGAGGGTTCCAGGGCATGTCCAGCCTGTCTCACTCAGTCCTCGATCAGCTGGACCCCAGCAGCAAGATAACCTACTGGTTGGAGGGCCTACCCCCTGTTGGTCAGTGCACATCATAGTGAGCAGTTGAATGGCCTTAGCATATCACGCTTTGATTGGTTGAACAGTCGACCAGTCATTGGATGACCGGACAGTTAGCATATTAGGCTTTTATTATACAGGATATTCCCTGTGCTGTACTTTATATCCCTGTGACTATATTTATAACTGACAATTTGTACTCCTTAATCCCTTTCACCTTTCCCATCTGGTAACCATCAACTTGTTCTCCATATCTATAAGTTTATTTCTGTTTTGTTTGTTCATTAATTTTGCTTTTTAGATTCCACATATAAGTGAAATAATGTATTATTTGTCTTTCTCTGTCTTATTTCACTTAGCATGATACCCTTCTAAGTCTATTCATGTTGTCTTGTTAAGATCTTTTTTTTATGGCTGAGTAATATATATATATATATATATATATATATATATATATATATATATATATATATATATATATATGCCACATCTTTATTCTTTTTTCTGTTGATGGACATTTAGGTTGCTTCCATATCCTGGCTATTATAAATAATGCTGCAATGAACATAGGGGTAAATATGACTTTTCCAGTAAGTGTTTTGGATTTCTTTAGATAAATAGCCAGCAGTAGAATTGCTGGGTCATAGAGTGGTTCTGTTTTTAAATTTTTGAGGAACTTTCATACCCTTTTCCATACTGGCTGCACCAATCCACATTCCTGCCAACCATGCCCCAGGGTTCCCTTTTCTCCACATTCTAACAAACAATTGTTTTTGTTGATTTATTGATGATGGCCATTCTGAGGTGATATCTCATTATGGTTTTGATTTGTATTTCCCTGATTAGTGATGTTTAGCATCTTTTCATATGTCTATTGGATACCTGTATGTCCTGTTTGGAGAATGTCAATTCAGGTCTTCAAGGGCTTATTTTTCATTTGAAATGTTTTATAATACTCATAAAAAATATTATTTGCTTTTTATATTCTGTTATTTGTCAATGAGTGCATCAAGAAGGAAAGAAAATTGTTTCCTTTTTTCTGCTGGAGACTATTGGAACTGTATGGAATCAGAGAAGTTTAGTTTGGGGTAGTAATCTCAAATTCAGAACTATTGACATTATGCTCCAGATTATTCTGTATTGTGGGGGACTGTCCTAATGCATTGTAGGATATTGTTGGATGTTTACCAGCATCCTTAGTCTTGATGGAACAGATGTCAGCAGTACTACCCTGGCTAATTGTGACAGTAAAGAATATCTCCAGACATTTCCATTTTCTGAAGTGTGGGAAGCAAAAACACCTAAGTTGAGAACCATTGGTTATGAGGGAGAATACTAGTTGGAGGGAGGAAGTGGGATTGCAAAATAAACCAAATGCATAGGAGGAGGGGTGGTGGAAGAGGGAAGCAGAGAGAGTGCAAGAGGGATGGAGAAGATGGGAGGGAGGGAAGAAGAGAGAATGCAAGAGAAAGAGAGAGAGAGAGAGAGAGAGAGAGAGAGAGAGAGAGAGAGAGAGAGAACAGGAGGGAGATTTCTACAAGGAAGGAGGGAGATTTCCCACAAGGATCAGACAACTGAGCCTGCTGTTAACTGCCGGAGTCCAACCCCAGCAGGTCCAGGGGTCCCCAAAGGTGTGGACGGAGTCGGTGAAGAAGGAATGACACGGAGAGAGCGTTCAGTTGATCAGCAGCCTAGCCAGGATCTCTAGCCAGGATCTCCAGCCAAGTTCTGGTCTGGATCTCCAGCGAAGTTCTGCTTAGGATCTCCAGCCAGGTTCTGTGTCCATGTTCTCTTGCTAGGTTCTCCAGCCAGGTTCTGTAGCCATGTTCCCTTGCTATATTCTCCAGCCAGGTTCTGTCCAGGTTCTCCAGCCAGGTTCAGTCACCAGGTTCTAGTCAGGTTCTCTTGCCAATTTCTGTAGTCAGGTTCAGTGCAGGATCTTTTGCCATGTTCTCTCCAGCAAAGTTCTTCTGTCTGTGTAGGTTCCTTCTTCTGAGTTCTGTCTTCTTCGTTCTGTGTTCTGAGTTCTGGCTCTTGCTGTCTTGTTGCATCTGTATTTATACCAGTTGATTCAATCCTATCAATCTCTATTACAAAGGTTAGGGCGTTTCTTATCTCCATTCCAGGGAGTAAAGATTATGTAGCTTAAGCATGATTGTTCATAGTTAAAGTGATTAATTACCCGCCTGGCACTTGTTAAGAGGTTTTATTCCCTCCCTAACTTCAGGGGAAAATCCCTACCTGGGGAAACAACCTTTCTCAGAGAGGAGACCTTGGTTAAAACACATAGTGCCAAGAAGGTGAGCAAACATATTAAGAACAATATGCCATATATGCCAGGTCCCTTGAAACAGCAAGGATGGACCGGCTCCCGGCAGTTAACTTTATTATAGGAAGTGTAGAGCTTGTGGTGAGCTATACATAACCTTCAGTGAAGGGGCCACTGGTCTGCTGTTTCATCCAATTGTCCCTGTGTGGAAAGCTAAGCTCAGGGTACTGTGTTGTTGTTTTTTTTCCCTAGGGAAACCAAAGATCTCTTTTAATTAAAAAGTAAAAATATTGTACTTAAGGAAACCTCCAAGTTTTAAATCATCTTTACAAATACTTATTAATGGCTCACTCAGTGCTAAAAACTGTTGTAGGCAATGTGAGTAACATACAGGCAGTGTTTTTTCTATAATAGAGCCTCAATGCAGTGAGGTGAGACAGACAAGTAAATGTCAGGTTATGGTAAATTATTTGAATAAAAATGTACACTGTAAGATGTCGGCAGGGTTTAAAGGTTAGAAATGTGTATAAATATTTGAAAATACATTTGTTTTTTAAATGAAAAAATATATATTTCAGACTCTGATTTAGTCCAATAAGTTTGTGATAGGTAGATTGACTTCTGACTCCCTCTACTCTGACATTGGCCTCTAATTTAGGGGGATTTTACCCTCATACCCATTCTCAAATACAAGTTACAGTTGATGCATCCACCTTTCTACTCACTCTCTAAGAAAGTACCACCTTTAAAGAGATCATTTCAAATATGAAATATTTTTTTTTTTACTTTTGTATGCACATAGGTAACTTTTAATATGATTTTAGGTGCCAGGTAGTGTTCCACATGTAAATGGATAGGAAAAAAGGGCCTTCTTCATTGCATCAGTATCTACTGTCCTTACTGCTAAGTCATAACACCTTAGTCTTGTTATGGGGGGATTTCCCTTTATAGTGTGCTTTTGTCTGTATTATATTTAATAATTTTCACAGTGGCCCTGTCTGTGTTTTTAGGCAAGTCAGCTGGACCTCAGCAAAGTTAAGTCACTTGTATAAGGTCACCCCTCTCAAATGTAGTGGAGCCAAAAACAGAATTCCAATTTTTCTGATCCCATTACCCCATGTGGTGATGTGTGTATGTGCGAATAAAGGTATGCTTGTGTTTTGTTCTGTAGCTGAACAGCAATTACATATTTTCCTTTAAATTTTTCTCTCTCTCAAATACCCACACACATTAAGAATAGATCATTCTTATTCTTTAAAATAGGAATAAGAATAAATTATGAATAATAATGTTTAAGAATACCAAACTGGTGAAAGAGATATGGTGATTATCTATGTACACCCAGCAGAAGAAAATATTGCTATACAGTTTAAGCCTTTTATGTGCCCTCTTTGATCCCATAATCTTCTCTGTCATTACGGGCTTTACTGTTGTGGGCTCACATATTTTAAAATGAAATATCCTTTCAAATACTAATAGTTTAGGTTGCATCTAAGAATAGTTGCATACCTATATATGTGTATTCCTATATATGTATTATGTGCATGTATACATATATGTATGTAAATGTATGCTTGATATTTCATAATTTGATTTACTGTGATTTTAATTATATCAGTAATGATACATTGCATTTTTATAGTGATTTACATTTACAAAATACTTTGAAATATTTCGTCACATTTTACCTTTAGGAACTGACACATGTGCCTTATTCCCCTGGACCTGCAAAGTATCTGAAAGTTGAATAGATAAGCATATGTGAGCCTTGTTGGTGCAAGGTAATCACTTTATTTTTTTAAATACATATTTCTTTTTATTTCAGAGAGAGGGAGCAATAGAAATATTAATGATGAGAATCATTGATTAGCTGCCTCCTGCACGACCCCCTGGGTTGGGTAACGAGCCTGCAACTCAGTCATGTGCCCTTGACCAGAATCGAACCTGGGAACCTTCAGTCTGCAGGCTGACGCTCTATCCACTGAGTCAAACAGGCTAGGGCATCACTTTCAATATTTCCCTATTCTAACCACTGTATGAATCATTGTTCAGAATTCTCTTTTCTGAATAGGCATGAATGTGAAACAATGGGGTATTATTACACTACTTCATTGTAATCAAATGCACCACCTATATGCATAAACACATTTTAATTCATGACACATTATTTGATATAAAAGGTTGACCTGTATTTCATTAAGAACAACACCTGCAGGTTTCTTGGAACTTCTTGACATCCTTAGCCATTCTCATGAATCAGATTTTCTACTATGGTTCCTTTCTTATTTCTGGTTAGATAGAGCTGCATGAATTATCCCCCCTCTGTTTCATTCCTTAGCTTTTCCAGAGCTACATTTTGCTCTGGGAAGGGGAAAGAAAAGTCAACCGATTTTCTTCCTCAGACTTACAATGGGTGTGACATTTTCTGTAATACATTTCAGGCCATTATTCAGCAATTTATGATCTTTAGCCTGTTTTTTCACCTAAGGCTAAATCATCACTTTTATATTAGGTATAATACAGTTCCTGGGGGAATGTGTGAAAGACTGAGGAATAGTTGAATTGGAAGAAAAGTAAAATTTACCTTTGACAAGTGGGTCTATGCTAAGTGATGTAAGGAAATTAATGAAAAATGAAAAGGAAAAGCTAAGGCTAGCTGACATATTGATTCAGAAGATATTTATTAATAGTTGCTCAAGAAGAGTAAAAGGTAACTTTACCACAATATAGGATAAATGAAACTAGATGTCATACACTGATATAAAAAATGAAAAATGAAACAGGGTAGTAACCCCAAACTCACAGGGAAGGAGGTGATTCAACTGTATTTAGTAGCAAAATTCTGTGGGCCTTAATAGAGATTTCACTTTTGAGAATGTAGTGGGTAATGATGTATCCTGGATGAAGGCATACAAAAATCTGTTTTTGTTGCCTGGATCTATTACATTACCAAGTACAATATTTATGGTAATTATTAAATTTTAAAGAACTAATTATGTCCATGAACCTCAAAGAGATGGATCTATTAGTTAAGAAATACCTAACTGGTAAAAGAATAGTGCAGTGATTACCTGTGTACTCATCACCCAACTGAAAAAAAAAATAAAACATTACTTAGAGTTCAAGACTTGAACACCATTTCTGCTATTTGGAAATCTGAAAATCTTTCATTTGGACTAAATGAATTCCCTTAGGTAGTTAGGGCTATGAAAGACGATTTGTTCCACAGTTAGCCATGCCGCTTGGGAAGGTGGTGTTTAATATTCTATGAATTACCAAAGTTCCAAAGTTAAGTAGAAGGCTTTCTAAGAGGAAGGATGAGGAGCAGTATTTCAAACCCAGGCTAATATAGCTAAAATATTTTCAAACTTGCACTCCATGAACTTTCTAGCAAATTGTCAAATTTCAAATTGAGCTTCCCGCTTTATCTTGAATATTGGGCTTAAGGCTAGCTGACATATTGATTCAGAAGATATTTATTAATAGTTGCTCAAGAAGAGTAAAAGGTAACTTTACCACAATATAGGATAAATGAAACTAGATGTCATACACTGATATAAAAAATGTAGTGTTTCCTCCCAGTGATACAGACTGCTAACATGGAATCACTTTGGCATCATAACACAACAAAATACTTGACAATATTGCCATGTAATCCTTTTGCATGAAAGTGGGATGGACTAAGTCTAGCCTGACAACACAGTGGTTGGTAAAAATTATAGTTCAGCTGACTACTTAGCATTGAAAGCAAAAATAAGCATGTAATTCCTTAAAACAAGGGATAGTTTATGAAATAAACATTTTCTGCTTTAGAAAAAAAGCTTTATGAAATTCAAGAGGGTTTTGTTTTTAAACATTACTTACTAATTTCATTTAACCATAAAAATAACTCAAGGTTTTTCCCTCAGAGTGCTCCATACTGTTGCATATATAATATTTAATTAGATGATTCATTAAATTTATGAATGTTTTCAACTCATGTTGAATATAACCTATTAAATTTTAATTTTAAATGACAGTGTAACCTCCTTTGGAGTAACCCTGCTTAGGCTGGCTGTGACTCAGACATTTATATATTTTGCCGATGCTGCTGGGGTTACATGTACACAAGAGACAACTGAACAGCTTGTTTCCCTTCTACTCTTAATCTGTTTTAGCCCAGGTATAACTTATCAACTTTTCTTTGGTGCTCTGTCCAGTGATCTGCACATAGGTATTCAACAAATGCTAATTGATGAACATATTTCTGTTTGAGCAGCCAGTGTAGTCAAATGGAATAATTGCTAGATTTTAAAAAGTCAGGTGTTCTAGCTCTGTCTATAAGAATATGTGCAATCTTGGTCTATCCCCTTTCTTCCCTTTTTTACCTATCCCCCTCCCTCACCTCCCTTTCCTTCGACAAGCATCAGCTTATTCTCTGTATCTGTGGGTTTGCTTTTTAGATTTCATATCTAAATGAAATCATATGGCATTTGTCTTTCTCTGTCTGACTTTTTTCACTTAAGGTAATACCCTCAAGGTCTACCCATGTTTTGCAAAGAGAATGTTTTCATTCTTTTATATTGTTGAGTTTTTGGGCCTCCTTTGGGCCTTAGTTTTCTTACCTAACATCTGAATATCTTAGACTCAATAGTTTTTGAAAACACCAGTCCAGGATTAACCTTCTGTAGTTTGATAACTCCCTCACCCCTCATTCTGCCTACTGTGTTAGTTCCAGCTATATCTCCAGTGGAGATGCTACTATATAATTTACCTTAATGTCAGTCAGATAAGTATGTGTTATGCTTTCAGTTTTTTTCAGATTCATCAATAACTTCCACATTGAAATTTAAGAAAAATAAAAGTAGCCTGTTCCTGTAAATGGAAAGAATTGCTACATACTTGAACATTGCTACATATTTTAAATCTGGATCATCAAGCTAAACACACTTCTGGTTAGAAATAGCCTTTACCTTCCTGTCCTCAAATTTTCCCCATAAACATTTCCTGGCTTCTTCCTTTTAGGACTTTGCTGGAGAGTCAGGAAGACTTGCTTTCAGATCTCCACCTGCTACAAAATCTCTGTGTCAATGAGGGCCACTCATTTCTCAAATCACACCCCAGTTTCTTCAACTGTCAAATCAGGAAGCTTTATTTGATGATATCTAGAATCCATTATATTCTGATTCTATATGAATCTATGTTTGGGGATATCAATTATTTAAAGATAAGGACAGACAAAATATCTTTTAATGAGCACCTACTATGCGCCAAAATGGTAGGTATACTTTAGAGTTAAGAAAACTGAGGACTGCCCTAGCCCGCTTGGCTCAGTTGATAGAGCTTTGGCCTGGGGACTGAAGGGCCATGGGTTTGATTGAGAGCAAGGGCATATGCCTGGGTTGCGGGCTCAATCCCCAGTAAGGGGCATGTGCAGGAGGCAACTGATCAATGATTCTTTCTCATCATTGATGTTTCTATCTCTCTCTCTCTCTCTCCCTTCCTCTCTGAAGCCAATAAAAATATATTTTAAAAAAAGACATAAAACTGAGGACTGAGGTTGGTTATCATTAATAAACTAGCAAAACTACAAATGACAGAGTCAGGACTGAAATATGTGTCTATATGATTCCATAAGCCATACTGGGTGGGCAGGGAAAGGGATCTGTTTTATTTTATTTTATTTGGTAGGTGATGGGGAACAAGTTTTTGAGCAAGGGTTAGTTTCATAAAAGGCATAATTTTAAAAGGTCAGCATGAAGGTATGCCTAGAGGATAGCAGCCATTTTAAATTCATCTCTTTCAACATCTAACAGTATTTAGCAAATGGTAGATACACAATTGATGTTTATTAAATGAATGGAGGAATGCATGGATGGATGGATAGAAAAAGGAATGATGGTCATGAATAAGAGAAGAAATCAGAGAAAGGAGATGTACTAGTGATGACACTACTGTGATAATCTGGACAGGAAGTAATAAAACTTTGAACTAGAGTGGTGGCCATTGGAAAGTACACATGCAAGGACGAAAAAATGACTGGACCAGGAAATCAATTAGATGTGGGCCTGAGAGAAGCCAAAAATGACCCCAAAGTTTTGAAGCCTTGTTGGTTGCCAAAATGGTTTGCTACTATTCTCAGAATTCAGGTGGCCACCTTGTAGTCTAGCATCTATTTCCAAGTGCAGTGGAGGTCTGCAAACAATAGAAAACAAATGGAACTCAGTACTGTCTGAATGAGTTGTAAAACTGAATCTATTTATATTTGAGTTTGACCTACATAAGGACCAAAATACAGTGAAGGGGAGGTGGTGGAAAAATAGACAATATATGTCTCATGTGGCAGTTAACTGCAAGAGGCTGTTGTTGCTATTGATTTTTAAAAGAACTATTTTCTGCCTCATTTCCCCCTTTTCTTTCTTTAATCAGTATGTCTGCTGATTGGTATTGAACTGGATACCACTTATTCATGTGTAGGGAGTCTTCTGGCTGAAGACTAAAAAAGTAGAAATCATTGGCAATTATCAAGGTGACTGTACTGGTCCAAGTTATATAGCTTTCACTAAGTGAATACCTCATCAGTGAAGTTACTAAGAATAAAGAGGTGATGAACCTTACCAGTACCATCTTTGATGCCAAAGAGGCTGATTGGTTGCAAGTTTGATGATGCCACAGTGCAGTCAGAGTGAAGCACTGGCCTTCCAAAATGATTTGTGAAAAGGGAAAGCCTATTTAGGGGAGAAAAATATAAAATGCAGTAATTAGTGTTCCAGCCTACTTAAATGATTCACAGTGTCAGGCCACCAAGGATGCAGGAACATCACTGATCTTAATATCCTGAGAATCATTAAGGAGCCTACTACAGAAGCCATCATCTATGGCCTGGATTAAAATGAAACAAACAAACAAAAAGCTTTAAAAAAGAGAAAAATGTGCTGATCTTTGACTTGGGTTATGGCACCTTTGATGTATCTATCCAAAACATCAAGGAAGACATCTTTGAAGTAAAATCCACGTCTGGTAACAACCTCCTGGATAGGGAAAACTTGGATAACTTGTGGTGAAGCACCTGATTGAAGAGTTCAAATGCAAACACAAGAAGGATATAGCCTCCAACAAGTGGGCAGTGTTGTGCCTCCAGACTGCCTATGAGAATGCAAAATGTTTCTTGTTTCTTTTTTAATGCCAGAATTGAAATTGATTCATTCTTGAAGGATGTGGATTTCTACACTTCCATTTCCTGAGCCCACTTTGAGCAGTTCAGTGCTCTTTCCCATGGTATCATAAAGCTAGTAGAGAAATCTCTGAAGGATGCCAAATTTGACAAAAGCCAAATTAATGAAATTGTGTTAGTGGGTGGTTCCACTTGTATCCCATAGTTCAAAAAATTGCTGAAAGATTTCTTGAATTGAAAGGAGCTCAACAAGACCATCAACCCAGAGGAGGCAGTGGCATATGGCACAACTACTATACAAGAACCTATTCTCGAGGAGACGGAAGATGGCGGCAATATAGGCAGACGCGTCCAAGGTCCTGTCAGGAGCAAATGGAGTGAGCAGCTGAAACTAATAACACCCACCCTGAATTGGCGAAATTGCTCAGCTGGTGAGACGGTTTGCAGCCAGGAAGAGCAGAACGTCCCTGGAAAGGTAAAAAAAACCCAGGGATTTGGGCAGGAAAGTTTGCCAGACCTCTGAGCCCAGAGAGTTGGAGGGAGACCGCGTGGCAGACAGCCGCGTCCCTTGGGACAGGCACAGCCCCTGACGGGGGAAAGGAGAACCGCGGGATTCCTGGCACCGCTGGGGGAATTGAGAACTGGGTTCTGTGATCACGGAGGACTGAGCCTAAAGGGGACAGCCTGAAGAGCTGACCAGACCATGCAGTCCCGGTAAGAGAAGAAGCTTACAGAAACCAAGCCTTCCCCGTTTCCGCGGCCGGCGTTTGTTTGTTTGTTTTCACTGAATCCTGTTCATGGGACATTTCGGATACAGACACTCACCTGTGCTGAAGAGAGGGAGAGGGTGTGGAGGAGTGGAATCTGGGGAGAGACTGAGGAGAGAAGGGGGGCCGGGAGAGGTGGCAGCGAATTGAGTGCTGAGACACTCCTGAGCCCAGGTCTGGGGAAGCCATTCGCTCTGGAGAGTGAGACTCCTCCCCCCAGCCCCCAGGCAAGGAGCACAGCCACAACCAGATTCCACTCTGAACGAGATCAAGGATTAAAATAACCTGATCAGTCCCTGGGAGTTAACAGGGTTTGGCCTATAGAGGGATTTTCAATCCCAGCAACAACACAGAGCCGGTAACTAACTATTACACAGCCAGCTCTGGGCAGTGAACTTCCACTGGACATAGAGGCCTTATAGCCTCAGAGGCCAACCCCAGAACACTGCCACCCAGAGGCTGACCCACAAACTGACTCTCTGCTAAACACAAAATAAGGCAGTCTGGGAAACAAATGCGGCCTGCTTTAAAATAAGGACTGTGGTTTACAACACAGAGGAACGGTGTATCACAGGGAAACTCAACACTCTCCTGAATACCTGGCAGGTCTAAGGCGAGCCACACTGAAGAATAGAAGAACCGAAGGACCTTCACTACTGCAATTTTTTTTTTCTTTTTTCACCTTTTAACTAAGAAACCATTTTTTTTCTTTTTTTTTCTTTCTTCTTTTTTTTCTTTTTTTATCTTCTTTTTCCATCACCTGATTTTACCCTTTTAATTACTACCTTCTTATTTTTAATCAGTATTATTACTGCTACCATTTTACCATTTTTTAAAGTGCCATTTTATTTTCTCTTTATTTTATTTTGGGATTAGTGTTCTCCATTCTATTTTCATCGTAATATTATTGGTTGTTTCTAGTTTGCATTCATCTCCAGGGAGCTGTTGCTGGAATTTGTTGGGATTAGTGGCGGTTCTATAGGAGTATTCTCCTCATATAAAAAGTCTCTTCCCCTCTTCCACTTCATTCTCTCTTTTCGCTCTTTTTTTTTCTTCTTTTCTTTTCTCGCTTTTATTTTCCCCCGTCCTTTTTCCCAATTTCATTTTTGCACTCCTTTTTTTGGTCCCCACTTTTCTTTTCTTTTTTCTCTTTTATCTTTTTCTCTTCCTTCTTCCTTATCCCCTAACTCTCTTAATTCGGGTGGTCACCTTTATTTGGGGTTATTAATATCGTGAATATATTTGTGTATAGTGCCTGGTACGTGGTGCCTTGTTGTGTTGTATTTTGTGCCTTTAAATCAACACAGCAGATCCAAGCAACAGCAACCTCCTGAGCACCACACCCTCTGCTGAGGAACAGCAGCTGTACGTGAAACCTCGCCCCACCAGCCAGAAGAGCCACCACAGCTGTGAACAGCACCCACCAGAGGAGCTGCTGTCAACTGAAGAGCAGCTGCTACCACAACCGCCTGAAGAGCAACCACAGACCAAGGAGTCACTGCCACCCAGGGAGCAGCCACTGAACGACTCAAAGTCTAGACATGTCAGTGAGATCAAACATGGGTAGACAAAGAAACCCCCAAAGGAAAGAGAAGGAGGACTCTCCAGAAAAGCAGCTAAGTAATACAGAGGCATGCAACATGACAGAAAAAGAATTCAGAATAAGGGTCCTAGAGTGCATAAACCGGATGGAGGAAAAAATCGACAACCTCTGCAAGAAGCAAGAAGAAACAGATGAAAAAATCAATAACATATGGAAGAAGCTAGAAGAAACAAATGAAAAAATCAACAACTTAAGTAAGACCCAAGAAGAAATGAAGAGTGATATAGCTGCAATGAAAAACTCCATTGAAAGTATCAACAGTAGACTAGGAGAAGCGGAGGACCGAATTAGTGAATTAGAAGACAAGGAAGCAAAACACACCCAAAATGTACTGCAATTGGAGAAAAAAATTAAAAGACAGGAGGAGAGCCTGAGGGAGCTTTGGGACAACATGAAACGAAACAACATATGAATAATAGGGGTACCAGAACAACAGAAAGATGAACAAGGATTAGAAAACCTATTCGAAGAAATAATATCAGAAAACTTCCCTGAGGTGGGGAATAAAAAATTCACACAAGCCCAGAGAGTACCAAACAAGGTGAACCCGAAAAGACCCACACCAAGACACATCATAATTACCATGGCAAATGTTCAGGACAAAGAGAGAATCTTACAGGCTGCAAGAGAGAGACGGAAAGTTACATACAAGGGATCTCCCATTAGATTGTCAAATGATTTCTCAACAGAAACACATCAGGCCAGAAAAGAATGGACAGAAATTTACAAAGTGATGCAAAGCAAAGGACTGAATCCAAGAATACTCTATCCAGCAAGGCTATCATTCAAACTTGAAGGGGAAATAAGAAGCTTCACAGACAAAAAAAGGCTAAGGGAGTTTATCACCACCAAGCCAGCAATGCAAGGAATGCTAAAGGGACTGGTATAAAAAGAAGAAATAAAACGCTCAGAAAGAAAACAGCCACACAAAAATAGAAATGGCTACAAACAAGTAGCTTTCAATAATAACTTTAAACGTAAACGGACTAAATGCTCCAAACAAAAGACATCGAGTGGCTGAATGGATAAAAAAACATGACCCATACATCTGCTGTCTACAAGAAACCCACCTCATTAGAAGGGACTCACACAGACTGAAAGTGAAAGGATGGAAAAATATCTTTCAGGCAAATGGAAAGGAAAAGAAAGCTGGGGTAGCAATACTTATATCGGACAAAATAGACCTCAAAGTGAAGGCCTTAACAAGAGATAAGGAAGGCCACTTCATAATACTAAAGGGATCAATAAAACAAGAAGATATAACCCTGGTAAACATATATGCACCCAATGCAGGAGCACCCAAATTCATAAAAAAACTCCTGGAAGATATCAAAGGAGAGATCGACAACAATATAATCATAGTAGGGGACTTTAATACACCACTGACAGCACTGGATAAGTCCTCTAGACAAACAATCAGCAAAGATACAGCAATCCTAAATGACTCACTAGATCAGATGGACTTAATTGACATCTTCAGAACACTTCACCCCAATGCCACGGAATATACATTCTACTCAAGTGCTCATAACACATATTCAAAAATAGACCATATATTGGGTCACAAGCAAAGTATCCCCAAATTCAAGAAGATTGAAATCATAAAAAGCGTCTTCGCAGACCACGATGGCATAATATTAGAAATAAACTACAATAAAAACAACCCAAAATACTCAAACACCTGGAAGCTGAATAGCATGCTATTAAATATTGATTGGGTTACCAATGAGATCAAAGAAGAAATTCAAAACATCCTGGAAACTAATGACAATGAAAACACAACAATCCAAAACCTATGGGACACAATGAAAGCAGTCCTGAGAGGGAAGTTTATAGCTCTACAGGCCTATCTCAAAAAACAAGAAGAAATGGTAGTAAGTCATCTAACTCTACAACTCAAAGAATTAGAAAGAGAGCAACAAGAAAACCCCAGAGTGAGCAGAAGGAAGGAGATAATAAAGATTAGAGCAGAAATAAATGACATAGAGACCAAAAAAACAATACAGAAAATCAATGAAACCAAGAGCTGGTTCTTTGAAAGGATAAACAAGATTGACAAACCTCTAGCCAGACTCACCAAGAAGCAAAGAGAGAGGACCCAAATAAACAAAATAAGAAATGATAGAGGCGAAATAACAACAGACCCCACAGAAATAAAAATGATTGTTAAAAAATACTATGGACAGCTCTACTCCAACAAACTAGACAACCTGGAGGAAATGGACAAATTCCTAGAAAAATACAACATTCCAAAACTCAATCAGGAAGAATCTAAAAATCTCAACAGGCCAATAACTATGGAAGAAATTGAAGCAGTCATCAAAAAGCTTCCAGCAAACAAAAGCCCAGGACCAGACGGCTTCACAGGGGAGTTTTACCAAACATTCAAGGAAGAACTAAAACCCATCCTCCTCAGACTACTACAAAAAATTCAAGAGGAAGGAACACTTCCAAGCTCATTCTATGAAGCCAGCATCACCCTAATACCAAAACCAGGTAAAGACAACACAATGAAAGAGAATTACAGGCCAATATCCCTCATGAACATAGATGCCAAAATCCTCAACAAAATCTTAGCAAATCGGATCCAGCAGTACATCAGAAAGATCATACACCATGACCAAGTAGGATTTATCCCAGGGATGCAAGGATGGTACAATATCCGCAAATCAATAAACGTGATACATCACATAAACAAATTGAGAGAGAAAAACCACATGGTCATATCAATTGATGCAGAAAAAGCATTTGACTAAATTCAACACCTATTTTTGATAAAAGCTCTCAGCAAGGTGGGAGTAGAAGGATCATACCTCAACATAATAAAAGCCATGTATGACAGGCCCACAGCCAACATCATACTCAATGGACAAAAACTAACACCATTTCCCCTAAGAACAGGAACAAGACAGGGATGCCCCCTCTCACCACTCCTGTTCAACATAGTACTGGAAGTGTTAGCCATTGCAATTCAGCAAGAAGAAGAAATAAAAGGCATCCAAATTGGAAAAGAGGAAGTAAAACTGTCCTTATTTGCAGACGACGTGATATTATACACACAAAACCCTAGAGACTCCATCAAAAAGCTACTAGACTTAATACATGAATTTGGCAATGTAGCAGGATACAAAATTAACCCCAAGAAATCTGAGGCATTTCTATACACCAATAGTGAACTTTCAGAAAGAGAGATTATAAAAACAATCCCGTTTACCATCGCACCAAAAAAATTAAGCTACCTAGGAATAAACTTAACTAAAGAGGTAAAAGACCTATACTCAGAAAACTACAGGACGTTGAAAAAAGATATAGAGGAAGACATAAAGAGATGGAAGAACATACCGTGTTCATGGATTGGTAGAATCAACATCATTAAAATGTCCATACTACCCAAAGCAATCTATAAATTCAACGCACTTCCAATTAAAATACCAATGGCATACTTCAGAGATCTAGAACGAACTCTCCAAAAATTCATCTGGAATAAAAAAAGAGCCCGAATAGCTGCAGCAATCCTGAAAAAGAACAAAGTAGGTGGGATCTCAATACCAGATATCAAGTTGTATTACAAAGCCACTGTTCTCAAAACTGCCTGGTACTGGCACAAGAATAGGCATATAGATTAATGGAATAGAATAGAGAGCCCAGAAATCGGCCCGAACCAATATGCTCAATTAATATTTGACAAAGGAGGCAAGAACATACAATGGAGCCAAGATAGTCTCTTCAATAAATGGTGTTGGGAAAATTGGACAGATATATGCAAGAAAATGAAACTAGACCACCAACTTACACCATACACAAAAATAAACTCAAAATGGATAAAGGACTTAAATGTATGACAGGAAACCATAAAAATTCTAGGAGAATCCAAAGGCAACAAAATCTCAGACATATGCCGAAGCAATTTCTTCACTGATACAGCTCCTAGGGCACTTGAAACTAAAGAAAAAATGAACAAATGGGACTACATCAAAATAAAAAGCTTCTGCACAGCAAAAGAAACCATCAACAAAACAATGAGAAAACCCACTGTGTGGGAAAACATATTTGCCAATGTCATATCTGATAAGGGCCTAATCTCCAAAATTTATAGGGAACTCAGACAACTTAACAAAAGGAAGATAAACAATCCAATCAAAAAATGGGCAAAGGACCTAAATAGACACCTTTCAAAAGAGGACATTCAGAAAGCCAAGAGACATATGAAAACATGCTCAAAGTCACTAATCATCTGAGAGATGCAAATCAAAACAACAATGAGGTACCATCTCACACCTGTCAGACTGGCTATCATCAACAAATCAACAAACGACAAGTGCTGGAGAGGATGTGGAGAAAAAGGAACACTTGTGCACTGCTGGTGGGAATGCAGACTGGTGCAGCCACTATGGAAGACAGTATGGAGTTTCCTTAAAAAACTGAAAATGGAACTCCCATTTGACCCTGTGATCCCACTTCTAGGAATATATCCCAAGAAACCAGAAACACCAATCAGAAAGGATATATGCACCCCTATGTTCATAGCAGCACAATTCACCATAGCTAAGATCTGGAAACAGCCTAAGTGCCCATCAGTAGATGAATGGATTAGAAAACTGTGGTACATCTACACGATGGAATACTATGCTGCTCTAAAAAGGAAGGAACTCTTACCATTTGCAACATCATGGATGGAACTGGAGAGCATTATGCTAAGTGAAATAAGCCAGTCAATGAAGGAAAAATACCACATGATCTCACTCATTCATGGATAATAGAGACCATTATAAACTTTTGAACAATAATAGATACAGAGGCAGAGCTGCCTCAAACAGATTGTCAAAGTGCAGCAGGAAGGCCTGGGAGGGTTGGGGGGCAGGAGGGAGGGGGGTAAGAGATCAACTAAAGGACTTGTATGCATGCATATAAGCATAACCAATGGACATAAGACACTGGGGGATAGGGGAGGCTAGGGGACTATGTAGGGCGGGGGGATAAAATGGACACATATGTAATACCCTTTGTAATACTTTAAGCAATAAAATAATAAAAAAAAGAACCTATTCTCCTGGTTGACAAATCAGAGAATGTAATGTGCCTGATCTCCTGACCTTGATATTAGCCCTTTCTCCCTGGGCATTGAAATGGCAGGGAGGATGTGACATCCCTTATCCAGAGAAACACCACTGTTTCTACAAAGCAAATTCAGATGTTCACAACTTACTTCGACAAGAGACCACTGTCTTAATGAAAGTGTATGAGGGAGAAAAGGCTTTACCTAAGAGGAAGAAACTGCTTGGCAAGTTCATGCTCCTGGAATTCTTTAGCTTACTAATGTGGCATTCCTAAAATACAGGTGACCTTTCACATAGACAACAACATCATTATAAATATAAATGTTGCCAATGAAAGTACTGGCAGGAAGAACAAAATCAACATTACCAACCAAGACTGTTTGGGTATACATGATATTGACCAGATTGTAAAAGAAGCAGACAATATGAATTAGAATATGAAGTTAATAGAGATAGGGTAGCACTCAGAAATACTATAGAATCCCACATGTTCAACGGCATGAATTTAGTAGAAAAGCTATGAAAGGAAGGTTTCTTGAAAAGTTCCAGGAAGTATTAAGCTGCCTCGAGTATAACCAGGTTGCTGAATGAGATGAGTTCAAGCAGCAAGAGTTTGAAAGAGTCTTCAGTCTGAGAGTCATCAGGCTTTACTATGTAGTAGGTTCTGGCCGCTGTGGCTCCCACAGCTCAGAGGAGCTAAAGTCTAGTTTTGATGAAGGGCACTAAGCAGTTATTCTTTGGAAAGACTTTCCTGTTCTCTACAGCCTTTTATGAAGTTTCTATTGCAATATTTCATGTTAGTTTACAGCATCAGTGTGTATGAAAAAGGAGAGTCAAAACCTAGTTTAATGCTAAGAATTTGTAAGTTTATTCAACATTTTAATATTACTGCTTCTACATCTTGTGGGTTTGTGAAATTCAAGACATTTTTTAACACTTGAAGTTTATGTATGACCACTTGTTTTGGAATTAGCACTTATAAAATATTGAAACACTTAACTTTGGTAATAAGAACAAGGTTGCATTACCATCCCACAGTCTCACCTCTTTAATAACAATGACTGCTTGTAAGCAAATATCACGGTCTCAAACTTGTATAAACTTTTTTAAAATCCTCACCCAAGGATATGTTTTTATTGATTTTAGAGAAAAAGAAAAGGAAAGAGAGAAAACTTTCATGTGAGAGAGAAACATCAATTGGTTGTCACCTGTACATGTCCTGACCAGGGATTGAACCTGCAATTTAGGTATGCCTGACCGAGAAACAAACCCACAACCTTTTGGTGTATTAGAAGACACTCTAAGCAACTGAGTCACCCAGCCAGGGCTGTAAAACATTTTTTTTCCTACTCATCTGTATGCTACATTAGAGTTTACCTCTTTTAGTCACATTTCTGTGTGTTTCTTCAAAAAAATCTTCATAACCCACTGATGTCTGTAAGGATAAGAAAAAGGCCTCTTTTTCCTTACTGTAACCTTCCATAAGCTATGATAAGCACCTGGTAATTAAACCCCAAGATTGTTAGCTCCTCTGATTTAAACGCCCCTCTGTTCAAACTGAGGGACAAGATAAGCTACTTTCAAGGCTACATTCTTGACTACACCTCCTCCCTGCGGTTTTTACAACTCAGGAATAATTAGTTGAAAATTCCCTTTTACCACCCCTTCAAACCGTTTTTGTTGTTATTAATAACTCACCCAAGGATAGTTTTTCCATTGATTTTTTTAAAATATATTTTTATTGATTTTTTTACAGAGAGGAAGGTAGAGAGATAGAGAGTTAGAAACATCAATGAGAGAGAAATATTGATCAGCTACCTCCTGCACACCCCCTACTGGGGATGTGCCCATAACCAAGGTACATGCCCTTGACCAGAATCGAACCTGGGACCCTTCAGTCCGCAGGCTGACGCTCTATCCACTGAGCCAATCCAGTTAGGTCTCCATTGATTTTTAGAGAGAGTTGAAGGGAGAGGAAGAGACAGAGAGAGAAAAACATCAACGTGAGACACATCGATTGGTTGCCTCCTGCACCTGCCCAAACTGGGGCTAGGGATCCAGCCTGTAACCTTGATACATGCCCTTGACCAGAATCAAACCCATGAGCCCTTACTCTATGGGCTGACATTCTAAACACTGAGCAAAACTGGCTAGAGTCAAGCAAGCTTATTTTGCATTCCATAACTTTTACTCTAAGCATGTTTTACAGGCTTTGGAAAAATACTGATAAGACACCTCCCTAGGATATCTGCTGGACTGTCTCAGCCCCAAATCTCCCTCCCTTCCTTGTCACCTAGCAACAGTAGCCATTATCCTTTAAAAGGGGAAGCCCCTTTTTGTTTCTTGTCCTTGTATTGATTAGCAATGCACCGGCCGTTTCCCTTTGGGAAAAGTAAAATAAACTCCATATTTCTGCATCTATCTCTTCTCTTAGTTGAGAATTCTTTCACAGCCTGGGTCACCGACCAACAATGTCCTCATCTCTCAATTTACAGGAAAATTACAATCCTTCCCAGGTCCAAGTTGCTGCTTGTGATTTTAAGTCTTCTTTTGCTTAACAAGGGCTGTATTGTTTTTTCTTATCACAGATTGCTCATACATTGACTTCTCAGTTAAACATGTGAAAACATCTGCTGTTTTAGGGAAGAAAAGATCTGTTTCTTGAACTTCTTAAACTCGGCACAATTTCCATGAAAATAAGGTTGCAATGACAACTTATAGTGAATTCTATGGCATTTGTAAGGTATAGAAAAGAAATACTTCTTTATGAATCAGAACTATGGTACCAATGGTACCATAGTTTCATTGTCATTCTTAATGGTAGGAGTATATTTAATTTACTTAAAACAGAGAAAGCATAATACCACCAGCCACAGGATACTGACATTAGGAGCAGCTATAATAGAATTAGAAGGAAACAATAAGGTAACATTAATTTTGGTTGGGTGAAATATAGTATTTTCTTAAGTAGGTCAAGTTTCCTTTCTTCTATGTGTTTAGAATATTGAAAGCAGAACTGACCATAGAGTAGAACCTAAATCCAGAGAAGTGAGTATTTGACTTCCTGGCTCAGTGGATGGTGATAAACATGTACATAAATCAAGGGAAGAAATATCCTACTTAAGGAAAATTCAGTTTTCTAATATATTAATTGTACATATTAATTTAGAGTATTGAATTAACAAATCAATCTTTGAATGAAATCAGTTTAAAGTACTGTGTTGACCTACTGGAGCCCACATTTTAGGGAAGCAGTAATGGCAAAAGCAGAGAGCTGAACATGTGAAGGTAACAAGACAATCCAGAGTGGCTGAGGGTATCATACTGGCTTCAGAGGAGTAGATAAGGGGAGCATGGTAGACCTAGGAAATGGCCTGGCAGTAGGAGTTGTGCTCCATTCATTGTAGTTACCTTCCTCCTCCTTTCCAAGGGTAGGAATGGGTCCGGATCCTTAGGGCCTTAAAACTGGGTATTTCAAGAACAGGAAGTTGTGAGAAGTGGTGGGTCAAGGACCAAATAAGCAATGGTGTCGGTGGTAGTGTGGAGGTGGTTAAATACCACAGGGAAAAATTAAGGTGGGATTTCCAAAGTTCATGAAAATAGTAAGTAGCAAGCTTCCATGAGAGGAAAGGCAAAACAAAGCTTCTGTCAGCTACCATGGCCATAGTTTGGAAGAAGCTCATTGAAATTGAGGGAACAGGAAATAACGTCAACCACAGGAAGTGCTGTATGAGTTTGCTAGGACTGCTGTAACAAAGTACCACAGAATGGATGACTTAACCAACAAAAGTGTATTTGCTCACAGTTCTGGAGCCTGGAAGTCTAAGATCAAGGTGTCAGCAGAGTTTTTCTTTTTCTGAAGGTTGTGAGGAAAGGATCTGTTCCAGGACTCTCTTCTTGGCTTATAGATGGTCATCTCCCTATGTCTTCACATGGTCTTCCTTATGAATGTGTCTGTGTCCTGATGTTCTCTTCTTATAAGGACACCAGCCATATTTTAGCACCCACCCTAATGTCCTCATTTTAACTTAATAACTTCCATAAAGATCCTGTCTCCAAATATGGTCATATTATGAGAAAGTTAGGGTTAGGACTTCAACATATGGATTTTGGGGAAAGACACAATTCAGCTTATAACAAGTGCCTTGGTTTTAATAAACATCATCTCCTTCTCTAAGTGACCACTGTACTCTGAGCCAGATAAAACAGATGAACAAGATAGCTCTTGCTCTTAGAATGCTTACTATTTATTGGGGTAGGTATTTGGGTATTCATTCTCCCTTGGCATCTAACTAAAGGTTCCAAGAACTTGGAAATTGGAATAAGCCTAGGAAAATAAATGAAAAGATTTGGAGAGTGTGCTGACACAACCCAAGCAGAAGAAAAATTAGATGGGCGAAGGAAGATGCAAAATTATATTTGTCAGTGGAGAATCTAGACAACATCAGTGGTAGAATCATACAAGCCTAAGAAGTATTAATATGGAGATGTCTCAAATACAAATGTAATTATATGTTTGCATTACTTTCAATGAAAATGAGCCTTTGACTGACTTTGGTTGTTGCTAAACATTAGATACACTGCCTTGATGACAGCTTTTATTTTTTCATACAAAACTGACAGGATACTAGTTTTTATCCACCTGTCTTATATGAATTTAGTGGTATTTAGAACTAAATGATTTTCCAGAATCTCACAATAGTAACATAATTTCACTCAAGAGGCAGGAATGAATAACTTCTGTAGTATTCCACAAAACAAGGCCTAACTCAATACTTTCAAGCTATTGGCAATTATTTCTGTACAGAGAAAAAATATACTATGCTGGACATAGTAATTGCTCAATAAAATAGCTCATTGACTAATGAATTCTTACATTTTATGGCCTTTAAAAAAAAACATATACTACTGGTGGGTTTCCAACATTATTAATGAAAGTCTAAAGGCCAGTACTTATAAAAGACCATTAGATTTAATTAATCAAACATAGGTTATGTGTTCAAATATAAATTATATCTGCATACTTAACACATGCTTTCACTTTCATATAACAGTGCATTGGTGATTTATCACACACATTTATAAGATGGGTCTTTCAAATAAGGGCCACATACAATTGTGTTTACTGGTATGTCCCTCTGTTAAGATCTTGTAACAAAAGATCCAACAAATATATCAGACATTTAAAAGTTTTCACCTGACTCAATGATGCCTCGGACCCCTGCAGTGAGCTCACTGTGTACTTTGAGACTTGCCTCAAATAAATCAAAGTTATAGAGGAAAAGAATTGTTGTTCTCAGCATTCAGGTAAATTCTTCAGGAAAATTACACTGCATTCAGTTTGGGGTAGATTATTTTCACTGTGACTTATCTGTTGCCTGTTTGTATTTGGGGATGCTTGATGTCACTGCTTAGTTACTTCCCCAGATACTTTGTGGGCTGAGTTTTGAGATGTGAATTTACTTTAACATTGGCTTCAGAAGAAGTAGGACAACAGTGTCAAATCACTGTTGATTGTACATTATAAACATTCTGTTCACATGCATCTAGTTAATAAAGAGCATTGAGCCCTTTTTAGTTCCTATACATTGAGAACAGTTTCAATCAGGAGGTAACATAGAGTCTTTCTCAAGAGTGTGCTCTGTTTGAGAAGGGACATACCATGAAAGAAGACATCATAAAGTCACACGCAAATAAAAGCAGATGACTTGTAGGCATTCACCATGTAAACCTTGGTCAGGGAACTAGGAGGGAGGAGGGCTGGTTTGGTAGAGAAAGGAACTCTGGGTTCAGCTGACCCCTATGTATAGATTGTGTCTTAGCTTGCCTTTGCTCACTGAGGAAGTCATATATAATAGCAAATCCTTATATAGTACTGTGTGCCAAGCACCACTTTTATAAATATAGGCATATATGTGTATATATACACATATACACCCTAATTTGATCCTCACTAAAGCTCAAAGAGATCAATTTTACAGATGAGGAAACAAGCATAGAGAGGTTAGGGAAATCGCCCAAGGTTATACAATTAGTAAGTAGTAGAACTGGAATTTGAACCCAGGCAGTGTCTCCTAAGAAATATTTTGCACACTCAGCCCTTGCACACATACCCCATACACACACTTAGAAATATGCACATTGGGCTGGAAACGTGTCTCAGAATTCCAGCCCCAGCCCTGACCTTTATTCCCAGTTCATGCAGTTAGATGGGGGCTCTCTGTTAGTGTGTGTACTTCTCATTGAATTTTTTTGTTTTGTTTTTAAAAAATTGTGCTCCACAGCCCTGGCTTAGTGGTTGAGCATCGACCTCTGAACCAGGAGGTCATGGTTTGATTCCTGGTCAAGGTACTGCAGGCTTAATCCTAAGTAGGGGGCATGCCGGCGACAGCCAATCAATGATTCTCTCCCATCACTGATGTTTCTATCTCCCTCTCTTCCTCCCTTCCTCTTTGAAAAAAAAAATATATATTATTGATTTTTTTTACAGAAAGGAAGAGAGAGAGATAATTAAAAACATCAATGAGAGAGAAACATCGATCAGCTGCCTCCTGCACACCTCCTAGTGGAGATGTGCCCACAACCAAGGTACATGCCCTTGACCGGAATCGAACTTGAGACCTTTCAGTCCACAGGCTGACACGCTATCCACTGAGCTAAACAGATTAGGGCTTAAAATATATATTTTTAAAAATTGTGCTCCACATACTTCCCAGAAAACCCTGCTTACCTCCTTCCTGGACTGCCCTGTTACTAAACTCTTGTTGCTAAGTCTCTTTCCCTGTGGATGGCAGACATTCACTAAGTGAATGCTTTTTGTCTCCTGCCATTATCTTCTGGGTCAAATTAGTGGTGCCCTGCTGACCTACAAAAATCCAGCTATCTTCTCATCCCTCTCAGTTGGTGCCATATCCCAATAGTTATATCTGTTGTTTTTGGATGTAGATGACCTATGAAAGGTATGTGGTGACTTGTTTTATTTTTTTGCAAGGTGTAATGCACGAAGTGGAGGGGACAATGGAGACAACAGCATCCACAAAGAGCAGCAGAGAAAGTCTGCATATTGTAAAGTGACTCACTTGGAATATTATTTTCATATCAAGAGCTGAACTCCTTTCTCATTTATTAAACACTACTTCATTTCAATCCATTGAGTAAAATAGTAATAGAGTAATAAAATATAACATTTCCACTTCGCTATCCTTAGCAATGGCTTTTAAATTTAATGGTTGGTTATATTCCAGCACCTTCTCTTAAATACCGGGAATGCAGCCTATCATAGTCCATATTACAGTGGTTAAGTCCTACCTTACTTATGGATATTGGTTATAAAATTGGCCTTATAAAATAGTTGACACTTTATGTCTCCACAGTCTTTTTATGCATGTTGGGGTGTGTGGTATTTCTAAATGAGCCACAGAAAATCAGAATGACTAATATAACACAGTTTTAAGACAAAGAAAGAAAAACAGTCTGTAATGTCTTCTTCCAATAGTTCATTGAGAGCAGTGGCTCCTATGAGGAAACATGTTAAAGTGGAGAATGGTGCTCAAAGCACTTAGTCTAGCTGTCATCATTCCCATTATCTGGATGTTTGATATAATGCAAGCCACTCAGCATCATTCATCTATAGATAACTCACCTATAAAAGGTGGGTTTTGGCCAGGCCAGTGTGGCTCAGCAGTTGAGCACTGACCTATGAACCAGGAGGTCAAGGTTTGATTCCTGGTCAAGACACATGCCCAGGTTTTGGGCTCCATCCCAGGTAGGGGGCATGCAGAGGCAGCTGATCAATGATTCTCTCTCATTGATGTTTCTATCTCTCCCTCTCCCTTCCTCTCTGAAATAAAAAATATATATATTTTTTTAAAAAAACGTGGGTTTTGGAACAGTTCTCTCAAATAAATACTTGCTTAAGCTCAACTAGTAAAATTAAAATCTTATGTTGGCAAAGTTGTGTAGAAACAGGTATATATTACTGATAGTGTAAAAATGGATTCACTTAGAATAATTTGGCACCTCTTGGCCTAGACATTGGATTCCTCACATTTAAGTTTATATTAAGAAAACTAATCCAAACTGAGAAAGATTATCTCTCACTAAAATACTATTTAATAGCATGTTATTTATTTTAACACCATCTACAGAAAGAAAAAAAATTAAATGCTCAGAGATAGAATAATAGTCAAATAAATTAGTGTCTCCACTAGATAAAATATTATGTGACTACTAAAATGGTCAATGTGGAGCCTATTTTATTATAGGAGTCAGTAAATTATGATTAAGTTGGATCCAATCCATTTCACTGTATTTTTTTTCTAAATAAATTTTTGGAAGACAGCAATGCCATTTCTTTCTGTATTTTCTATGCCATTTTTGTGCTATAATAGCAGAGGTGAGTAGCTGTTATTAGAATAGGTAGCTAGTTAAGGAAGAGAGCAAATGGAATCGTGCATTATGCCTGATTCACTAGGAAGCTGAATCAGACATTAAGCTTGATTTACCAGGGACCCATAACATTCACAGGCTCCCCAGGGGACAGTTGCATCCTGCACCAAGGGGACTTAATTCCTGAAGTGGGCAAGAAGAATCATCTACTCATCATTAGCCAGTCATTAGTCGGTACTACTGAAGGAGGAATAAAAACAGTAAGGGAAATTCCTTTGCTAGGCACATGTGCAATAGAAGCCAAAATGGCACAAGGGGAGATAAGCACATGCACAGTAGAAACCAGTTGAGAAAGCAAAACTTGAGGGATGCACAGTAGGGACCAAAATGGTGACATAAAAGGGTGGGGTCTAGCTTGGAAAACCTGGGGAAAACACTGGGTTGGATAGGGGAGGACCCAGCACAAGCCGCCAAGAGCCAGGAAAGAAATTGATTAGTTTGAAAGAAAGCCTGCTCTCTCCCAAGTCCAAGGTAATACAATCAAACCTTAACAAAGGCCATCAGGAGCACATGTTAGTTCCTGTGTTTGGTCTTTTATGGGTGTGTTCTCTCTGTAGCAGCCATGTGGCTCCAAGTGCAGGTCCAAGCGGTGCCAAGTGTGAGCCCGAGTGTAGGCTTGAGCAGAGACTATGCTGGACTACCAAAGCCCAGGGTGATAGCATTACAGTTCTGGATTCTGAACCTCCTGATGGTCACTTATGCTCACTAGGCCCATGATTCATTCCATAGTAAGGCAGAGTTAAGCCACCTGGTCATGGATGAGACACTGGGCACCTGGGATCAGTTCTTTGTTTTTACTCCAATAAATCTTAGCACTACACCTCATCCTCTTATGCGTGGGTCTTTAAAATGCTTTTCTTGCGACTCCGTGGAAGAACCCTCTTCCCAATGGCAATGCTGTGACAGAGACTGTATGGTTGCAAAGCTTAAAATATTTCTACAGGGACCTTTCAGAGAAAGACTTTGCAAACAGCTGACTTAGAAGATACTTATGAAAGGAAAGCAAAGCCCTAAATTGCATATTCAGTGGATTATAATTGTAAAATTTATTTTGTATGCTCAAACTGAAAAAAATATGTACAGACAACATGCAAATAAATGGAACAGACATTGATATGGCTGGATTATAGAGTTGAAAAAACGTGATTTATTTTCCCAAATTCTTTTGATGTTCCTGTTTCGAATTACTAAACCAACATTTTAAAACTTGAATGTGTCCTTCTAGGCCAGGGTACTGTGGCAAAAGGAATGTCAATATGCTGGCCTGGGGCAAGTGCACAGAGAATGGCTATTACTGTTTAAGCACTGGCAGCCTAGTACAGTTCGCCAGTGCCAGTGATAATGATGCCACATATTATTCATATGGGATACCCTACCATAGAAAGTGTTGCTTATCTGCTTTCAATGGACAGTTCTTTCCCTGCTACACCCTTAAACTATAAGCAATTAAAGGGTTGAGTAGAGCACTGATGACAGGAATAGCCTGCTCTGTTATTCTGTTATTCTGACAGCCCAGCAGCACTGGAAGTAGCAAGATAATTTATTTGACTTACACTCCATTGGCACTTAAAAAAGTGGTACTTGCTCTTGGAACCTCTCAAGGCTTTAGCCAGTCTACAAATTAGAGAAACTAAACTAATAGGGGGTCTGTTAATATTTAAAGGGAATAGATCAAAACCAAGTCAACATAGTAGTTGCCCCCAGTGATATGAACAAGGCTCTTTATTTTAACCTCAGAATAATGTTGTGCTTTTTAGCCAAGAGGAGGATGCTAGAGTTGTAAGGTTCCAAATTGAGGAGAGACCTTCGCCAAATTAGTTAATTCCTAGACCTTACTTTCCCAACCAGAAAATGAGGCCTGCATCAGATGAGTGCTTCTCAACCAACTATGGCTATATAGAATCATTTAGCAGTCAGAATTACGGGCCAGAGGGGGGGGAGTGGAGGAGGAAGGAGGAATCAAGGCACCTTATAATCATATATTCTTTAAAATCCATTTGGATGCTTCTGATATGTATCCAGGATAAATCATTGGGCTAAATGATCTCTAAATTCCTTTGTAATTCTTTTTTAAATCTGTATATCTGTATATACCTCACATGTGTATACACATGTTGTGGGGGTATCTGTTTTATTTAGTCATCAAATGGTGATTACAAGATATGAAAATAAATTAATATTTGAAATGTATAGCTGCTATTTCTTGAACTCCTGAATATGCCAGGTACTTGCTAAAACCTCTTATTTTTTAAAGTTAAAATTGTTTGAAAATCAAAACCACAATGAGATATCACCTCATACTTGTTAGAATGTCCATTATTAAAAAGACAAGCAATAGCAAATACTGTGTGATTTCACTTATATGTGGAATCTAAAAACATTGAACTCATAGAAACAGAGTAGAATGGTGGTTGCTGGGGAATGGGACAAATTGTGAGATGCTGGTGAAAGGTTAAAAAAATTTTTCAAGTTTAACCCTCCTAACAAAACTCTAAAGTTGATACCATTGTGATCATTCCAATTGAAGCTGAAGAAACTAATGTTTATCAGGGATTAACTATTTTGCCCAAGATCATAAGGCTAGTAAAATGCAAAACTGGAAATATAACAGTTTTGTTTAAGTCCAAGGCCTAATACTCTCTCCCTATACTGTGCTTTTATAATATGTTTATTTTATTACTATTGATTTTAGACCGAGAAGGAGAGATAGAAACATCAAAATTGATTGGCTGCTGGAGATGGAACCAGCAACCCAGGCATGTGCCCTGACCTGGAATTGAACTGATGACCTCTTGGTACAAACGTTATAGACAGTTACACAGACATGAGCAGAGCAAGGACGATGGTCCAGGTTTGCTGTGTTTTTAAAAAAATCTGTATTGTTGAGATTATTACAGATGTCCCTCTTCCCCCCAACCATATACACAGTTCACCTCCATACATTTCCCACCCTCCCCCAGGCCCTCGCCACCCTATTGTCTATGTCCATAGGTAATGCATACATGCATATAAGATCTTTGTCTAATCTCTTCCTGCCTTGCCACAACCCCTTCCCTCTGATTCTATTCCATTCACCAGTTTATTCTGTTCAGATTTTTTATTCATTTGGTTTTTAGATTCAATTGTTAATAGATATGTATTTGTTGCCACTTTGCTGTTCATGTTTTTTATCGTTTTCTTCTTCGCCTTGCTCTTCTTAAAGAATACCCTTCAGCATTTCATGTAATACTGGTTTGGTGGTGATGAACTCCTTTAGATTTTTCTTATCTGTGAAGCTTTTTATCTGACCTTCAATTCAAAATGATAACTTTGCTGGTAATCTTGGTTGTAGGTCCTTGCTTTTCATCACTTTGAATATTTCTTGCCACTCCCTTCTGGCCCGCATAGTTTCTGTTGAGAAATCAGCTGACAGCCGTATGGGCACTCTCTTGTAGGTTAACTAACTGCTTTTCTCTTGCTGCTTTAAAGATTCTCTCTTTGTCTTTTGCCCTTGGTATTTTAATTATGATGTGTCTTGGTGTGGTCCTCTGTGGGTTCCACTTGTTTGGGACTCTCTGTGCTTCCTGGACTTGTAAGTCTATTTCTCTCACCAGGTGGGGGAAGTTTTCTGTCATTATTTTTTCAAATAGGTCTTCAATATTTTGCTCTCTCTCTTCTTTTGGCACCCCCATAATTTGGATGTTGGTATGCTTGAAGTTGTCTCAGAGGCTCCTTACACTATCTTCATATTTTTGGATCCCTTTTCTTTTTCTCTTCTGGTTGGGTGTTTTTTGCTTTCTTATATTTCAAATCATTGATTTGATTCTCAGAATCATCTACTTTACTATTGAATCCCTGTATATTATTCTTTATTTCAGTCAGCGTATGCTTAATTTCTGAGTGGGCCTTTTTTCATTTTTTTTTAGCACTCTCACTAAGATCCTTAAAAGTCTCACTGAGTCCCTTGGAGGATTCCAGAAGAATCTCGAGTAACCTTTTACCTGTAGTTTTGAACTCTATATCAAGTAGTTTGCTTTCTTCCATTTCTTTCATTTGTGACCTGTTTCTTTGTCTTGGCATTTTGGCTGCTTCCCTGCATTTGTTTCTATGTATTAGGTAGAGCTGCTAAGTCTCTTTGAGTTAATAATGAGGCCTTGTGTAGTAGGTGTTCTATAGGGCGCAGTGACTCAGCTTCCCCAGTCATCTGAGCTGGGAGCTCTAGGTGCAGCCCTTTGTGGCTGTGTGCACAGTCTTGTTGTAATTGAGCCTTGATTGCTGTTGGTGTCACTGGGAGGAGTTGACCTCCAGGCCAATTGGCTGTGGGGACTAGCAGGGACTACAGTAGAGAGCTGTTGTGTAGGAGACACCCCTATGGAGCAGGACTTGCTCCAGTGGGGCTTTGGTGCTCATTGAATCTGCCCCTTGAGTGTGTAGCTTATGGATGTGAAGAGTTATAATCTGGTAGGGTCTGACACTGACCACTGGGTACATTGGCTTTTGGGTCTCCAGGAAGATGCAAAGTTAGCCACTTCCTAAATTTACCCAGCAGGAGCTACAGAAAGATCTACAGATTCCTCCTCTTTGTATCAGGTTTGGAAGTGCCCAGATGAGTCCCAGCTGTGAAGCAAGGCAGGCTGGTGCTGCTGCCAGGTGTTGGGCCTTTTATTGATAGGTTTGGGTCTCCCTGACCCAGCTGCAGCTTGTTTGACAAGTTTTAGCCAGAGCAAAAACAGGCCATTCATATGTAAAAACCACTGTGCACTGCTTAGGTGGGGTTGTAAATTGTGTGGGGAGGGGTCTCAAGGAATTACCAGGGCTGAGCAAACAGATATGGCTGCCAGTCAGCCCTGCAACTGGGGAGGTCCCAGCATGAGAAAAATTATAGCTGTGAGCACCTCAGTCTGGGAGAAAGCCATGCTTGACTTCCTTCCCTGATGTCAGATAGTCCTGTTTCTCTTAGTATGTGTCTGGGTTCCCCAGAGCCTCACCCTGGTACTAGAGCTCAGAGGAAGGTGGAGCTTGTAAGTTCAGTTTGTGGTGCCAGCCTTTTAAGAGGAACAGCTGGGTCTCTAGTAACCTCTGTGTCACTGAACCCTAATCCCCAGTGATTTTTACAGCCTATAGTTTTTACTGTCTGTAGGGACTTCTTTTCCCAGCTCTGGGACCCTGGGCTAGGAGTATGGTATAGGGCTTGGACCTCTTGTTCCTCTGGGCAGCCTCTGCAGTGACTATCTCCCTGCTGATTAAAAAGGAGGCATACATGGGTGCCTGTCCAGCCCCTTCCGCACCTCTGCAACTCCTACCAGTCTCTGTGCTTTCTTCTTTACTTCTCTAGTTGTAGGACTTCCATTCAGCCAGCTTTCTATCAGTTCTGGATGATGGTTGTTCTGTATTTTAGTTGTAATTTTGATGTGGTTGTGGGAGACATCAAGTACAGGCATTTTTCTATGCTACCATCCCATCTTGGTTCTCTCCTCTGTTTTTTGTTGTTGTTGTTGTTTGGTTTTTTTGTGTTTTTTTTTTTTGTGTGTGTGTGTGTGTGTTTTTTTTTTTTTTTTTTTTTTTTTTTTTTTTTTTTTTTTTTAACAATCAGCCTAAATCGTCCTTATGCTAAAGAGGCACTTTTTTTGAGTAACAAATTCTGCACCCCTTTAGCCTAGAGAGAGAGGGAGAGAAAAACATCAATGTGAGAGAGAAACATCAATTGGTTGCCTCCTGTGCTTGCCTTTCCTGGGGATTGAACACACCATCTTTTGATGTATGGGATGATGCTCCAATCAACTGAGCCACAGGGCCCAGGGCTCACTATTCACATTTTTCATTTGTATCAGTCAGAAATTTTCAGATAAACAGAATCAGTAACACACACAGATATTTATATGTACATTTGTTTGTTCAAGAAATTGGCTTATACAATTGTGATGCTAGCAAATCTGAAACTTAGGCAGGAGTGTCTTGAAGCAGATTTTTTTCTTCTTAAGGGGAACCTCAGTTTTATCCTTAAGATCTTCAACATGTTAAATGAAACCCATACATTATAAAGAATAGTCTCCTTTACTTAAAGTCTACTGATTATAGCTGTTAACCACAGCTACAGAATACCTCCACAGCAACACCTACATTAGTGTTAGACTAGATAACTGAGTATATATAAAACTAACCATCACAACATTGCATGTGGCCTGTATGCCCACTCCAGCCGGGAAACTCCAAGGGAATATTCCCTGCTGTGACTTCTCAAAGCATTTTGTTTTCACTTCTCTTACATATTTACATACTTAATACATTTTAAATTGTCAGAATGAAGTACCAGGCACTGCATATATGTTGAGGATTCAGAAAGGAATAAGATAACACACACTGTTTGCTGTTAAGAAAAGAGGCTGCTTATAGTTTTTAGTATCATCATGTTGTATGTGTAACAGGTAATCCATTGTACCTGGAATTTAAAAGTGTCACTAATATTCAAGCCAAAATCATCAACATTTATATTATAATCTTCTTTTACTTTTTGGGTAAATTTCATGATAGATCTATTATGAACATAAGCCTGTAATACTTTAGTCCAAATATACTCTGATGTTGGTAAAATCAACATGATTTTAGAAAATCTATTCACTCCGCCAAAAAATCAGTACATTTGTGGCAATTCAATGAAATACTACCAAATCTAGATAGTTCATATGATAAATACAGGATGTGGTCACAGCTTTTCAAAAAACTGATTCAGTGAATTCAGTGGAGAGAAGAAGGAAAAGCATACCTAGTTCCTTAGCATCCTAAAGTTTAATATCCAGTCAAACATCCATATTTCTAGATATTCTTTTACTGGTAGTTGTACTGTTGTGAAATGAAACAAAAAATTATAATGAGCTTAATTTTTCCATTGTCATTGTTTCTTCTTTCACTGAGAACATTTAAGAGACTATGAAAAATACTCCAGGTTAACATATATATATATATATATATATATATATATATATATATATATATACTAGGGGACCCCTGGGGAGATAACCACCTACTGGCTTAGGCCCGCTCCCCGGGTGGCAGATGGCAGGCCCGATCCCTCAGTGCCTGCCCCGCCTCCCCGGGTCGTGCACATAGCAGGGCCGATCTGGGGGTTGGGGCGCCGCCCTGGGTCAGGTCGCACACGGGATGCCCTGGCGGGCCGGTGGATCACTGCTGCCCTACCCGGCCGCCCTGGGTGGGGTCGCACAAGGACTCCCACCTCCCCGGGGCCAGATGGCGGCAGGGCAGGTGGGATGGTGTTGTCCTGCCCCACTGCTCCTGGTTGCAAATAGCAGGCCCAGATGGCGGTGGGGCAGGCGGGATGACGCTGTCCCGCCCTGCCTGCAGTATGCAAATTAGCCGTCATCTTTGTATATCACACTGATTAGCCAATGGGAGGCGTAGCGAAGGTATGGTCAATTACCATGTTTGTCTATTATTAGATAGGATGCCTAAGAGACCATTTGACCATTCAACCATTCAACCATTTTTGACTGGTAGCTATGATGCACAATGACCACCAGGGAGCAGACACTTCGACCGATAGACTAGATTGCTGCTGGGACCCTGTCGGCCCTGAATCTGGTTCACCCACACCCTGGATCCAGAGAGGAGGGAGGAGGGAATATGTCTGAAAACCAACTATTGGCACAATGTACCTCTGAAGCTGAAAGAAGCTGGTGTTGTCATCGACAGAAAAGTCTGAAGAACAACCATCAGCAAGTACTACCAATACTGGTAGGAACAGCCTTCACAGTGAAAATGAAGTAAATGAGGATGCAATTATCGAACATAGTTGTGTTGGAATGATTGTTACATGTCAATTTTGCCTATCACTAAATTTCTCCGATGAAAAGCCATTTGATGGAAAATTTACTCAATGTTGTAGCAAAGGTAAAGTTTGTCCAAATAATATAAATTTTCCAGAATATTTTAAAAAATTAATGACAAATGAAGAGTCTCACAGTAAAAACTTCATGGAAAATATGTGTTTGATAAATAATTATTTTGCTTTTGCTTCCATGGGTGCAAATACTGCATCACCATCAGGATATGGGCCATACTATTTTAGAATATAGGGACAAGTTTATCACCATACTGGAACTTTACGTCCTTCAGATGGTATTTCTCAGAAGTTTGCTCAACTCTGTACTTTAGATATGGCCAAAGCAACGAGTAAAAGATTAGCAATGCCAGAAAACCAAAGTTGCTCAGAAAGACTTATGATTAATATCAACAACTCATGAATGAAATAAACAAATTAACAAAATCATACAAGATGCTACATGAGGTAGAAAAGGAAGCCTGATCTGAAGCAGCAGTGGAAGGTATTGCTCCCACGGAAGTAGCAATGGCGATTAAATACTATCGTAACAGTGACCCAGGTAGATATAATTCTCCCTGTGTAACCGAGATTGCTGTCATATTCAGAAACAAAGGTGGAGAACCTCCTTTTGAAAGGGACTTGCTCATTCATTGTAAACCAGATCCCAATAATCCAAATGCCACTAAAATGAAACAAATCAATATCCTGTTTTCTACATTAGATGCAATGACATATCCTATTCTTTTTCCACATGGTGAACAAAGCTGGGGAACAGATATTGCATTAAGACTCAGAGACGACAGTGTAATCAACAATAATATTAGACAAAATGTAAGGACATGAGTCACACAAATGCAGTATTATGGATTTCATCTCTCAGTCCAGGACATGCTCAATCATATTTTAAATGCAGGAAAATTAACTCAACAGTATATTGACGATTCATATTCAAAAATGGAAGCTAATTAGATAAATTTCATTAAAGTAAACCAATCTAAGTTGAGAGTTGAAAAATATAGTGGCTTGATTGATGATCTCACATCGAGATCTGAAAATGACAATGTGCTGATTGGGAAAATGATAATACTTCTGTCATCTTTTGAGGGTAGTTCCAGAAATATGCAGCAGTGATATCAGGATGCTATGGCAATTTTAACAAAGTATGGCAAGCCTGATTTATTCGTAACCATGACATGCAACCCCAAATGGGCAGATATTATAAATAATTTACAATGCTGGCAAAAAGTTGAAAACAGACCTGACTTGGTAGCCAGGGTTTTTAATATTAAGCTGAATGCTCTTTTAAATGATATCTGTAAATTCAATTTATTTGGCAAAGTAATAGCTAAAATTCATGTCATTGAATTTGAGAATGCAGACTGCCTCATGCTCACTTATTATTGATATTAGATAGTGAATCCAAATTATGAACGGAAGATGACATTGACCATATAGTTAAGGAAGAAATTCCAGATGAAGACCAGTGTCCTAGACTTTTTCAGATTGTAAAATCAAATATGGTACATGGACCATGTGGAATACAAAATTCAAATAGTCCATGTATGGAAAATGGAAAATATTCAAAGGGATATACGAAAAAATTTCAAAATGTGACCACTGGAAATATTGATGGATATCCCAAATACAAACGAAGATGCGGTAGCACGATGTCTATTGGAAATTAAATTGACGATAACACTTGCATTGTCCCTTATAACCCGTATTTGTGCCTTAAATATAACTGTCATATAAACGTTGAAGTCTGCACATCTATTACAATGTGTCAAATATTTATTTAAATACATCTATAAAGGGCACAATTGTGAAAATATTCAAATTTCTGAAAAAAATATTATCAATCATGAGGAAATACGGGACTTCATTGACTCCAGGTATGTGAGCACTCTTGAGGCTGTTTGGAGACTTTTTGCAATGCAAATGCATGACCAATCTCATTCAATCACAAGATTAGCTATTCATTTGCCAAATAATCAGAATTTGTACTTTCATAGTGATGATTTTGCTGAAGTTATAGATAGGGCTAAAAGGCATAACTCGACTTTGATGGCTTGGTTCTTATTGAACAGAGAAGATTCAGATGCATGTAATTATTATTATTGGGAGATTCTACAACATTATGTGTTTAATAATTCTTCGTGGAGAAAATGCCAAAAGGGCAGGAATAAAGTATTAGGTATACTATTCACTGTGAGCTTTAGAGAACCAGAACAATATTACCTTAGAATTTTGCTTCTGCATGTAAAAGGTGCGATAACTTTTGCTGATCTGCAAACTCTAGGAGGTGTAATTTATGATACATTTCGTGAAGCTGCTAAACATCGAGGATTATTAATTGAGGTCACTATCTAGAAAGATACGATTGACAATATGATTATCCTTAATATGCCCAAACAACTACAGCAACTTTTTGCATACATATGTGTGTTTGGATGTCCTTCTGATGCAGACACATTATGGGATGAGAATAAATCTCATTTTATTGAAGATTTTTGATGGGCATTACACTGAAGAGAAGGTGCCTGTGTGAACTGTGAAATGCATGCCCTTAATGAAATTCAAGAGGTATTCACATTGCATGGAATGAAATATTCTCATTTCAAACTTCCAGGCTATCCTTTATTAATAAATACAAACACATGTGATGAATCATACAAGCTACAACAGGAAGAGGTTTTGATAAATTCTCTGAATGATGAACAGTTGGCAGCCTTTCAGACTGTAACTTCCGCCATCAAAGATCAAACTGTACACCCCAAATGCTTTTTCTCAGATGGTCCAGGAGGTAGTGGAAAAACATATCTGTATAAAGTTTTAATACATTATATTAGAGGTCATGGTGGTACTGTTTTACCCACAGCGTCTACAGGAATTGCTGCAAATTTACTTCTCAGTGGAAGAACCTTTCATTCCCAATATAAATTACCAATTCCATTAAATGAAACTTCAATTTCTAGACTTGATATAAAGAGTGAAGTTGCTAAAACCATTAAAAAGGCCAAACTTCTCATTATTGATGAATGCACCATGGCATCTGGTCATGCTGTAAGGGCCATAGATAGATTACTAAGAGAAATCATGAATCTCAATGTTGCATTTGGTGGGAAAGTTCTCCTTCTCAGAGGGGATTTTCGACAATGTCTCAGTGTTGTGTCACATGCTATGCGATCGGCCATAGTGCAAATGAGTTTAAAGTACTGTAGTTTTGGGGGATGTTTCAGGCAGTTGTCTCTTAAAACAAATATGAGATCAGAGGATTCTGCTTATAGCAAAGGGTTAGTAAAACTTGGAGATGGCAAACTTGATAGCAGTTTTCATTTAGGAATGGATATTATTGAAATCCTCCATGAAATGATTTGTAACGGATCTATTATTGAAGCTATCTTTGGAAATAGTATATCTACAGGTAATATTAAAAATACATCTAAACATGCGATTCTTTGTTCTAAAAATGAGCACGTTCATAAATTAAATGAAGAAATTTTGGATATACTCAGTGGAGATTTTCACACCTATTTGAGTGATGATTCCATCAATTCAACAGATGATGCTAAAGAGGAAAATTTACCCATAGTATTTCTTAATACTATTACTCCTTCATGAATGCCATGTTATAAATTAAAATTAAAAGTGGGTGCAATCATCATGCTACTGAGAAATCTTAATAGTAAATGGGGTCTTTGTAATGGTACTAGATTTATTATCAAAATATTGGACCTAACATTCAAAGCTGAAGTATTAACAGGATCTGTGGAAGGAGAGGTTGTTCTGATTCCAAGAACTGATTTGTCCCCATCTGACACTGGTCTCCCATTTACATTAATTCGAAGACAGTTTCCCGTGATGCCAGCATTTGCGATGACTATTAATAAGTCACAAGGACAAACTCTAGACAGAATAGGAATATTCCTACCTGAACCCATTTTCGGCCATGGTCAGTTATATGTTGCTTTCTCTTGAGTTCAAAGAGCGTGTGATGTTAAAGTTGTAAATACTTCATCACAAAGGAAATTAGTCAAGCACTCTGAAAGTATTTTTACTCTTAATGTGGTATACAGGGAGATATTAGAATAAGTTTAATCAATTTATCAGTTATTGTTTGTATCAATGTTTTTATATCATTTTTAGTTGCTTTTATATCATGTATTTGTTGTTATATCATGTTTTTATTGTTTATTAATCAATTTATATCTTATTTTCATATACATTTTACTAATTTTCTTTCATTTCTGACACTTCTATTATAGAGAAAGGGCAAATAGCAATATTAAAATACTTCTTCTAATTAATTTCCGTTCAATGTGCACAAATCTGTGCATCAGGCCACTAGCATTAAAAATAAAAATAAAAAATTGGTAAGAATTTTTAATCTTTAGTTTAACTGTTGAAATACATCTGTATAATACTTTGTGCTTTTGAAAATCAATAAAATAATGTAATAAGTATTCATTGAGTACTTTCTATGTGCTAATCTCTTCATAAATATAATTTCACTTATTCTTTTCAGCAACCCTGAGTGGTAGGTGCTATCTATAATAATAAAAGGGTAATATGCTAATTAGACTGGACATCTTTTGGACATCATTCCGGATGTCCTTCCTGATGAAGCTGGGGCTGGAAGGAGCCAGCCTGGGTCCTAGGTGCCTGTGGGTGGCCGGAGGAGGGAAGTCCAGGTCCTGGGTGCTGGAGGGAAGCTGGTGCCGGCAGCGGGGGGAAGGAAGGCCTACTCTTGCATGAATTTTCGTGCATTGGACCTCTAGTTATTCCATATTGATTGATGAGGAAACTGAGGCTCAGAGGCTCACAAGTATTAAGTGGCAGAACTGAAATTTAAACCTACTTCTGCCTGACTCTAAGCATGTGTTGTTTTCATTGTGCCACATTGTATCTCAGTAACTTCATTCATTACTTTGTTGTACCAAAAAAAGTCCTCATTTAGTAGTCAAGCTAGTATGCTTATCATTTAAAATAATGTAACCATAAATTATTCTGGTTAAACACTGTCACTTGTCACATTTGGCTAATAAATTTCCTATGAAGCTTTTTTTAGCTGATAAAAGAAATAATCATTCTGCTTGTAGAAGTCTATATTAAAAATAAATTGTTGCCGAAACCGGTTTGGCTCAGTGGATAGAGCGTCGGCCTGCGGACTGAGGGGTCCCGGGTTCGATTCTGGTCAAGGGCATGTACCTGGGTTGCGGGCACATCCCCAGCCGGGGATGTGCAGGAGGCGGCTGATCGATGTTTCTCTCTCATCGATGTTTCTGACTCTCTGTCTCTCTCCCTTCCTCTCTGTGAAAAATCAATAAAATATATTTTTTAAAAAAAATGAATTGTTGCCCAGCTGGTGTGGCTCAGTGGTTGAGCATTGACCTATGAACCACTAGGTCACTGTTCAATTCCTGGTCAGGGCACATGTCTAGGTTTTGGGCTTGATTCCCAGTGTGAGGCATGCAGGAGGCAGCCAATCAATGATCCTCTCTCATCATTGAAGTTTCTGTCTCTTTCTCCCTCTCCCTTCCTCTCTGCAATCAATAAAAATATATTTTTAAAAAATGAATTGTTGGACCAATTCCCTTCTGGATGTCAAGTACTAGAGTGCTGGGTCAGGGATTTTCCTACCAATGAAAGCGTACTTTTTATTTCCTTTTTGCTGCAGTTGTCTAAGGAGTATGGCACATAGTTGTTTGGGTTGATCTCTTTTTGTGAGACCTCTTCCTCCTATGGTTTATCTCTTCACATTAAGAAAGCAAGTGAGAAACAGTTTTTAAAATATGAAGATGGACTTTGTATGTCCATTTGAATCAGATAGGCATCAAATGACATGCAGCTGACTACATGAAGGGACCAAAGGGGTAAAATTAAAGCCAGAGGCAGCATTTTGCCAGATCCTGCTGTAAGTGAACCTGGGCTAATGATGAAGTAACTGTGTAATTTGCCCTTCTAGATGGGATTCTTTTGAGAGTGAGAGGGGGGCCTCTTAATAGTTTTGTTGGGATGGCAGGCATTAATCTGAACATAGGCTCATTGTCTCATGGACATCACCATGAAAATAGTGTTTGCTATATGGCAATTTTAATGCAAACTTAAAATGTACCTAAAGTCGTCCTTTTAGTTCTAGTTCAACCAGCATTTATTAACTATCTACAATGTTCTGGGTCTGTGATGGATTTTTTTTTTTTTTTTTTTTTTTTTTTGGTTAATCCTCACCTGAGGATATATTTCCATTGATTTTTAGAGAGAGTGGAAGAGAGAGGGAAAGACAGGGAGAAACATCAATGTGAGAGAAACACATCAATCGGTTGCCTCCTGCATGAGACCTGAACAGGTCCCAGGCCCTGGAGGAGCCTGAACCAAGGTGCGTGCCCTTGATCGGAATCAAACCCGGGACCCTTTGTTTCGCATGCTGACACTCTGTCCACTGAGACAAACCGGCTAGGGCTGTGATGGATTTTATGTACAGTATTGGAGGTTGGCTACAGTACTGGAGGATAAAGACAAATTTGGATAGACAGGGACATAAATACCCACTCCTAATGTAACTTGGGTGATAATTAAGATATGAGGTTCCCTGGGAGTATAGAGCAGATGATAAATTGTGATCTATATTTGGGATGGAAGAAGGGAGAGTTATGGAAGACTTGAAATGTTTGAGCTAAACCTTGAAGGATGAATTTTTGATGGAAAGAAACAAGTGGAAAAAGCATGTGTAATGGCACTTGGGTGTGGAAGTGCATGTGATTTAGGGGACAGAAGAGTAGATTGGTATGACTGGAGTATGAAGAGCATAGGAGACCAAAGTAACAAATGAGGCCAGAAGTGTCAGTTATGAATAAGATCACGAGGGCTTTTTTACCTTAAAGGCCTCTCAATAAGAAGGAAAAACAAATTTTTTTTTTATGTAAGTCACTCAAAAAGAGAGTCAGATAATAACATGAGTAAAGCAAATTTCAGTGCTTTCCCCAAGCAGCATATCTTCATATACATTTTCTTTCATTAAATATATTACTCATTGTGTGGTCCTCAGTCTAGCAGTATAGGTTTCATGTGCAAACTGATTAGAAATGCAAATTCATGACCCCCAACCTGAACTGTTGAATCCCAAATCTCTTGTGATGGGATCCAAAAAACTGTGTTTTAACTAGCTCTCCAAGGGGATTCTTATGCTCATTAAAGTTTGAGAACTGCTGCATTAAACATTTATTGGGTGCCTCTTTGCTGTCAGCTGCTGTGTTGGACACTAGAGATATGGAGCTGACTTAAATTAGGTACAGTCCCAACCCTTGACAGTTGAACAATAACATTTGAATGAAAACCTCCTCTATCAGAGACAAGCTACAAACTGATGAAATTGTCAACTTAAGATATAATGCTTTACTACAAATGTTCCATGACCCCAATACTAAGAATTTAAGATATATTCCAGAATTTTCCAGGGAAACATGGGAATCTTAGCATCTAAAGCAAGCATTATGTATATAGGTTTTTAATATAGCTGAATTTCTTTTCAGAGGTAGTTAAAATTCTAGTGAGAAATTTGAAGAAAGCTGTACTTTCTAGGTTTTTATCATTTTAATAACTTTGTTGACATTTTCTGCTTTTATCAGATGTTCATCCATTCAGAAACATTTAAGCACTTGATAATCCTTAGCCATGGGCAATTTTTTTAAATTATCAAATTATTCAAATGTACTGAAATAGCCATGTACCTATCATGTAGATTTAACCTGTTGCCATTTTGTTATATGAAATAAATATTTTACTACATATCATATCAGAGACCAAGAAGTCTATAGAGTAGAGATTAGAAGAGTAGAATCTAAGGCCTTACTATTTCCCAGATCTGATGAAAGACATGAATCCTTGAATATAGGAGACAGCTGCTATACATAGCAGGAGATTAAAAAAAAAGAAATACACACAATGCTGTGAGACTACAGAAAACCAAAGACAAACATTTCAGAATCAACAACCAAGAAAATGAGATGGGATAATATTTCTCTGAGAGTTGAGAGAAAATAATCATCAACATAGAATTGTGTATATCTAGTCAAACTATATTATAAGAGTGTGGGGAAAATAAAGACCTGTAAGACAAACAAAAAAGAGAGCATACTTACAAATAGCCTTCATTGAAGGACTGTTTACAGAATTTATCCACATGGAAGAAAGACTCCAGAAGGAAAACCTGAGATGCAAGAAAGAATGGTGAATAAGTAAATTAGAAGATAAATAGATAAAACTAAAGTAAAGTTGTCTGTATAAAACACCATAAAATATTACTATAAAACGTTTAATGTATAGCAGTTTTATTACAATTTAGTTATGTTACATTGTGATTTCTCCTGTATATCAATAGTGTTATGGTGAAGTCCTGATTTTTTTTTCTTTTTTATAATGCAAGTACCTGATTTAAGCTTTGATTGCCCAGGCATGCACTTCAAAGAGGCATCCACCTCAAAGATGACTATTTCAAATAAATGTTTTGGACCCCTATATGTGAGTCTGTCTGTCTGTATGCACTGTCTGAAAGAAATGAACCAGCAGTATTTGGTATTTATATTTTCACAGCTTTTTTGGCTAGTATTTCCCTTCCATATTTTTGTATCTCAAACTTTTAATTTTACTTATAGCATATCTTTTTAAGTAGCCTATAACTGTACATTGTGTTATTTTAATCTATTGTGATAGTCTCTATCTTTCAATGGGTGACTCCAATCCAATCACATTTACTTGATTGCTATTATTTTCATTTTTTTCTTATTACAAACTCTACATGGTCAAATGCAATGATCAAAAGCTTTGCATTTTTAGCCCTGGCCGGTTTGGCTCAGTGGATAGAGTGTCGGCCTGCGGACTGAAAGGTCCCAGGTTTGATTCCGGTCAAGGGCATGTACCTTGGTTGCAGGCACATCCCCAGTGGGAGGTGTGCAGGAGGCAGCTGATAGATGTTTCTCTCTCATCGATGTTTCTGGCTCTCTGTCCCTCTCCCTTCCTCTCCATAAAAAATCAATAAAATATATATTTAAAAAAATAAAAAGCTTTGCATTTTTGTCTCTGCTTGAGAGAGTATTCAGTGATGACTTTACTATGCACATGAGAAGCTATAATTTGCCTTTAGGCAGATTTGATTTTATTTAGAATTAAAATAAAAGAAGGACCTATAGAAATTTAATCATAAATTCTTGTTATGCTTTGATCTGTTGGGTAGAATGGTTCATGGTGAGTTTGGATTTTATTCTAAGTGTAGTGGGCATCTAGTTAGAATAGATGAGAATATGGAAATTACATGTTCTGATTTGAGAGATAAAAGGATCAATCTGGCTGAAGCATCAATAGACAGTGGGGCTAGAATGAAAGCAAGGAAACCAGTATTAAAAAGAACACCACAGGCCCAAAATTAAGTCACTTGTGCTAAAGCCCATGATACGGAACATAGACTCAATACCTGACCTTATTGCAGGATTCGCTTTCTCTAGGAATGTAATCTTAATGGGTAATACTGGAATTTTCTGTGAGTGCCAATGAGGTAATCTGTCACATGTGCCCTCTCCATCTCCATCCCCCAAAGAAAATTGGGGCAATCTGCCTGATATGACCTCTGCCTAAGGTAAGGTAGCCTTGCCTGAAACAATCCTTTCTTTTCTTTTTATAATAACTTTCCTGTACTGTCCAGTGTCTGCCTATAAAAGCCTTCCGTATTGTAGAGCTTCTAAGGCCCCTTCTCTACTTGCTAAATGGGATACTGCCTATTCATGAATAGCTCAATAAAGTCAATTAGATCTTCTAATTTACTCAATTGAAATTTTGTTCTTTAACAACCCTGTAAGAGATGATGGTGGATTGGCCCAGGCTAATAGTGGTGAAAATGGTGAGAAGTGGTCCAATTCTGGATGTATTATGAAGGTAAGCCCTCCCTGCCCCATGTATTCTCTGATGGAAGAAATGTAATGAATTAAGGCAGGTTCCTAGGTTTGAAGTTTGAGCAATTAGATTAAAAGTAGTACTGTTTACTGAGATATGGGTCTGGCAAAGGAACCTCATAAGTTTTGTCTTGGACATGCTAAATTTCATTGATTGATAAATTTAGTCAACATATATTTATTTAGCAGCTACCATGTGTCAAGTGCTATTTTAAATGCTTGGCAAACAGCATAAATGAAACTGAACCCTCCCTACCAAAAAAAAAAAATTCTTGCCCTCATAGCTATTTCATTACACTTGTAGGATATCATCAAAAAGCAATAAACATTATAAATAAGTGCAATGGAAAAAATATCAAAATATGGGGGGTGGGTAGTAAAGGGTTGTTAGTGGCAGTAGAGCATATGTGCATGGTAGGTACCATTGAAAAGATGAATTTGAGAAAATGAAACCAGACATGAAATAGTCCAAGTTGCCCACCACAAGTAGAGTCAAATAAGTAGAGATAAGGTTGAATCTTTGAGGTGTGTTTATTTATTTATTTTTAAAATATATATATTTTATTGATTTTTTTACAGAGAGGAAGGGCGAGGGATAGAGAGTTAGAAACATCGATTAGCTGCCTCCTGCACACCCCCTACTGGGGATGTGCCCACAAGCAAGGTACCTGCCCTTGACTGGAATCAAACCTGGGACCCTTCAGTCTGCAGGCCCATGCTCTATCCACTGAGCCAAATCAGTTAGGGCTGAGGTGTGTTTATTAATCAGACTAGAGGCTCAGTGCATAAAATTCATGCATGGATGCAGTCCCTAGGCCTGGCTGGCTAGCGAAGCACAAGCGCCTGGTGTGGAAGGGCAGGTCTCAGCTGACCACTGGGCCCTGGGCAGTACCTGTGCCCCCCGGACCCCTGCACACCCCCCGCCACTTGAGTCATGGTACCTGAGTCCCCATGTGGAGATGTGATGAGCGCAGCCATATGCCATGGGCTGGAGTGCAGTGTGGGCCTCTGGGCCACCCAGTAGCGCTGCATGGAAGTCAGGCGGGCAGCATGCCCTCTCCTGGCCAGCCTCACAGACAGGCTCTGCATGAACCCACGAGGAGCCCAACCAGCCCCTGCGGTCCTGGCAGCTGCAGCCCAGCTCATCCGGAAGAGGCTGCGCGGGTGTGGGGTGAGCTTGTTGTGGGTGCCCGCCACCTGAGTGCGGGGGGGCTTCCCTGGCACACGAGCCCTGGCGTCCTGAGGGAGGTTAGCAGGGGGTGTGAGAGCGAGTTCGGTGGACACCCCACATTCTCACAGCACCTCTGTCCCCGTCACCCCCACCCCCAGGTAGCCAGCAAGAGGTCGCAGCCCCTGGCCTGGGCACCTCGGCAGGTTGGTTACCGCCACCCAACCTTAGTTCCCTGTCCCAGCCTGGGGCCCATCCCTGATCAGGTGATCAGGGCCTGCCAGCCACTGGAGTCTGTCTGTGGGGCGATTGATGGGGGCCGGGCCCCCCCACCCAGCTCCCTCAGCACCTGGGAGCCAGGCAGTGGTCCCGCCCCCCACCGTGGCCACTGGTCACCATCTGTGGGGCAATTGACAGGGTGATCGGGCCCACTCTCACCCGCCTTGGCCTGGCTCTGCCTGCTCACCTGCTCCATCATCCCGCCACTGTCCTGCTCTCATCGGGGCCCATCAGGGCCAGCAGCACCTCCACTGCCACCCGCTGCCAGCACCATATCGCCAATGGCCGCCATGTTCCACGCCGCCCCCTGGTGGTCAGCGCATGTCATGCAAGAGGTCAAACTCCCAGTCTCCTGGTAGAACTCCCCCTCAAACTACTGCCTGAGGGGACAATTTGCATATTAGGCTTTTATTATGTAGGATAGCCAGCAATCTGAGAGAGTGGCAGGTGTAACACCCTGAAAAGAGGGCTCTGACATTTCATGTCAAACAAGTTCTTATATAGGGTTAGTGGGTGAGAAAAAAAAAAAAATCTAAAGTTAGTGAGTTCCCAGGATCTGCCTTCTATCATTGTCCTTATAAAAGTGAGCTCTCAGCCATTTGTATCCCTTCAGGCGTGTCCTGTCCTTGGTCTGCTCTCAAAATGTATCCTCTTTCTGAGTAATGGAGCCACCTGGGCTTCAAGGTCAATTTATCTTTACGACTCTGTTTTCCGTCTCACAGTGCATCCTCCACAGTTTCCTAGGGTCTGTGAGAAAACCTCTTATCTATAGTTAGTAAGGTGACTAATTATTAAACAACTGTGATTCTATTTCTATTACATGCCTTCCCCTATCAAAAAGCCTTGATGGAGGTGAAAGAATTAGCCATGCACTTATCTGGGAGAAGAGATTTCCAAGGGGAGGAACAACAAATGCAAAGTCCCTAAGGCAGGAATGTGAATAGAAATTTTGAAGCAAAAAAAAAAAAATACTATTACGCTTTAAGCAAGAGTGATCAATGGCAAGAGCATTAGTAAATGAGATCAGAGATATAACAACTGGACTGCATCAGTATGGCTGTGGAGGACTTTGACTTTTATTTTGAGCCCTTGCTTGGGAAGCAATTGAGGATTTATTTTCTAACTAGAGGAATAACATGATCTGATTTATGTAATATCAGGGTCATTCTGGCTGCTGTTTTGAGAACAGGCTATAGGGGGAAAGGGTGGAAACAGGAAAAACAGACAAGAGATTATGGCAGCTTGAAAAAGCAGTATGAAGTGCTGATAGATAAATAGGGAGGGAGGGAGGGAGGGAGGGAGGGAGGGAGGGAGGGAGGGAGGGAGGGAGGAAGGGAGGGAGGGAGAGAGAGAGAGAGAGAGAGAGAGAGAGAGAGAGAGAGAGAGAGAGAGATCAAGGATGACTCCAAAGTGTTTGGCCTGAGTCATGGCGTTTCTGCCCACTGTATGGCAAAGACGGGGTGGAGTAAGCTTTGGTAGAACATCAAAATTTAAGCTGTGTACATGCTCACTTTGGGATGTCAATTAGACAATCAGTGGAGATGAGATGTTAAGTAGGAAATAAAATGGTATGGAGATAATGATGACAGAAGTATGCATTGGTGATAGAAATTTAGGAGTTATTAACATACAGATGGTATTTAAAGCTAAGGGGACAGTGCAGATAGAAAAGAGACTGGCTCTAAGGACTGATCCCTGGAGTTCAACAGTGTTAACAGTACAAGGAGAAGAAAGTAACTAAGTAACTGGCAAAGGAGGCTTTTAAGGTGCAAATAGGAGAAAAACCCAGAGTGTCTACTTCCTGCAAGTTAAGTGAAGAAATATAATAAAAAAGGAGAGGTGATATTTGTTATAGTCAATGTGCCTATAGGTCAGCTAAGATGAGGATTGAAAATGACCCTGGGACTTACAATGTGAAGGTCATTTTTGAGCAGGACAAGATCAACTTTAGTGGAGGTGGGGATGAAAACCTGATTGTAGTGGGTCTAAGGAGAGAAATCAGGAGATGAATTAGAGGCAGGATGTGTAGAGAATTATTTCCAAGGGTTTTACTGCAGATGGACGCATATAAATGAGGAGATAGCTAGCTGGCAGAGGAATGAAGGTCAAAAGAACTTTGTGATGTTTGTAAAATCAGAGAAATGACAGTATGTGCATTTATGGGCTGATAGGAATAGCCAAGTAAAAAGGGAAAAATGCGAGAATAAGAGGGCAGAATTGCTGGCGTGATGTCCTTTAGTAGTTAGGAAAGAATGAAATCTAGGGCACAAGTGGAGGTATTGGCTTTATTTAGGGCAAGGATATTCAATCTATAGCAACAAGTTCTTTTACTGGTATATATGCTAATGGGAATGCAACTAAATTCATAAGATAATTATAACATTAAAGAGTTCTCCAATGTTTCATCACATAGGCTGTTCTGAAATTCCCCATGTCTACAATTAGCTAGGGAGAGTCTAGATTTTAGAGAAGGTAGCTGGAGGCCTAATTAGCTCCTAAGAACATACTGGGTACATTATAAGGAGATTGCTGATTATGTAGGCTGGAGTGGAAGAGTGACCCCCTACAACCCTCTGCTTTTGGTCCTAGAATTTCAACTTCTGATTATTTCTTCTATCCTTGGCAACAGGGACAGTGCAGTTATTTTATAGCATGAAACACTTCAATTAAATGTTTTTAATGTTCCATTAAGAAAATAATTTTAAAACGTGTACATGCATTTTCAGATTAAAGCCAGCAAAGTATTTTGTGATTTTTATGGCAAAACTATATTCCTTATTCCTAGTGAATGAATGAACTTGCAGGCACATTTTGTGTTCATCTTTTTTATATTTTCTGTTACAGCATTAGCTCGTTTACTTATTCACAAATATAACAATACAGCTATTTTAAACCTTGTAAATTAAACATGTAAATGGCCTAAGAGTTATTATCTGACATAGCAATTCTTCTTAGTATAATTTATAATTTGACAGTAATGAAATTCATAAATAGGAATAGCAGTGCTAAAACAGGCAGGAAAAAAACTAACTTATAATGACCAGTTACAATAAGATAATAGCTTCTTGAATTGTTAAAGTTGATAATAGCTTAATTACTAGCTATTAAATCTGAGAAATAATCTTTCAATCTTCTTAACCTTCAAATTAAATATTTCTAATACCAATTCTTGCCTGCCTACAGTAGTTTTACAGGAAGAATTCCAATTATTTTATCATAACAATTCATCTCTACAATAATTACTTCAAATAACCATTGTTAAAACTTTTGGGGAAAACCAGCAATTATACTCCTTGGTATATAGCTAAGAAATGGAATCAGATGTTTACACAGAAGCTTGTACATGAATGTTTATAGAAGCATTATTAAGTATAACCAAAAAGTAGAAACAACCCATATTTCCCTTACCCAGTGAGTGGATAAGTACATATGGTTTGTCCACAGTGGACTATTATTATGATAAAAAGAAGTGAAGTACTAATATATATTACAGTGTGGGTGAACCTTGAAAACATTATACTAAGTGAAAAAAGTCAGACACAAAAGGCCACATATTATATGATTCTATATATGTGAAATATCCAAAATATTGTAGATTAGTGATTGCCTGTGGTGGAGGGAGGAGAGGGAGTTGGGAATGGACAGTGACTGCTAATGGATATGGAGTTTCTTTTGGGGGTGATTAAAATGTTCTAACATTAGATACTATTGATGGTTGCACAACACTGAATATATTAAAAACTACTGAATTGTATCCTTTAAAGGAGTACACTTTATGGTATGTGAATTATATCTTAAAGTTGTTAAAAATAATAGCTTAAAAAACCATTAGTTGTTAAAAAACACAGCATAGAAGTTATTTTAGATAGTCACTTAAAACCACCTTCCAAGTAAGTTCAGAAGTTTTATTTTCATTCTACTTTAAAAAATAATACAGCCAATCTATGACTCACTGTGAAAAAAAATAATGAGGTAAAAGAATAGGCATTTTCCATCATTTTTCTGTTATAGCAAGTGACTACTGAAAGCTTGATTAAAGGTCAAAGGGGCACTGTATTTCCAGACATATTTTTTAAACTGCTTGAAATCCCGGACAATAAGTGTTGATTGTACAAGCAGACCAACACAGATGGTTATGGAAACGTGCCACAGCAAAGCCAGCTCAATATTTGGAAATTTCTCTTTAGAAGAGTGGTTTCTTTTTTTCTTTTTCTTTTTCTTTTTCTTTTATTTAGTCTTTTCTCCAACTGCAAACAACTATGAGAGTGAGTTCTGTTGTGAGAGAGCCTGTGAGTGCCACAATGGAATGATGTAATGACATACAGCGAAGCTCCATCAAGCTGCTGGTGATCCAGACTAGTATCTCTGACCAGACAATTCAACCAAGGCATTAAAAAATGCCATATCTATATTTCTCCCTAGGGGAACTTGCATTTCTTCATCTTTTCTGAAGAATTCTAGTATTGAAAGTATAAAGAAATGGACTGAATATAGCAGCAGAAATGCCAACAGCTCAAAAAGCCTTGCTTTTACCAGGATGATAAATTATACTTTCTACTTTAGGCAGCACTCTCACAGGCATTACCTTCCTTGAGCCTCTTGAAAAACCTTGATTTAGGTAGAATTTGTGTCCTTATCTCTACTGCGCAGATGAGGAAATAATCTCAGTGGTTGGAATTCACTTAGGATTTCATGTCTTATAGGTGCCTTAGCCAGAAATTTAGTCTTTATTGCTGAGTCCTGTTCTAGGTCCCTGTCATTGTACATTGCTGCACCATCAACCAGGTGCCTTATGAATAAGTACTCCGGAACTGCTTTGGTGAGGAAGTGGTTCTGGTCTCTTGTGAACACTTGATCACAAGTCCTGATAGAGCACTCATGCCATCAGGCTCAAATGACCCCAGTTCCAACTTTGATCTCTTTGCATAGCACATCATTTCTTCAAATACTTATTGTATTTTGCATGCTCATTACTATTACCACCTCCTATCTACTTAGTACTTCTATCTCCTTTCATCCTTCTTCTCTCTATGGGAGACATTAAAGCAAAGTAGTCAAAGCATTGACTTTGGAGTCAGATAGAGTTTTACAACCTGGTTTTGTCATTTACTAACTTTGTGAACTTGTACAAACTAAACATAGTTGGGTCTCAGCTTTCTTGTATGGAACACAGAGATAGGAACAAAATCCCTTTTGAATTTGTAATAGGGCGGAAATATAATTCATCATCCAAATAATTATAGAGGGCCACAGGTACAAGTAGGATTGCTGCTGGCTGCCAAGACAGATGACACCCTACCTGCATGAAACAATGTATGGAATGGGACTAGCACACTTCCTGGCTTATGCAAAGCCTTCACACATGCTGTTACTTTGACTCAAACACCCCTTCCCCTTCCCTGGCTGGCTTTTCCTGATTCTTCAGGTCTTAGTTTAAATGCCACCTCTTCAGAGAAGCCATACCTGACCACCCTATCCAGGTCTATCTGTTCTTTCCTTTCATAGAACATATTGCAGTCTGAACTTATGCATGCATTTGTGCACTTGGTGGTTGCCTCTTTTCCCTATTCTACTGGAAGCTCCGTTAGGGCAAATAACATATATTTTTCATTCATTGTATTCCAAGAGGCTAGCTTAATGTTTTATAGGCATCAGATAATTTATAGAATGAATGAATGAATATTAATTTCTTTTCCCTATACTAGTGGTTCTCAGTCAGGATGATCTGCCCCCTAGGGAACATTTGGCAATGTCCAGAGACATTTTTGGATATCACAATTAGGGTGATGTTGCTACTGGCATTTAGTAAGTAGAGGCCAGGATTCTCCTAAACATCTTACAATGCAAAGGGCAGCATTTCTCAACAAAGAATTACCCAACCTAAAATGTCAATAGTACTGTGATTGAGGAACCCTGTCCTATCCCTAGTGATGTAAGGGATTTTATTACCTTGAGTGGGTGTAAAAATAATAGCTGTACTGGAAAAATTATTTGCATTTTAATCTTAAGGATATATACCTTGAGATACCTTAAATGGTGAAAGATTATCCATTAGGCTCATTTTGTATCTCAAGGTTTTAAGGGTAGATGGCACTAGAAGATGCCATAATTTACTCTTAAATTTCTTTGTAAACAAGTCTTTATGATTTACAATTTATTATATTTAATTCCATCCCCTTTCTACACATATGCATTTTTCTACTAATCTAAATGTATGAAAACTATATAGTAATATTTTTGCCATTCAGCTCCACAGACATTTAGACAGTGCCTAATATGTGCAAGGTATTCTTCTATGTATGGAAATAAGTGAGTACTCACAGGTTTTTTTCAATAAGCTTATACTCATTGACTAGTTCCACATGGTAAGCATCTCATTCTGGTAGCTTCCAACTATCACTTGGAATAGTTAATCATTATTCAGGGTTTCCTAGGTCCCAGGTAAATATATCACTATAGTAGTGTAATGCATGGCATTGATATACATGAATGAAGAGAGAGTCTTGTTTGGCTTTCTAGAACATTCCCAAGACTTATAAGACAGCTAGAGTTTTTATTTCCATGGGGGGGGGGATACAAACCCACATTCCTTCCATCTTTTAGTAAACAGTGGATCTGTGCTTTAGTCCAGTTAAAGCACCAAGAATCACAGAAAACATTTTAAATGTTATGGATGGATTTGCTATAGGAAATCTAGCAGACCTTTTCTTCAACTTATATTGATGAGGCACTACATTTTTTGGGCACTGTACTAATCATTGGGAATAAGAAGATGAATAAAACACCACTTCTGCACAGGAAGGAGAGGCACTAATGATGTTTTCTATCTCAGCAGATGGCATCATCATTCATCCTATTGCCCAGGCCACAAACCTTGGAATCATTCTTGACTTCTTTTTTCTCTCACCGCCCCCCCATGCATAATTCATCAAGAAACTGTGTTGACTCTATCTCAGATGTCTAATTTTATACCATCACCAGCCAAGTCCAAGTCTTTGTTATCTCTCTTCTGGACTACTGTAATAGCCTTGTAACTGGCCTCCTTTCTTCCACTCTCTTAATATTGATATTTCCACTTAACAAGAATGGCCCTTGTAAAATAGAAGTCAAATCTGCCATCACTCTACTGTATTTCCATTGCAATTAGAATAAAACCTAAATGTTCATGTCAAGCTTACATCAAACTCTTATACTTTTCCTCATTGTTCCTTCTGCTGTAGCCACACTGGCCTCCATCCTGTTCCTTGCACAAGTCAAGTACACTCTCACCACAGGGCCTTTGCCCTTGCAGCTTCCTCTATGGAGAATGCTCTTAGCCCAACTTTTACTCAAATTTTGTATGGCTTCCCGACCAAATGTCACCCCTCAGAAAGGCATTCTTTGGATAGCAGTTCCTGTGTCTCTCTCTCTGCTCTTTACTCTGCTTTATTTTACTTCAGAGCTTTCAGGTGAATAGTGCATTTCGGGGTAATAAATAATTTTTAAAACATTTTCTTATATATATTTTTTAGAAAAACAAGGGCAAGAGTATTCTGGATATTTCTATTTTTAAAATATATTTTTAGTGATTTCAGAGAGGAAAGGAGAGGGGGAAAGAGATAGAAGCATCAATGATGAGAAAGAATCATTGATTGGTCACCTCCTGCACGACCCCTTCTGGGGATTGAGCTTGCAACCCAGGCATGTGCCCTTGACCAGAATTGGACTCAGAACCCTTTAGTCCGCAGGCTGACACTCTATCTACTGAGCCAAACCAGCTAGGGCTGGATATTTCTAATATGAATTTGTTCATTGGTTTATTGTCACACAGCTATAAAAGAAAGTCCACGAAGGCAGAGAACTTCTCTGTCTTGTCCCCAATTGTATACATGTGCCTAAAACAGTTTCTGGAGCAGGATAGGTACTTAATAGATGTTGAATAAATTAATTTTCCAAAATTTCATTTAACATGCAAAAATCCATGTTGGAAATTATTAAATTTTAATTCGGGTGTTTCATTAGTAATTTGATGATTTAATGGGTCTATCTGTAGTTTTCCTAAGAAATTAATTATAATTATGAAAACAAAAGTTTGCTGAATTGGAAACAGCGGTTAAGGGATTTGAGTTTCTTGTCTGGGCTCTCTGTAAGATATATGACCTTGAGCAAGTCACTTAACTATTCTAAATTTGTTTCTTCATCTGAAAAATGAGTGTATAATTCTCACCTTGTCTATCACATGGATATTTAGTCCTCAAATCATATAATCCTTGTAGACTATACCAGTTTATATGTTTAAGTGTGGATTTCAGTATGTATTCCTGTTTGGGGAAAATACAGGGTCTTTCAATTCAGTTGATTGTGTTTTTTTTTTCCATAATATAAAAAGCCAACCAAAAACTTTAGTATGCTTGTATTTCGTCACATCTTGTTTTTTGAAATCTCCAGTGTTGATTTAGTGATATAGTAAGACAGCAGAGAAATAAAAAATGATATTATCAGACAAACAAAACAGAACATGTTTGCTCCACAATGGGATTAGTAGTGCATGTAGAATTTCATGATGATATACTTACCGTTTTCTGCTGAATGAGACATTCAACAACTGCCTCATAAAAATGAAAAGATTCTGGCTTATGTGAGATTTGCAAAGTCTGAAAATTGTATTTTGAAAAGCCACCCATCATTGAAATATTTGCCAATATCTTAACATACCCAGCTTTTAGATTGGAGACTAATACATTTCTACATATTTAAAATATGCTGTTTGAAGATCTTCCCAATGAACAGTCAGACTCTTCAGCTAATGTCTAAATTGATCCTCATAGAGTAGATATTTTTATCCTCTTTTTCAAATAAGAAAATTATTCACAATTAAATTATTTGTATGTCGGCACAATACAAATAAGTGGCATGCAACTGCCAATCCAGTATTTCTCCCTGATATACCTGTTTCATACAACTGGCATCATCAACTGATATTAATTTAGCACACTCAGGGAACGATTTAATTTGATACTAGTTATAATCTAAAAAAGTTGAGCATTTGTGGGGGAGATAGATCAGACAATATAGCAATGAGATAAACTGGGTCAGTAAGTAGTTCCTCATGATGCAGGGAAGTTTTTTGGAGGGAAAAAATTAAGCTCTCTCTTAGAAAATAAAAGGGACTGCAACAAAGCAAATTTGAGGTTAGGATAAAATAGCTTGAATATGAACAGAATCAAAATGAAGGATGTCTAATGAAGGCTTCATGGTGTTTCCTAGGGCTGTGATGTAGAACTGTGTTGTGAAGGCAAATGCAAGGGTTGCAAAGACATATAGGCATTTTTCAACGTATATCTTACAGAGAGCCCAGACAAGAAACTCAAATCCCAATAGACAAGATGTTTATTTCTAGCAGAATAAAGCAAAATGATCTCAAATCTTTCTACTCTATATGTTATGTACAGTAAATAACTGGCAGAACTGATATTTGAGTCTAGGTCTCTGCTTCCAAAATTAATTTTTTTCCCACTAAAACATGCTATTTAACCTATTATTTTGTCAAACTGTTAAATAATATAATTTCCCCCAAGCAATATCACTAGTCACATGGTAAAATCTCACAAATGACTAGGTAAATGGAAACTGCCCTTTGAAAACTTTAGATATTATGCTTGAACTGAGACAGGTTTATTCACAGAAGTCTTTGTTTTGCGTCAATGAGTCATTGCAAAATCATTTTCTACCAATACACATGTATTTGATCTGTTGAGGCTGTTCTAAATGAATTGTTCATTTTCCTAAACATAAATTTTGTTTGGAAAATACTTGCAAGTATAGAGACAGCCTCAATATGAATTACGATGCTTGGAGTGTTCAAGTAAGATTGATGGCTTGACTCTGGATTAATGTCATATTTTTCTGCAGAAGAGCTTTAGTAAGTTTAGTATGGCACCATTTGAAGTTAGCTTGGTCAGTTGGGGATTTTAATTAAGTTCTGGGCAGCCACTAAGTATACCATATTCTGAGGCCAAGTTTTACCAAGTAGCCATAGAAAATTTGGCATGTGTACATTAACACCATTCATGGACATAAATCATAGCCATCAGGAAGGTTCAGAGAATAGAAAATTGGCTCAAAATGATGTTTGCGGGAAGTTCAAGCCAACTTAACCATCAAAGATGCATGTTGGTTTCTACCTCTCTTAAAATAATATTTGAAATTTTATTTTGGTTCTGGAAAGCTACCTTATCACTTATAATCATATCTAGTCTATGAATTCATTTTTCAGAGCATCAAGTGAGTGTTCCATATGCCCCCAAAATTGCCTAACTTTCTCTTGTGGGTACAGTTATGTACTTTAATTTTTATTTATTTTAAGTATATTTCTCTCTACTTTAAGTATTTCCCCTTCAAATATATTTACCAATATCTGGGTATGGTGAACTAAGATATAGTTGCAGGTGAACCCATACAAAGAATGGGTGGGCTGAGGCTGCTGCCTCTAGTTCTGTGTTTGTTATTTGTGGTCCTGTCTATCCTTATGACACAATTGATGAAACTGCTTATATAGAACATTGCAGTTCTCAAGTTGAAACTTCAATCTTTTTTATTGTGAACAAAACTTAAAACTGTAATCCTTGTGCAACACATACAGAAACAGGCTTTAAGTTTGAGGAGAAGGTTGCGAAAATTAAAAAGGAAAATCTATTTTTTAAATTCTTTTTCTCTTTTCTTCTTTTGGAGTGTTTACTTTGACTACTGACAGGACCATCCTTACAATCATCCAGGCTTAAAAGTTCCGTCGTGATTTGATTTCTGGCTCTTCCTCAAAACCTTATCAGCTGCCAAGCCTTATATATAAGTTCTGCTTCTAAAATATTTCTCAATGGCCCTTCACCCCTTTCTTTCTTTTGATTTTGTTGTCACTGTCTTTCATCCAAAAATCAGTGACATCTACACTCATCCTTTTCCTCATCCCCAAAAGTGCTATAGCTTTTTCTACTTAAACATTTTTCTGATCCTCATATATTCTATTTATTTTCCTATTAATAATTTTAATATTTTATACAGTTCTCTTGGCTTTACATAGTTATCATCCACAAATAAAAACAATATGGTGTTTTTTTTTTCTTTTAACTTCTTTCATCTTTTATTTCTTTTATTGTTGTTGTTTTGGTACTGTGGTGGTAAGAACCTCTTCTGAAATGTTAAGGGTGCTGATGGTCAAATCATTTTCCTGATCTGAAAGAGAAAACATATGATTTTTAATAGTGAGGTGCTTGATGTAGAAATTTTGTACATGCCTCTTACCAGATTAAGTCCCCTTCTCTTCATAGTTTACTAAGAGCTTACATAAAAAAAAATATTCAAATTATATTGAATTTTTCCTTGAATCTATTAAATGACTATGTTTTAAAAATATTTTTCAATAATTTTGAAAAAATTCTGAGGTGTATTTTACAAAATATATTGCTTATTGCCCATTTCCCCAGTCACTGTAACATGTTCTTATGGAATTATATTTTATACAGTTTAGACATGTGCCCCTCATCGTTTTTTGTCTAAACAATTAGAAGAATCTCCTAGTTGGTCTTCTTTACTCTTGCCTCCATTGTAATGATGTGTTTTCTACGTCTGTCTCCTTTTTAAAAATATATATTTTATTGATTTTCCACAGAGAGGAGAGGGATAGAGAGCCAGAAATATCGATGAGAGAGAAACATCAATCAGCTGCCTCCTGAACATCTCCCACTGGGGATGTGCCCACAACCAAAGTACATGTCCTTGACTGGAATCGAACCCGGGACCCTTCAGTCCACAGGCCGATGCTCCATCCACTGAACCAAACTGGTCAGGGCTGTCTCCCTTTTCTAGACCATTAGCTACTTGACAACAGTACTATCTTATTCAATGCTATCTCTTCAGCAACTATTACAGTGCCTACCTTACAGTTGTAGATCCTTAACATCTATTCAAGAAACAGTAATGGAATATGCCAAGCACTGGGATTGTAGAAGCAAATAAAATAGACATGGCTCTGCCTTCATTCCACCTAAGGTCTAGTAGGGGAGAGACAGACCAATAACAAGTAATAAACAAACAAAAATTAAGTTGTATTAAATGTAATGATTCAAAGAATTAGGGGATGAATAGAGAATAACAAAGGGATTCCTACTTTAGGTAGGGTTCATAGAAGCCTGATGGAAGAAAGGTAGCAAACTACATATTGAATTGGCAAAGAGCACAGCAGACAAAGGAAGCAGCATGTGCAAAGGTCCTATGTGAGAAATCAAAAGGAGACCAGTGTGGCTGAGGCCTAGTGTCATAAGTGTGGTAGGATGCCTAGCCCAGGATGAGGCACATCATGAAATTTTAATGCAAGGGCAAAAGGCTTTGATGAGGAGGAAAAAGGTATCAGATAAGCATTCGAAAAGGACCAGGGGCCAAAGATGTGGAAGAAAGATCAGTAGGTGCTATTATAGGGATTCAGGTTGTTCTTGAATGAATTAATTGCCTCTTGTTTGGATTTCTGTAAATACCTCATATCTCTGTCTCATTCTAATTCACTTTCCATTCCAGGTTTATTTTACTAGTGAAACTTTAATCACATTTCTTTATTTTACATTTTCTAATACATAAAAATTCCAGTTGAAACTCCTGGGTATGAAATTTAAGACTTCCTATGACACTCTTCCCTTCAGGCTTATTTTCCATTTCCTTCCTAGATATAACCTGTGATCAAGCCAAACTGCATTACTCATCACTCTCCAAAGATGCCCATAACTTTCCCACCTCTATGTATTTAATCAGGTGATTCTATTTTGAATCCTTTCTTCCTTTCTTTCTTCCTTCCTTCCTTCCTTCCTTCCTTCCTTCCTTCCTTCCTTCCTTCCTTCCTTCCTTCCTTCTTTCTTTCTTCTTTCTTTCTTTCTTTCTTCTCTCTCTCTCATCTTCACCTGAGGATATTTTCCCATTGATTTTTAGAAAGAGTGGAAAGACAGAGAGAAACATCAGTGTGAGAGAAACACATCCATTAGTTGCCTCCCATACATGCCCCAACCAGGGCCAGGAATCGAGCCTGCAATCTAGGTACGTGTCCTTGACCAGAATTCTGGGACCCTTTAGTCTGTGGGCCGACACTCTGTCCACTGAGCCAAACCAGCTAGGGCTCTTCCTCATGTCTTTATAAGAAGTGTTTATATTTCCTTTTGGCACTAGTTCAGGTACTGATATTTACATGAATTTTTTTTTCTGATATCCATAACCAGAAGTACTGTCTCCCTCATTTGAATCTCTACTTACAGCACATTTTTCTTTTTTCCTACCTTGTTCTGTGTTATTTTAGATTTCTCTGTGTCATTCCTTTTTGAATCTGGTAGCACATGAGCTTAGTTAAGTTTTCATTGAAATCGGCACAATACATTACAGTATATAACAAAATAGTGTGTGTGTGTGTGTGTGTGTGTGTGTGTGTGCATTTAGTGTCCAGTGGCTTAGTAGTTATGGCTTAATTTTAAAATGATTTTTAAAACACAACATTTGCTTTAGAGCCTTGTATTCTTGGATAGTCAGTTTGAATCTTGGAACATCTGGTTCTCAGATATAACAGTCTCATGTGCACGTGTTTGCACCAGAAAATCCCCCAAATTTGTAAGAATAGTAAGAGTTTGATACTTTTAAGTCATAATTTTTAATTAGATATTGAGATTTCAGAAGTTAATGTGTGTGAAGAGATAGCAAGAATATAGTAAATGTGATACAGTGTAAGGGAGAAAATTATGTTGGGGTTGGCATTAGCTCAATCAGATATGCCAGGGAAAAGCTGAGGCAGGATTAGAATCCCAAATGTCAAAAAGAAATGCAGACCCTAAATATAGTATGAGGTAGGCAATCCCAGAAGAGGAGCAGATGTTTATTTATCAGATGGTTGAATGACTTGGGAAAATGTTCAAATGCACTGTATTTCAGGCTGTATAATGTGATTAGTGTTGTAGATGAAGCATAGGCCTTGGCCTTGGACAGACTTATATTCTGTCTTGTGCCTCTCTGTTCTAAAATAATTTTCTAAAATTGCAGAATTGTTTTCAGTGTAATTATAGTGTGGTAGGGTATGTAGTCTCTAGATCCAGGCAGAACTGGGTTCAAATCATGGCATTTCCACTTTTTAGGTTGATGGCTATGGATAAAGTAGTTTATCTCTGTGAGCAGGATTGCCTTGTACTGTAGGATAGTTATAGGTATAAAACAAAGGACATAAAAATGGAGGGAGGACCAGGAAGTGAAAATATATGTCTTATCATTTCCTAATATATAAATATTAGTATTTCTGATGGACAACCATCAATTTACTAATTACATGTTTTGTAATTAAAATTTTAGCAATTATTTTATGTAAAAAAATGTTAGTTTTCTACATAAAATATTGGTCTATAAAACCTATCTTTTCCTAGAATATATTAAATTTGGAAGAGAAGAGAGCATTTCAAGCCAGATCTAGGATCCAGGTAAACGAAAAATATTCTTTTTGGCTCCTAAACAAACTGCAGATGATGGAGGGGGGTTTAATAAAAGTGTTCTAGGAGCAAGGACGCAAATAGAAAGGAACTGCTGCAGAGTTAAATAGGTATTTCAAAACAAGAAGTGTTATTCAAAGATATTTCTCCACTCAATAAGTAACTCTTAAAACACTTTCATGATGGCTGGAGTTTTAATAGCTGGAGGTTTTACTATTGATTGCTATAAGCTTTTAGAGGTGAACTGAATGAATCTTTTTCTCTTGCATTTTCTTTTTTTAATAAAAATTTTTAAAATTGATTTTGAGAGAGTAAGGAAGGGACACAGAGAAAGAGAAACATCAATTTGAAAGTGAAACATTGATCGGCTGCCTCCTGAATGCTCTCCACTGGGGATGGAGCCCACAACCTGGGCATGTGCCCTGGAATAGAACTGGTGAACCGGCAACCTTTTAGTGCACTGGAACACACCCATCCAACTGAGCCACACTAGCCAGGGGTCTCTTACATTTTAAATTGTCAAGGTTGGAAATTACCTTTGTAGAAAAGCTAGGGGAGTTACCAAGAAAAAAGCTTATGTCATAAGGGCAAGTCAACAAGGGCAAAACAGAACAATGTAGGAGTGAAGGATAGGCTACAGTGAACACTTCACATGACCTTTGGGGGAAAGGAAGACAAAGAGCTGGGGAATGACAATTAGAATATCAGAAAATGTAGAAAAATGTCATCTGGCACAGGTAAAGGCTTACCTAAAAATTTCTGGTGCCAGAGTCCCTTTTTAGAACATATCCCTATCTCTGTGGCCTGGAATCAGCTTTGCTTCTGAGGCTGGAGTGTGGTAGAGGATCAATGTCAGTGAATCTGGCTTCAAATATTCCCTCCATCACTCTATCCCTCCCCCCTGCTTTGTTCTCCTGCATAGCATGTATTACCACCTGGTGTATTGTGTTTATTTGTTTATCTTATATATCCCCACACTAGAATAAGCTTAATTAGAGCAGAGCTATTTCCTGATTGAGTCAGTGCTGTGTCCCTGGCATCAAGACCAGTGCCTCACATATGGTACCACTCAGGAAATATTATTTGTGTAAATGAGTGGATAAATGCTATTTGGGATTGAAGATGGCACAGGTCAAGTAACTAATGGTATGAGGTAGCTAGAGAATGGTAGCTTCCAATTTCATCTGCCCATGGGAAGGGAGAGAGCTTTTTAAGAAGAAACAGAGAGGGCAACTCAGGATACCACGTCTAAAGGAAGTGGCAGTATAGGGAAAGTAGATCAAGTACCTAAAAAAGGGAAATTTGGAAAATAGTTTAACTCAGGTGCTCCAGGTCATGATTATAAAATAAGATCTGTTAGAAATAGTCATGAGATTTGATAGTAACTGAGTAGTATTAGGTCAGGAATCCAGGAATGTTTTAATCCAGCTTAGCCCCAAATTCCTCCTCTTTGTAAGATTTCTGAATGAGACAAGCATACAAAGGAAAATGGTAAATAGAAAACCAAAGTACCACTTTATGATTATGTGAACAGTGTTGGATAAATTCTCTAGACCACTGAAATTGAGTTGCCAGGCTGATTGTTTAAGATGCTGAAATGGGAAGGTCAGGTTTACTCAAAGAAACTGAGAGGAGGCTAGAAAATCAACTGTGGAAAACCAAGAATTTTGCAGCTAGGAAACTCACTCTGTCTTACCCAACAGTGAGAACAATGTTTTTTTTTGTTTATTTTGTTTTGACAAGCATCCCACATATCTCTGATGGCTAGTTTGAGATTTAGAGGTGACAGTGTTCCCCTGATGTTGGACTTGGGAAATTTTTTTTCCAATTGCCAGTAATCCAGTCATGCATTTTTGGAAAAAATGATGAATTTGTAATTCAGAATGACTAACATGAATCTGTGTTACTATATTCTGAGATAGCTTCTTGCTCTCTCTAAGCCAGGGGTCCTCAAACTTTTTAAACAGGGGGCCAGTTCACTGTCCCTCAGACTGTTGGAAGGCCGGACTATAGTTTAAAAAAAAACTATGAACAAATTCCTATGCACACTGCACATATCTTATTTTGAAGTAAAAAAACAAAATGGGAACAAATACAATATTTGTATTTGCATGTGGCCCGCGGGCCGTAGTTTGAGGACCCCTGCTCTAAACTCAGCTGTTATTGCTAGTGGACTGCAGACAGTCATACAATGGAGTCATTATAGCTTATACATGAGGAAGCAAGTGGGATCAAGGTCTCCAGGCCTATTTCACTGGCACCAGTTTCAGGCTCAGCTTACTATGTATTTGAAGACATGACACAGAAGAGAAAATAAAAGAGGTGAAGGTGGCCACTTTTTCCCCTAAGATGCAGGCCCAGCTCAGTTTACCAGTCCCGAAGTATGGATGGAGGAGGTTAAAGAAAGAGAACCACATCCATTTTTATGACTTTGTAACATAGTAACACAGGCCAGAATTATACATGGCCTCATCAATGTCCCAGATCTTGAACCAATCTAATTTGCATCTCAATTTTGTGTGGAGAAGGTAGGAAAAAGTGGAGAGACATTTTCTCTCTCTGGTCTAGGTTAAGACTCACCTTTTACTTCCTGATGACAATCTAAGAGTGTTTAAGAGTCATATTTTTTAAATTCAAATATGAATGGTATGAATGTCCATAAAATTGATAGTCATGAATTAACTGTCTTAAGATAAAATAAACCCTCCTTTTATTTTGAGAAGTCCCCAAAGTTATGCTTCACATGTATCTGCACACCAGTCTGGCAGCTGCAGCCACCATGCCTTATGTCATCCTACTTTGTTATTCCTCTCCTGCTCTGGTTCCCACTTTTCCAGGTCAAAGCCACTTTGGACAAGCTTCACCATAATCAGTTTCTCATGAGAACACTAAATCACACAAATTCACTGTTTCTGGTTGTCCCAAAGCTTCAGGTTTTTAGGGTGCCAGGATATTGCTAGGGTAAAGTTCTCTGAGGGCCCCAATTCTAGGCCTCCTTTTGGCATTTGGATGGTGAAATGGCTCAGCTTCTAAAATGTATCACTGAGTCTCTCTGAAGAGTTTTGTCAGCTTCTGTCCTGAATCTCAACCCTTGCCCAGAATCTGATAAACTCATTCATGAAAATCCTATCAGTATGACCTTAGCACAATGAACCACAGAAGCATGAATAAGGACAGAACTGATTGGGAGAAAATTGATCATGATTTTGTTCCTCAAGGGGAGATTTTAGGATTTTTGAATTGTGGTGTTATAGTTAAGAGTGCACTGCAAAAGTATTACTCTTCCAAGATGTTCAGGCCTGCAAAGATTTCAGTTATGGTTTTTAGACTCCAGCATCGGGGGAAATGAAGAAATGGATTTAAGAAAAAATATAGGAGAGAATTCATGGAACCTCAAGCAGGTTATATGTGGTGAGTGGGGCATGAAGGAAGCCAAGAGGGGCTCAGTTTTCTTCAAGAATGATGGGGGATGATGAACCCAAGAGCATACAGTCTTTACCATATTTTTTTCAATCATATGTCTTGTACATCACAGATTTTCAAATATGCATCCCATCTTTCAATTAAATTACTAGTAAATTATTTTTTGCCTGTTATGTGCTCCCACACTTTCCCTTTTATATGGCTTTGCTAATATTAAAACTTCCACTTATATTCCAAATACTACCAAATTTATATTCCAAATCCTAAGATTAAGACCAAACTCATATATTTATTATGCTTACAGAAGCAGGATTGTAGAATTATTAAAAGCTCAGATTTGGAAGAAACACTGACTGCCCAAGTTCAACTCTTGACTATGATATTTAAGAGTTGTGAGACCCTTAAGACATTGCACAACCCTCTGTGGTTCAGTTTCCTAACCTCTTGAATGGAGATTAAAGGATACTGACCTCACTGTTTTGCAGAAAAGATTAAATGAGAATGTCTGTGTAAAGCATCTGGAACACCACCGTTATTATTTACTTCAATATTTACCAAGAAATTATAATGCATCAGACATTGTGCTGAGGATTGAGGGTCCAGCAGTCACTAAGGTATGGTTTTTGCTCTTATGGGGTGGAAGAAAGTATATGGAGCTACTCATGTCAACAAATAATTTAAATATACATTACAAAATGACAGACATATGCATAAGGTAAAGTGGTAGAAGGCTTGGGTGAGTTCTGCAAGGGAAACATGTACATTCTGGAAAGAAGTAATAAAATAGCATATTCAAAAGGAAATATTCTCTGGTGGTTTACCTCCATAAAGTGTTCTTAATTCCTCTTAAAGGCTATTTCCTTCTGAACAGTACAAGTACAATAGGGAATCTTTACATTTTAACCTTGTATTATAATTACTTATAATTTCTCCCATCAATCAGCAGAGAACAAATATGGAGAGTGTTAAATGCAGCTTTTTGCCAAAGCTGTATAAATGGCATGCCTATATCTAGTCTTCCCTTTCTTTCTTTCTTGTTAAATAATAACGAAGTTATTAAAATGGCATCACTTTGACAATTTTTTTTTTTTAGCTCCAAAGTATTTTTTTTATTTTTTCTTAACAAAAGATACGGCACTGGTTTTACTATTTTTTATTTTTCTTATTCTGTGTGTTAAGGGATTCTAGTGAAAAACATTAAGCTTCCAGTAAAACCTGATTTAAAATGTCATTTAAGATGGAAAAATCCTGCTTACTGCATTATTAAATCTTTTCCTGCCTAATACTGGGAACTGACAGAAACAATACTCTATTTGTTCAGATTTTGAGAAGAAAGAGGTAGAAATTCAAATACTTAGAGTTTTATATATTCTGAACTTTCATATTGTGAAGGTTCACAATATGAAGGGAGATTCAGTAATAGAAGATAATTTGTACTCAGATGTTATCATTTAATGTTTTATCCATTGTTGATTTATAACTTTGAAACCTTCAGCTTGATAAGAAACATTTTTTTTCCTGCATTAATTTTATCTCAGGTTTGATTATGAAGGGGAGCAGAATATAACCATTCCAAAATGTGTTTTTTTAGCATAAGCATTATTTTAGATTATTTTTAAGAAACTGCAGACACAAGGAAAACTCTGAAAACAGAGTAAAAATTACCCTTTTATTAGAGATATTTACATTTACAAGGAAAATCTCCATTTGTAAAGATGTCTCCCTCAGTGCCAAGCTGACAAGTCTCTAGTCTAGCAACTCTTATCAATGCAGAAGGCAGGGACTTAAATCCCCATAACCACACCCTTGTTTATAACTGAGCTTGGCTGGTAACCTGTAACTAACTCTTCCACCTCCAACATTTTTTTTAGTCTTTATCTGGAGATGGTATTTAAGGTGGTGACATGTGCTATTTCAGAGAGTTACTTCTTTCTCCCAGGTATACAGGAGATATCCATGCGATTAAACTTCTGTTTTTCACCTGTTAACCTTTTATTATATGCGGTATCTTAGCCAAGAACTTTTGAAGGGGAGAGAGAAATTATTTTTCTTTCTCCATAATAATTTAGAACATATTAAAAAAAACCAGTTCTTAGAAAATTAATTTCATTCTACTTTATTGGTGCAACTTTTCCCAAGTTTAAATTACTTCCTTAAAGGAAATTATATTTATCATTAATGTATAAGATGATATTATTTATAACTTTCCCCTTAATTATGTAAGTGTGTCCATTAAGGAGGCACCAAATCCTGTTTTTGTTTTACCTCTCTCTCTGTTAGATTGCATCCAGTACTTCACAGCACTGGTTCCCTACTCCCAAGGTTGTAGCCTTGTAGCCGGGGTGAATTGTGAGTCAATTAGGCCACTTGGACCTCTAAACTGATGATCCTGGAGAGCATGAGGAGATTTCCTTTGGACTGATCAGATTTTGCAAAAATTTAAAAAAAAAGTGTGACTGGATGAGGACAGAATTTTGTGTCATATTGACACCAAGGGTCCTGAAGTATGATTAATGTATGATTTTGATTTAATATGTAGCCCCAGCACTTTATGCAGTTTCTTCACAGCATGCACCCTAAATCTTAGCCCTTTCCCTTACTAGTCATTAACACACACACACACACACACACACACACACACACACACACACACACACACATACACAACCAGGAACAATGACCATGCCAGAAGGTCACAAGATATGGGTTTCTGTTAAGGTAAATGTAATATCATGGCCTAAATTGTATTTCAGCTTCTGAGCCCTAAAGCAGAACAACCCTCTGGCCACATCCTCATGAAACTGTTATAGGTGGAAGTGGCATATCCCTTTCCTCACTGAGTACTGGGAGTGGAATTCTTATGCTATCTCAAGAAAAAGAATTTTCTGAGACTTGCATGGGAGGATGAATGATTTTTATTTATGTGAAATTGCATCCCTGGGTTTCCAAAGTCCCATTCTAGTCAGAAGAAGTGTAGCTGGGGTTTCTATAAAGCTAAAAGCAAAGCCAGGGTCCAGAGTTCCTGGTCCATGTTACAGGTCCATGTTACAGCCGTGTCCAGTTTAGGCTAGTTGGCTAGTTGTTGCAGTCTATTGTGTGGGGGGGTCCACATGGCCAATGCAGGAAGCAAGAGTAAGAGAGTCCACAATCCAAGAGTCAAGGGCAATAATCAAGAGAGCTAACTCCTTTGTGTAGGGAATTAAATATTTCAAATCTTCATGTGCTTACAGGAGTCACACCCATTCTGGCCAATGACCTGGGTTTCCAGGTGTGACTGACAGCAAGTATCTTCCCTATGTCACCCCAACTTTACTGGTCATGCATCTATTCTCCCTGTCCAGTCCCTTCAGACAATAGACAGGTGGCTGGCTCCCTGGGGAGTATAAGGCTGCACTACTAGCAGAGCTGCCCAAATGACATGCCTATAATATTTGGCCTTCCTTTTGCTCCTTTCCTATTATTAATAACTAGGTTAATTACAACAGTATCAAAAGCAGACTGAAGGATACTGAAACTGCTTCAAGACCTGAAATAATGATTTACTATCCTTACCTCACTCTTTTTTAAAAAATATATATTTTATTGATTTTTTACAGAGAGGAAGGGAGAGGGATAGAGAGTTAGAAACATCGATGAGAGAGAAACACTGATCAGCTGCCTCTTGCACACCCCCTCCTGGGGATGTGCCCGCAACCAAGGTACATGCCCTTGACCGGAATCAAACCCGGGACCCTTCAGTCCACAGGCCAATGCTCTATCCACTGAGCCAAACCAGTTAGGGCCCTTACCTCACTCTTGACCAATCAGCAAGACACATTACCCCAAGCCCCTTACTCATGATGACTCATGACTTTTGCTCTATAAAACCCCTTGTCTATAAACCATTGAGGCATTCTAGTTTTCCCAGCACAAACTTTGCATTTTCCATTGTGTAGAACAATACAATTAATGCCACTTTATTTAATTGCACCCTTATGTGAGTATAATTGGCTATCTGCAGTACCTGGTGGACAAGTTATGCCCTTTGTTTCTGTATTTCCCCATATCTAGTGGGATTTGTGTTTTAAGTATAATAACACCTTGAAATGAGATTATGAGAGGCAGTCACTATTTACATGATATAGATTGACGACCTTTTAATGTTCTAATTTGTCTTAAAAAGTGGTACATGGTTATGAACCTGGACTCTGGATGCAGACTGAAGACAGAGTTTGAATCTTAGTGCCACAATCCACTAGCTATGTAAGCTTGGGTGAGTCATTTAAACTCTGTGTCTCAGTAATTTTTTAATCTATAAAATGAAATAGATAATAATTGCACTTAATTCAGTGTTGTGAGCAATGAATATATATGTATAAGTGTTACAGAATTTACCAGGCAACCGAAAAATATGCAGGAGTTCCGGGAGATACAGGAAAAACCCATTTATTTTCAGATGTTTCACATGTACTAGTAGTGACTCAGGGGTCAGTTCTCCAAATCCCGAGTAAGTCAATATAGAGGTAGCGCTCCCTTTATACCTTTTGGTTTCTTTGTCCCCCAGATATGGATGGGACTTCTGGACCTTTCACAGGCTTTGCAAAAAGTCCTGTGTGTTGGGATGGGGGCTATGAAACCACACCTAAAGGCTTGGCCTGGTGCCAGTTCTGATAACCCCCTCGGGATTGTGTATTGTTCATAGTTTATGGCCTCTGTAAAATGTGAGTATTTAAGTAAACTGGTCTTGCAAGACCAGGTTGTGGAGAAAGGGGCAGTGACTTAAAAATAGGTTATCAAGAATGTACATTAGGTTACTGGCACATATTCAGGTTGCCAGACACCCCCCCCCCAATGTCTTCTTTTCCCCATCATAAGTAACTGGACAGTGCCCAGAATGTAGTGAGTGTTAGCTATAATTCATTGTTTTTTGGAAAGTCTTAAGCTGACCGTGGAGTGGGCAATGAGGATAAACAGGGTAAGGAGCTAAATCTTCCATGAGCAATCTGGGAATAAGGTCACCTGGCTTTGACCTTATTGGGGTGCAATCCAGGGAAGAAGGAAGTAGATAAAGAAGAGTAGATAGGGAAAATGAAGGAGCAAAGAAAATTTCTTATGCCCACTGAAGATGTTCTTATTTTGAGCATAAGGTCACTAGATGGGAAAGAAAGCCTGTGCATATTCTTTGGACAATGAGTATAGTTATAATCTGCTACTAATAAGAATGCTCTCTTCTAGTAATAGATCACAACTGAATATGCTTCCTGTTGTGGTGGGACCTAAAAAGAATGGTGACAAAAGATCTGTGTTTTACTTTTGACAATAAGACACATGCTGGTAGATGTAGTTTGAAACTGGAAAATTGGAATATTTAGGATATTTTGATAATTAATAGAAACCATGGGAAAGGATTTTGAAATTGAGATTATATCATAAAATCTGGACTGTGATTTTGTCTTATCCCTGTAAGGAGACTTCAGAAGACACCTGGCTACATATCTTGTCTCAGTATTGTAAGAAACTCCCTGTGGAAATATATAAAAATATCTCTGTTTTTTTTTGCTAAGCTACTTGATATGTAAGCACAAAAAAGTCATTCTTCACTCAGTTGGCTGCAACATGAGTTTAGGGCAGCTCTGTCACTCAGTATACACCTATGTGGAGGGTTTATTTAAGTTATGTGAATTACTCTCTGTTAGCCAAGTGGAATGCTTTAGTGATTTATTAGTGAAGTGTGAGAGTTGTTTTGTTGGAAGAAAGATAGCAGGTTTTTAATAGAATGAAACCAGAGAGCACAGTCAGGAAAACAGATTAATTGAGGAGTCTCCAGACTCCTTGATATGTTGCTCATTAATGCATGCTTGTATCTTTTATTTCCCACATGACCAAGAGCTTTGGAATGCAGTATACAGTAATCAAATACAAAATAAATGAATTTAAAATTGTGTTCATCTTTGTAAATGTCAAAATAGTACATTGAACATTTTGATTAATTAAGAATCTATATCTCCTAAATTAATATTAAAAGCTGTTTATAAATCGAAAGAGACAGTTCCTGAGAGCCACAGGAGTATGTATGACACATAGAGAAGAACAGGAAAAAATTTTGCTTGTTAATCATAGAATGTTAGAGCCAGAAGGAACATTGAAGACTCTACAGTCTAGCCTTATCAATTTATAGATGAAGAAACTGAAGTCCAGACACTCCCTGAGAGTGTCTTATTCACATTTTACATAGCTAATTACTCTTACTAGTCAAAACTAAAACCCATATCTTCCAGTTTTTAGTTGATATATTCTTTCCAATTCACACAGCAGTGAGACCACTAGTTGGGTATGTTTGTGAAAAGTAGTAAGAAACTAACCTTTCCTGGTACTGTTGTAGAGTCACCTTCAGTTAAAATTGCCTCAAGATATCTCATGAATGATATTAAGATAAAGATGGATTTGATGGCTTGTTTGTTTTTTGCAAGTTTCTTTGTGTTAGAGTTTCACATTTGGAGGCTAGCTTTGCTTGGGGCATTTTAAATCTGCCATCAGTCATGATAGTGAACATGGGGGTTCACAATGACTCAGCTTCTGGTCATAGTCAAGCGTGTGGGGAAGATAGCAAAGTTTGAAAACTGTGGAAGCAAATGCTGATGCTTTAAAAAAGACCTTAGTCACTGAAGAAATTTCAAGATTTTCCCCACAAAGGAGTTTCTTTGGAGACTTCGTCTCAAAGAAATTATACTCTCTACCACATTCCACCTTATAAGTAGGATGCCTCAAGATTCATCTGGGAATATTTAAAACATAAGAATCAGACACACAGTGAATGCTTAGTAAATGTTAGCTGTTGACTGTCCATGATTCTGCCATGGTGTTATAATACCTCTCTGCTATGATTTATTCTCAGGGCATTAAACATGTTGTTTCCAAAATAATGAGGGATCGACCCCCTTCAGTGTATAAACTGAAGCCAAGAATGTCAGCACCTAATATCCCCTCCCAGATTCTGCAGCCCAACACCTTCCTTTACAGAAGTGAAAATGGAGGCAAAGGATGGAGAAAGACTGAATATAGGTCACTCTGTGAGGTAGTTGTGTTGAGTCATGAGTCATCTGTAATTGTGGTCATATTTCTCATTACCACCAAAGAATGGCCAGAGTTAAAATCCAAACTTCATCTTGAAAGAGAAAAATACATTTTGGCAAAGGTTAATGAATATTCTTTTTTAAAAACATATTTTCTTATGGTTGACAGTATTACAGATGTTTCCTATTTCCTCCCCCTCCCCCCAAACCTCCCCTCCTTCAAGATCTTCACCACCCTATTGTCTGTGTCCATGGGCTATGCATATCCTATACGATAAAAGGGTAATATGCAAATTGACCCTAACAGCAGAACAACTGGGAATGACTGGTCACTATGACACACACTGACCACCAGGGGGCAGACGCTCAATGCAGGAGCTGCCCCCTGGTGGTCAGTGCACTCCCACAGGGGGAGCTTTGCTCAGCCACAAGCCAGGCTGACGGCTGCCAGTACAGTGGTGGTGGCGGGAGCCTCTCCTGCCTCCTCAGCAGCGCTAAGGATGTCCGACTGCAGTTTAGGCCTGCTCCCTGCTGGCAAGTGGACATCCCCTGAGGGCTTCCAGGCTGCCAGAGGGATGTCTGACTGCCAGCTTAGGCCCAGTCCCCCGGGGAGCGGGCCTAAGCCAGCAGGTGGACATCCCCCAAGGGGTCCCAGACTGTGAGAGGGCACAGGCCGGGCTCAGGGATCCCCTGAGTGCACAAATTTTTGTGCACCAGGCCTCTAGTCTATATATATAAAAGCCTAAGTGACCATCCAACTGTCTGACTGGTAGCTATGATGTGCAATGACCACTAGGGGACAGACGCGCAACACAGGAGCTGCCAAGTTGCAGTGACTTGGCAGATGTGGTTCTTGGGTGACACACCTGAAACCAGGGAAGAGGGAGCCCGATTCTGGGGTGTGTCACCTGAGAATTGCCCTCTGGCAATCTGGGACCCCTTGGGGGATGTCGGAGAGCTGGTTTCAGCCCAATCCCTGCAGGCTAGGCTGAGGCACCCCACCAGTGCACAAATCCATGCACTGGGCCTCTAGTAAGTATGTAAGTTCTTTGATTTGTCTCTCCTTGTCCATAATGAATATTCTTAAACTATGCCTGATGGACTCTGGGAGCAGAAGCAATGTCAAAAGACCTTGAGATGAGCTCCACCAACTATTGGGATTCTAGAGTGAAGGGTGAGGGAGACAAACGCAAAACCGAAGTGAACTTCCAATACAGACTTTCCTGGTTGTAGAGTCTTTGGGAATCTTTCACAGAACAATTTTTATGGTTATGTGGTAGGCAGTTAGACAGACATGAACAGAGCAAGGACAATGGGCCAGGTACAGAAGGTTACCAGGGTGGAAAGCCCCAGGTGCCTAGCAATGGGAAATTGCAGGGTGGTACCTCATCCCCAGGGTGACTTTTCCTCCCCTTGCATATTGCTGGTCATGTGGTTTGGACCCTTTGACCTTTCCTTCCTAAAGATAATATCTAGGCCTCAGTTGTATTTCAGCTCCAGGGCCAGATAAACAACAAAACCAACCACAGCTCACCTCAGGACCAGCTACATGGAATAATGATCCCCTGCTCTGGTGCTGACTAATCAATCAGTGGAGACTACAACTCTGACAGGATACACCTGGAAAACTGCTGAATATTCTATTAAGATCTCCCCCTGGGACCTCTCCTAAAATTTCCACCCTTAAAACCCTTAGGACTGAGGACCCAGTGAGCACTCCCTCCTGGGAGCATTCCCATGCCTTTCCTTACCCCATTCCCTGCCCCATCCCTGCCCCCGGCATATTACCATTAGCTTTCTCACTCCAAAGCTCCAAGGGCCCTTCCTAAACCCATTTCTTCTAGGAATTACTTTATCTACATGTGTGATTTTATAAATAGAGGCCCAGTGCACAAAATTATGTGAGACTCAGACCCCCAGCACTGCAGGACCCAGACCCCCCTGTGCCACAGGACACAGACTCTGCCTCGCCACCGCAGGCAGGACCCATCAATGCACCTCCTGGTGACCAGTCGTTTGGTTGTTATGGCATTATGGTGTTACGATCACTGGCTCTGAATTCTTTACTAGCCATAACTCAAGTATCAAGGTTGCTACAAAAATTATGTTAATGAAAAATGTGGAACTTTTTAAAGGTGATAGACATACCATTAAAACTCTAACCTCTAGATGGTCTAACTAGTTAAATGCCCCCCTCCCCCTTACTAAATAAAAAGTGCTGAACCAGCAGAATATTTACCCTGCAGGACTATGATTATTGGACAATTTTGAGAATTGTGATTAGAGAATGTAGACTGAATTAATGGTTGCTGGTAGGCAGCTGTCTCATTAGTTTCCTCCCTTGAATTGAAGTCTTTCTGAAAGTGATTTACTCAGGGATAACCAAGTAATATGGAGGATCACACTCACTTCCTGAGGCATTAAAAATATAGATGAGATGATATGTCATCTTTCCATTATATTCCATATTTAATGTCCTTCTGTTATTCCCCTTTTCCTACAGGCTGAAGTTCAAAATCATTTGATCATGATTTTCAAGGTCCTTATCAATCTGACTATAGACTGCCTCTCAGGGCCTCTCTTCACTTTATCCCCCAAACTCTATAAATCCAAGCAGTCATACAACATTATTTTCATTTCCTCTAGCAAATATGCCTTTTTCTTCTTTTATGCCATGTTTCATATACTTTTCTCTAACTGAAATACTGTCCCCTTTATCCTTTCATATTTCTTCTTCAAGGGCTACCTGTTTTATTCTACACTAGTGGCCTGGTGTATGGATTCATGCACATTGAAAGGAAATTAATTAGAAGAAAGATTTGTGTGGTAATTATGTTACTGCAAAAAATTACATGTCAAAATATATATATATATATATATATATATATATATATATATATATATATATGGCTAATATGCTAAGTGCCCAACCATCTGACCAGTTGCTATGAAGCGCACTGACCACCAGGGGGCAGACACTCAACACAGGAGCTACCATGACACTCACTGGCCATTTACAGAGAAACAGCACCGCATAACTGGTGCCCACAAAGCAACACTCGACTTCCCCAAGTGGGATACAGGCCCCGCCACCACCCTGGAGTGACAGCCCACCAAATCGCAGCCAATGCTGCCGAGACCCCGATGGCGCAAAATGTGGCCCACAGCCCAGCCCAGCCCAGAAACGGTGGCTGTGGGCACTGGGTTATGACGTCACATAGCAATGCCTGGCTTTCTCTCCCTAGCAACTAGCCTCCTTGGAGTTTCTTCAGCCCAGGGACATGACTTGTTTTACAGCCAGGTGGAAACATTTTACACTTTAACCAAATGTCTGTGAAGCATTTTCCCATGCCTCATCTCATTTGATCCTTACAGAAGTCCTTGAGTAGGTAGATAGGAGACTTGGTGGAATCCTATTTTCTTTTCATTAGCTGGAAAATGGAGATTTGGAAAGCTTAGAAACTTGACCCGACTGAAAAAAAGTAAGAAATGGTGGACCTTGAAAATGACTTCAGGTTTTTTCACTGCACAGAATACTAGGTGTACTGGTTAATAATGCAATTTTTTTTCAATAGATGGAGTTACACATATCTTGATATATATGCGATTTGATATGTATGCTATTTTGTTGTATTGACAGCAAGCTTCAAAACTTCATATGTCAAAATTTCTGAAGATGTGAACATCATAGATATTTTTTCCCTTAAAAATGTTGAATGTCATGCCAAAAAAAGAGCATTTGTGGGAAGTTTTAATTCATTACTTTATTTTGAAGAAAAAGTTATCTTATACTTCGGGAAGCTTCTGGTGAACATGCTCCATCTCAAGATACTTGTGAACACTGGTTTAAATGATTTAAAAGTGATGATTTCAATGTGAAAGACAAAGAACGTCCAGGTCAACCAAAAAAGTTTGAAAACCAACAATTACAAGCATTAAAAATTGGATGAAGATGCATGTCAAATTCAAAAACAACTTGCAGAAAGATTAAACATTGCTCAGCAAACAATTTCCGACCATTTACAAGCAATGGAGAGATTTTAAAGGAAGGAAAATGGGTGCCACATCAACTGAACGAAAGACAAATGGAAAACCAAAAAGTCATCAGTAAAATGTTGCTTCAACGACATGAAAGAAAGTCTTTTTTGCATCTAATTGTGACTGGCGATAAACAGTGGATTTATTTTGAGAATCCCAAATGCATAAAATCACAGGTTGATCCAGGTCAACCATCAACATTGAGTGCAAGGTCAAATTGCTTCGGAAAGAAGACAATGCTCGAATTTGGTGGGATCAGCTTCTAAAACCAGGTGAAACCATTAATACTGCCTGGCTCAGACTTGTTCAGTAAACGTTTGATGCCGTGAGGGTTACAAATGATTCCATATAATAAAAGGCTAATATGCAAATCGACTGAACAGCAGAAGGACTTGTCGCTATGATGCACACTGACGGCCAGGGGGAAGACGCAAATCACAGGGGCTGCCCTTTGGTGGACAGTGCACGGCTCAGACAGAAGCCAGGCTCACAGCTGGCGAGCACAGTGGCGTTGGTGGGAGCCTCTCCCACCTCCGTGGCAGTTCTGAGGATGTCCAACTGATGTCCATCTGTCAGACATCCCCAGAGGGCTCCCAGACTGCAAGATGGTGCAGGCCAGGCTGAGGGACCCACCTGAGTTCACAAATCTTGTGCACTGGGCCTCTAGTTTAGTATATAATATCTCTGCTCAAAGAAACTTATCCCTTCAGGGAGACTAAATATACTCATGAAAAAAAAGTTTTAAAGAGAAATTTGTGCTCTGTCACTAAGTGGATGCAAAGCTCTGTAGAGGATATCAGTGTGTCTGTGCATTTGTGCTCATTCTCCTGCCTTGGGATGAGAAAGGTCAAGAGCTCACTGAAATAGCCTGAAGTTTGAGATGGGTAAGTGAGTATGGCCAATTGTGAGAGTCATGGGTATTGTTTCTCCTAAATACAAGTGTGGCTACAGCTCACGTGACTGCTTTGGACTCTGCACTGAAGGAGACCATCACCTTTGAGCCCCTAACAAGTCATCTTGCATGAGTCTTTTAAAGCAAGCATCTCAAACTCGCTGCCATCGGACTTCATGAAGCCCACAAGGAATATTTTTGCGGCCCAGCCAATATAATGGTATGTAAGAACCTTTTTAATAAAAATTTTGTCACTTAATTTTTACAATATCCTGTTATACATAATTATTAATAACGAACTACAATGTTTGCTAACGACTGATTATTATAATCATGTTGCATTCATTTCCTTTACGTGCCTTACATGCAGGTGCACCATTTCTCTCCACTAATACTAGCAGTGACTTGCCATGTCATTAATCTTTGTACTGACTTGTTTGGTGTGAGCAATAGGAAACATTTCGCTTTTGGAGAACAAGAGAAATAGGTTTATTTGCATCGCACTTATTAATTTGTGCAGTTATTCAGTGTCTGGTAAGTTAATGTTCAAGAAAAAATATTAATTTTTATTAAAATGTTCTATTATTTTATGTTAATGATGACTCATTTATTTCAGCCCTTTGTATTCAGGATATCTCTATCGAAATAAACCTACATTTCTATGAAAATTGAAGCCTTTTTTTTTTTGTGTGTGTGGCCCACATAAACTTAAACCTTGTTTATTTGGCCTGTGTTAGCTTTTGAATTTGACATGCTTGCTTTAAAGCAGTGGTTCTCAACCTTTTGGCCCTTTAAATACAGTTCCTCATGTTGTAACCCAACCATAAAATTACTTTTGTTGCTACTTCATAACTGTAATGTTGCTACTGTTATGAATCGTAATGTAAATATTTGATATGCAGGCGACCCCTGTGAAAGGGTCGTTCGACTGACAAAGGGGTCGCGACCCACAGGTTGAGAACCGCTGCTTTAAAGGAACCCATGCAAGCTGGCCTGGTGAGAGGTAACAAAGTGTGATAAATAGCAACAGGGACTCTGGACTCAGCCTGCTGCAGGTTGAATCCTAGCTCTGCTAAGTATGTTCCAGTTTTGTGTCCTTGTAATTTTCCCTGTTTCCTTACCAGTAAAGTGGAGATAATACTAATGTATGGCAGAAATCAGGCTGGCGGGAAGCAACAAACCATACACTCGGAGATACAGAAAATAACAGTTTTATTCACACCAGTGTTGGCTCAGCGGAGTCCCCTCCAGAGGCTGAGCTCCGAACAAAGCAGGGCTTAGCATTTCATATTTTCCCAGGCTCTTTGTCTCTCATATATGGCATATACATACATTCTAGACATTCTTTCTATGTTATATGTTAAGCTTCCGAGTATCTATTGCAGTTTGGGGAGGAGAGCTGTAACCTGAGATAGCAGAAGCTTGACTGGCAGAGTACCCTACTGGAGCAGAAGCAGAAGAAGCAAGATTACAGAAGCTGAGGCATGGTTATGGTGATGCAAGCAGGGAGGGGGCTTGCCATCTCACTAACGCCTAGTTCATAGACTGGTTAAAAAGGTTATATTTGGTAAATCTATAATAATAAAAGTCTAATATGCTAAATAGACCAGATGTCCTTCCAGATGACCTTCTGGGCGACCTTCCGGATGAAGCTGGGGCTGGGAGGGAAGCCTGGGTCCCGGGTGCCTGCTGGTGGCCTGAGGGAAGCCTGGGTTCCAGATGCCAGAAGGAAGTTGGTGCCAGCAGCCCGGGGGAGGAAGGCTTACTCTTGCATGAATTTCGTTCATCGGGCCTCTAGTAGATATAAAACACATAAAACAGTGCCTGGCACAGGGCAGTCACTGTGCATGCACTTGCTTATTATCACTGAGCTTGATTTTATTCTACTTCCTCTCTCATGAACAGTTGTATACACCAAAGGCATGTACTGAAGTTAGGTTTGCCAAGAGTCATTAATACTACCTTATTACTTTTAAAATAATCTTCATTTCCCTTAAATTGGTATTGACTAAAACATGAACAAGTGACACCCACCCCAGTGAAATCCCAATGTGAATAATTGATGTGGATGTCAATAAACTTTAAAGCTAGAAAGGGCTTAAGAACTCATTTAATAAAAGTCCTTCCCTTTACCATCAAGGAAAGTAAGGTCCAGAGAAGTTGGGTGGATTACCCAAAATCACACAGGAAATTAATAATGGAATTAGGACTAGATATAGTCTATCATTTATTGCAAGGTAGAGAAAATATATGCAAAATAAATTTTATATCCACAAAGTGAGAGTAATTTAGACATATTTATAGTAGTCAGGACAGAGATCTATGGTAATGACAATGAAGCAGGACATGCCATTTTGCTAGAGTACCCTCTTCAGGAGAAGTATTCACATTTCATGGCATTTAAGCAACTGTTTTGGTTGGTGGTTCAAAATGGAACTTTTGTGTCTCAATAGGGGAAGAATCCATATAAAACAATGTAATTATTCTGAGTTGTTCTAAGTATGTTGATTTTATTATTGTTACTACAATAGGTCTCAGGATTATTTATGCAAACTATATTGGGGTGATTGATATACATAAATAGTGTTATCTATAAAAGGGACATATTAGAAAATTCTAGATAGAAGAATAAGATGTACATGTTGTCTGAAAGGTCATTTGCTTGTAAAATAGTCAAGTGCTACTGAAGAGAAGGGATTGGATTTGAAATCACTCACCCCTGAGAATACTATTTGGAAGCTTATTATAATACTGCAAAATTCAATATTAAGATAATATTGCTGTTTTTGTTGCCATGAAGATCATGAGACTCCAAGAGAGGCTACAGTAGACTGCTCTGTTGCGATTAACATGGAAAATACACACAGATACATATCATTTCATGATAGAAATTAGTTTTTGTAATTATAAAATGATATACAAGGTGGGGCAAAAGTAGGTTTATAGTTCTTAAGTACTGGAAACAGTTCATTTTTATATTATTTATTAGTTATTGTATTTTTTTCCATATGAACAACTATAAACCTATTTTGCCCCACCCTGTATGCTTATAGTTTAAAATTTAGAAAATGCATACAATTTGTAAAGAAAATTCATCTAGCACCTCACCACCCAAAGGCAACTGTTGTGATATTTCACTGTACTTTTCAACAAATATTTTTTTAGTGCTTGCTATGTATTAGGCAGGTACTGTTTTAGGCACTGGGGATATAGCCATGAATATAGGAAAGATCCCTGCCTTATGAAGCTTACATTTCAAGTGACAGGAGATGGACAAAAAAAAAAAAGATATTTAAGACAAATTCAGATTATTACAAGTGCCCTGAATAAAATAAGACAGGACACCATAAAGGGCAGTGGTTCTCAAAAAAGAGGGTGCATCAGAATCACTTGAAGGATCTGTTAAAACACAGATTGCTGGGGCCCACCCTCAGCCTCTAATGCAGTAGTTTAGGGGTAGTCCTGAGAATTTTCATCTTTAACAAGTTGCCAGATGATGCTCATGCTGCTGATCTATGGACACATTTTGAGAATCACAAAGAAAGGGAAATGTGTGGGTGGAGGGGTAGCTATTTTAGATAGAATAGTCAAGCCTTAATCGGTTTGGCTCAGTGGCTAGAGCGTTGGTTCGATCAGGTCAAGGGCATGTACCTTGGTTGCAGGCACATCCCCAGTAGCGGGTGTGTAGGAGGCAGCTGATCAATGTTATTAACTCTCTATCCCTCTCCCTTCCTCTCTGTAAAAAAAATCAATAAAAATGTATTTAAAAAAAAGAATGGTCAAGAAAGGGTTCTGAAGAGATGAGACATGAAAAGATGAGAAAGAAGACAGATAAATAACGAAGAGGAAGACAAGGCTTTGAGAGACAGATGGAAAAGTAAAAAGTTTTTAAGACTGGAATGGGTTTGTGTCCCTGAGGAACAGAAAGAAGGATAGAAGACCAGTATGACTGAAGCATAGCACATGAATGAATGATGGAATACATGAGTAGTTTGGTCTATTTTAGGAGTCATCTGTTCTCTTAAATTACTCTTTCAATTTTTTTTATCAAATACATCAGTGCTTTTTATCTCTTTGGGTAAGTCCCTAGTTATTTTTACAAATATATGAGTAAGAAATGTGGGAACCCTATAGTAGCTAGTATTCCTTTTAATAATTTTGCAATTGATTTTCTAATTATGATAATAAAATCCATAAATAAAAGAATTTCTTATCTTCATTTCTAACAGTTATACTTATTTTAACCATTTCATGTGTTAATGTCTTGATTATATGTTCAAATCAATATTTTCTTATTCCTGATTTAATTTTCACCATTAAATATGCTGTTCAAAAATACAAGAAAGTATTTTTCTATATCTTGTTCTCTATCTAATAATACCATGCCAAATGAACGCATAAAAGATGTTTAACCTCACGAATAAATGAACATAAATTCAAACAATAACAAATACAGTTTTTTACCTATCATTTAGCAAAGATAAAAAATGATATACCCAATTTTTGGCATAGTAATGAGAGAACAGATACTCATATTTTGCTATAGTTTAAATATTCTGAAAGTTTAATCCTGGTTTTCTCTTTATTGCAGTATTTATTCATTAGGCAGCCATCACCACCCCCTCCCCTCCCGCAAACATGTAGGTAGGTTCTGTTTTAAATGTCCTGTTTTTATTTTTATCACATTCTGATCAAAGAATTTTGCCTCTCCATTTTTACATTTTTCAAATTTACTGATTTTATTTTGGTGGGGTCTAGTAATTTTCCTTCTAATTGTATCAGAAATGCTTTTATGAAAAGCATGTTTATATTCTACAAAATTTGTTGACAATGTTTGTACTGGATTTGTTCATGCATATTAATTGTATTATTTAGGTGTTCTGTATCAGAGGTTGCCGGGAACCAATTCCAGCATGTCATAATTTCAAGAGTTTCATCAAAAGGTTGATGAAACTTGGGGACTCAATAGGGTTGAGTCACAGATGTAGTCATCTGTTGGGAATGGCTAAAGGCATTTCCCCAAACCTGAATAGGAAACTGATGTGGCTGCCAGACAGTTAAAGGGCATCTTAATCTACATGTTATTGCCTCCTACTGGCCAAACACCTGAACAGCCGTAGGCTATTCCCCAAACTGACAATGCCTCTGTACCCTTTGAAACCTTACCCTTTTAAGTGTATTATCTCCACCTTGCCTTAGGGCAAATTGTGTTAATAAAAGCAAGGGTCCTAGACAAGGAGGGAGTCTTCAGTTCCTTTAGCTGAAGGTCTCTGACCCCCAATGCCTTTCAAAATTATAGCTCATCTCCGTACTCTTTATTAGTCTCTGGATTCCTATGTCATCTACCCATAGCCCCTTTTCTAGATTCCTGAACCCTTCTTGGTGCTGGGACATGAATCCCGGCATAAATGGACACCCGAAGTGGGACTAGAGCGCCAACAATAAATGGCATCCGAGCACCGACAATAACTGGAAGCACCAGCAAGAGGTCAGTAAATTATGGCCCATAAGATAAATCTGGCTAGCCATCTATCTGTGTTGTAAATAACATTTTATGGGAACTCAGCCATGTCCATTCATTTAGGCATTATCTTATGACTACAACAGCAGAGTTGCATAGTGAATGCAAAGCTTAAAATATTTACTATTGGCCCTTTACAGAAAAAGATTGCCGACCATTGTTCTATATCATCTATTATTCCCTTTGGTCTGATTATTCAGAGTAGAAGTGTTAAAAAAACAACTGTAGTAATTATATTTTTGTCAATATCTTTTCATTTTTAAACAGATGCTGGTTTTATATATTTGTCACATAAAAAGGCATGGCTGGCCTATAAAATTACCCTGCATGCCACATTTAATACTCTTTGTCTTGCAAATAGTTTTCTTTTTCCTGTATGTGGTTTATGTCAACTTGATAAATCTTTGCCAGCCTTCTTATTTTTAATCTGTCTCCACTGAATTTGGAGCAAGGGTGGGGTGAAAAGGAAAGACTTTGAGTAGCTCAGAGAGCTACTGCTAAGAACAAGGAAAGCAAGATATCATACTCATGGTCCTTAGTTCAGGCTTCCAACTCTGATAGTGGAATATGAGGGTGCAGGACTCTCTGATAGTGGAATATGAGATACAGGGAGGCGGAAGCTTCTTCTACCCATCCCTATGTGGTCTTGTTTCAGAGGGGTAGGAATGAGTTGGCTTCTGATTAAATTATTTCAGTGGGAACCATCTGTTCTAAGGTTAATTCTTTCTGGAGATTAACATATTATGTGTTGATATCCTTCATTTACAGAGCTATTTCAACTTTGTAGTATTTCATGTGCTATTTTGCATTTAATATGTATAGTCGTAGGATGGGTGAAGAAGGTAAATTATGTACAATAGATGGCACATCACAACTCACAATCCCATGTGAATTTTTAGAAACACCTTAATGTTAAATAATTTTGATTTAATCGCAGAAATACTTTTAAGCTGGTATTACATTTGTATAGCAGTGAGTGTGGCATTCACGCATTCTTTAACTTATATATTGAGCTCTTAGTAAGTACTAGACACTGTGCTGAGGGTATTGCAGTGAACAAGATTAGCTCACTACTTAGAGAAGTTGAAAGTTTAATATAGGAGACAGACAAGAAATTGACAATTTCAATATTATGATTTTAGGGGTAAGAACATGGTTGCAGTATTTAATTATTTAATCCTGGCTTTTAAAAATATTTTTATCAAAATATGAAATATATATAATTATAATCTATAGAAAGGGTAGCTATTTCAACAAATGGTGTTCTAATAAGTGGCACATGCATAGAAAAAATTGATTCCAGACACTGATATTAACCTTTTCACAAAAATTAATTAAAAATGGATTACAAACCTAAATGTTAAATGCAAAACTATACAACTTTCCGATGATAACATAGGAGAAAATTTAGGTGACCTTGGGTTTGGTGACTTTTTAGATAAGATACCAAAGGCATCATCTATGAAAGAAAAATTGATAAATTGGACCCCATTAAAATGAAAGAAAAAAAAAAAAACACAAAAAATGTCTCCGCTCTTAGTTCAGATTTTTATATTTCAGCTAAGAAATTAACATTTTAAATCACGGCTTGGTGGTGTCTTCATCCAGACAATTCAACTTCTTCAGGGCTATCATCTCTGTTTGCTCTTCAGTGTTTGTGCAATTATTTTTTAAAAACATTTAAGTTTATACTTACTTTGTTGAAAAAATACAGATGAAAAAATGGAAGTCTTGACAATTAAAGGAAGTCTAGATCTCATTATTTAATAAAATTGATAAAAGAAAATCATTAGGCCTATTGGAAGCTGTCATACTTAAGTTTTAGATAGATGTACATTGTGGTAATTTAAAAAAAAAAGTAAATTTATAACATGAAAAATGCATTACAGAAAATACAGATAAATAGTTTATAGACAATACTTCACAGAAAAATTAATACAGAATAAGTGATAGACTTAAATATAAAATGCAAAACCATACAACTTCTAGAATAAAACATAGGAGTAAATCTAAGTGACCCTAGATTGGATGATGAGTTTTTAGATACAACCACAAAAGTATGATTCATGAAAGAAAAATTAAATAAATGAATTTTATTGAAATAAAAGACCTCTTCTTTGAGAAAAACATTGCTGAAAGAATGAAAAAACAAGTCACAGATTGGAAAAAAATTTGCAAAACACATATCTGATAATGGGCGTGTATTACAATTTTATAAATAATTAAAACAACAATAAGAAAACAACACAGTTTTAAAAAGGGTAAAGATCAGAACAAACATCTTGCTAAAAAAGATATAGACAGCAAATAAAAATATGCTCAATATCATTTGTCACTAGAGAAGTAACAAAACAACAATAAGATATTACTGCACATCAATTAGAATGGCTCAACTTAAAACAAACAAACAAACAAACAAAAAAAACAAAAACCCTGACAATACCAATTGCTGTAGAGTCTGTAGAGCAGCTAGAGCTCCCATTTATTGCTCATGGGATTGCAAAATGGAATAGCCACTTTGAAATACAGTTTGGCAGATTAATAAAAGCTAAACATAGTTTAACCATATAATCCAGCAATTATACTCCTAGATATTTACCCAAATGAGTTGAAAACTTAGGTCCACACAAAACATGGACATAGATGTTTATAGCAGTTTTATTCATAATGGACACAAATTGGAATCAATGAAGATACCTTTCAATAGATGAATAGATAAATAGTGGTACACCTGTGTGATGGAATATTATTCAGTGATAAAAAGAAATGGGCTATCAAACCAGACAAAGAACTTGAGGAAACTTAAATGCATATTACCAAGTTAAAGGTCCCAGTCTGAATATGATTTCAACTGTATGACATTCTGGAAAATGCAAAACTATAGGGACAGTAAAAAGGTTAGGGATTGACAGAGGTTGGGGTATAGTGGAGGAAGGGATGAATAGAGGAGCACAGGGAATTTTTAGGGCAGTGAAAATACTCTGTATGATACTCTAATGATGAATATGTGACATCATGAATTTGGCAAAGCCCTTATAACTACACAACACAAAGAATGAACCCTAATGTAAAGTGTAGACTTTAGCTAATAATAATAATATATAAATATTGGCTTATCTTGCATTATAACAATGTAACAAATGTAGCATAACAATGCAAGATGCTAATAATAAGGGAAATAATAGGGAATGGGAATACTGTACTTTCTGTTCAATTTTTCTATAAACCTAAAACTATAAAGTATTTTAATAAACACATTACTATCTGTCAATCAACTAACTATTAATCTATAAATTTCACTTAAAGTAACTATTATGGCCATATATTGCAGAGAAGATATTGCCTTATATGCATTAATTATTTCTGTTAGGTCTAACTCTCATACAGGATTGACATTGTGTTACAGAGGTTGACAAACGGGACTGGAAAGGAGAAAACCTGAGTTCAGGTTTTGTTTCTGCCGTTTTGGGAGATCTTTTGCCTGCATTAGGTCAAGATATTTAAATGCAGAGGATAGATACCACCTTGAACATGTAAGAAAGTCCACAAAATATGATACATCCCTCAAACTATGTTTAATTTACTTTTTATTACAGAAACTAGAGATCTGGTACATGTGCACTGGTGGGATCCCTTGGCCTGGCCTGCGCCCTCTAGCAATCCGGGACCCCTCGGGGGATGTTGGAGAGCCAGTTTCGGCCTTATCCCCAAAGGTCAGGCTGAGGGGCCTCACCAGTGCACAAATCCGTGCACCGGGCCTCTAATATGCATATAAAATCTTTGGTTAATCTCTTCCCATCCTTTCCCCCTCCCCCTTTCCCACTGAGATTCATCAGTCCCATGTTTCCATGCCTGTGCATTGAGTGTCTGCCCCCTGGTGGTCAGTGCATGTCATAGCTACCAGCTGGTTGGCTGGTTGGCCAGTCATTTAGGCTTTTATATATATAGTTAATACATGTTGATTTAAAAGAATTTCATAAAGACAACAAATTCAAAAGCTGAAAATAAAAATGATCTATTTTTGTATAGCCCAGAAATAATAATTTTTGGTTTAGCCTTTGTGGTGGTCCTCAATGCCAATGCCACTTATGTGCTGATTCTAATCTAAGGGATGGAATGTTCTTTTTTAAAAAATATATGTTTTTTATTGCCTTTAGAGAGAGAGGAAAGGAGAGGGATAGAGAGATAGAAACATCTATCAGCTGCCTCCTGCTCACCCCCTAATGGGAATCAAGCCCACAACCCAAGCATGTGTCCTGACTTGGAATCTAGCCATGACCTCCTGGTTCATATGTTGGCACTCAACCACTGGAGCCACACTAGATGGGCAAATACTGCATTTTAAAAAGTTAACTCATAAGATTTATATATGGAACAAGGTAATTGTTAGGAACACAGTGCCTTCCCTCTGAAGACCCTTGGTTATATTTTCTCCTGAGAAACTAGTTTTTATTTGTTGGACACTGAGAATATTGTACATAAGCATATCATTGGCTTCTGGGAATCTTAGACACACCTAGTTTATGAATATTTTGTGTGCTACCTTAACCCTAGACTTTGCCTCACTTGCTTTGTCTCAACTTAATTTTGTCTCAACTTATTTTTACATATATTTGATATTGCTACACTATGTGTATTATCTTAACTGTCCTTAATTCTCTTGGGAACATAATGTGGGATAAATACATAAAAAATAAATGAATGAAAATCTTTATAATTGTAACTTAGTGCAGAGATAATCAAAAGGAATGATATGTGGAATGAATATCAAATTAGTAATAGGATTTTCTTTACAATACTCAGACTGTCTTTTATTTAGTCTAACTTTTGGTGGCTAATTATCAGCATTGTTTCCAGTTTGCCTCATCGTTATATTCTTCAAGTTTGCAGGCAGGCTGAGTAATATCAATATCTTGCTCTACTAGGACTTATGGGAATAAATGGAATGCAGTTGAGAATGTGCTCCAGAAGTGTAAATAGCCACACATGTTCATTTCTCTTTCTTTTGCTTGACTGTAATAAAACATTGAAAAATGTACAAATTTAAGCAGAGAAAAATGTTCTGTCCAAATTTTAGTAGTTACTGATGAAATTGCATATATAATAATGTCTGTCAAGAGAGTGATCCTGTAAAGGACAATTAGTCTCACCAAAGCGCTTATTGAAATTTATTTGTAGTGAAATGAACCTGAAAGCATCACATGAATTGTATTTGACAATTTTTGTTGTTGTTGTTGTTAATCCTCACCCGAGGATATGTTTCCATTGATTTTTAGAGAGAGTGGAAAGGAGAGGGAGAGACAGAGCTCATTTACTGATCACAGAGAGAGAGAGAAACACCTGTTGAGGTGAATTCCGCCTGTTCTTTCATTTGGGGCATATTTCTTTATCTCCACATTTTGGCTGCTTCTTTATGTTTGTTTCTTTGCATTAGGTGGATTTGCTATGACTTCAGACTTGGTAGTATGGCCTTATATAGTAGGGATCCTTGTGGAACCCAGTGGCAAAGTTTTCTTTATCACTAGGGTGCTCTAGGAATGTCTCTGTGTGGGTTATGTGGGCCCTCCTGTTGTAATTAAGTCTTGATTGATATTTGCCCTGTCATGTTGGGGGTAGACCTTCAGGGCGGCTGACTCTGAGGATCAACCCTGACCACCGTGTACAAGCTGCTATTTAGGTGTTGATCACAGGAAGCGGAATTCACCTCAACAGGTTTTGGTGCCTGAAGAGATATCCCTTTGGATATGCCACTTGTGGAGCTAATTGGATCCTCCTCTGATGTTGTCTGAAGCTGGCCACAAGTATGTTGGCTCTGGGGCCTCTTAGGAGGGACTCTGGTGCAGGCCAATGTCAGACACTGCCTGTGACTGGCCCAGGGCAACCTGTTTGGAGCTGCAAAGCCATCCACTGTTCATGGTTACCTCTGCTGGTTATCGATGTGTGTGGCAGGGGCCAACCTGTGTACCAAGGCCACTTTCAACAGCACTGAGCCTGGGGAAAGGTCAGCCAAAGGCCCAAGGCACCTGGAGATCTGCCTCCACAGGCCCCCACCTACTGATTGCCTGTTATGATTTATTGTTCCAGTTGTAAAAGTTTGTACATTTATTCTAATAATTTTCCTCGTAAATCTCTGCTGCCAATATTGTTTCTTTAAGCATTCACCTGAACTTAAGGTTAAATTTGATTTTTATAACTAGTAGACTGATTACCTTTTACCTTCAAAAATCTTTGTGATCCAGTAAATGAGCTCAAATTAGAATGAATACAAAGAAGTTAGACTTCTCTCACCAGAGTTATTATATAATTTGGTTATTCATCACAGTTAAATTGTCTTATTCTTCCCGTATTTTAATTATGCATTTTTTCTTAACATTTTCCATGAAAGTCACTGTTAAAGTGAGGATATAATGATGCTAAAATTTTTTAGCATTTATATGAGGATCTTATTACCTAAATTATAGGAGCTTATTTTTTAATGATAAAAGGATTATCATTTTACAATGTATTATTACAGTAAATCAAACATGGTAATGAAATAGCTGTCAAACTTAATTGAAATTCTATTTAAAAATTCAGTTCTAAATTTCTTCCTTTATTTAAGCACTTTTCAACATTTGAAGTTATTATATGATTTTACTTTATTTTGTGTTTTGCTGGAGTCTACTGTCACTCATTAAAATTTTTACCAAATCCATCCCTGTGGTATATTATTTCCTCAGATTAAGTTAAGAACACATTTAGAACAGGAGAAACTAAGAAAATAGGGCATTTAGGTTGTATAAAATTCTTTTCCTTGAAGTACTAATGATTATAATTTGATAAAAATCCCAGCATTTTACTAAACATTCTACTTGCGTTCACCAATCTTATATAGCAGTGATCAAAATACGCTGCTAATGTACCTTGAAGTAAGGTGACTAAAAGTATAGTCCTTTTTTGGTTGCTTTTGAAGTTTGAGGCCTTGGGCAAATCACTTTCCTTCTCTTAGCTATAGTTTTCTAATAGGAAAAATGAATAAGATTTACTAGGTGATTTCTAATGTTCTATTCAGGTTTTAAATTCTGTTTAAATTTATTTTCATCATAAGGGAAAGTTTTATTTTTTATAGAATTGTTTTATGTATTTTATAATAAAAATTGATTCCCTAAAGCCGTGGTCGGCAAACTGCGGCTCGCGAGCCACATGCGGCTCTTTGGCCCCTTGAGTGTGGCTCTTCTACAAAATACCACGTGCGGGCACGCATACAGTGCGGGCACGCATACAGTGCGATTGAAACTTCATGGCCCATGCACAGAAGTCAGTTTTCGGCCTAGGCGAGTCTATTTTGAATAAGTATTGTTGCTATTTGGCTCTGTTGACTAATGAGTTTGCCGACCACTGCCCTAAAGCATCCCTTAAGCACTATTTAAATGACTATTAGTTATCAAAAAGGTTTCCAAGTATTGCTTGGAATAGTCTTAGTTGGGAGCTATTAGTAGACCCAGCATGTATCTTAGACATAGGCACCTTGGATCCATGCTTTTCACCAACACCTGTCTTCAGGAGAACGTTTCTTCATATGTCTTCTTTGTAAAACAAAGAGTCACTATGTTTCAATGCCAGAAAAATTTCTCATTATGCCACTGACAACACTGGTGACAAACCCTGCTTCATAATGCAGGGAGGATTTGAGCTGTAAGAGTAATTTAAGTAAGGAAAAAGGCAAATTAATTAACTTCTTAAATTCGTCCTCTCAAGTAGTATAATTGTAATCATTCTTTCATGATGAAGTATCACTTTTCAGTGGAGGCAAGCATGCATTCTATTGCTTCTCCTTGAATCCCAAGGTGTTACTCACAAAATAGGATGGTGTTTGCAACACTTCCATATGGCAGATGAAGAACATTTTTTCAATATGCAAAAATCCCTACTTCTTAAATTATGTATAACTACATATAAAGTGTGTAAAATGTGATACTGATTTTTTATGTTGGCTACAAAATAAATATGGACTGATTGCCATAATTAAAAGTTTTACTTTTATAAGAATATTTGATGAGATATAAATTTATAAAAAATATGTTTCTGCATTGCTTAAATAATTTAAGATATTGTTGAGGGCAAGCCCATGTGGATTTGGCAAAGGAAAAGATTATGCAAGCCAGATTTTTTATCAAAATCTAGGAGCATTATTTGTGCTCTGTATAAATCATATATCTTGTTCTGTGGAAAGATGGCTTTAATTATGTTGGTAGTGATGTCATTATTTTTTTTAAAGTTTTTAAATATATATATGTATATATATATATATATTTTTTAATTGATTTCAGAGAAAGGAAGAGAGAGGGAGATAGATAGAAACATCAATGATGAGAGTCATTGGCTGCCTCCTACATGCCCCCTACTGAGGATCGAGCCGGAAACCCGGCCATGTGCTCTGACTGGGAATTGAACTGTGACCTGCTTGTTCATGGGTCAACACTCAACCACTGAACCACACTGGCAGGACAATGATGTAATTCTTTTAAACTATATATCATATTTATGGATCTGTCCCCAAATGGAATATCTTGATAAAATACATAACAGATTTACCTTTAAAACTATTCAAATACATAATGGTAATGATGTCATCAAAGCAATTAAATTTAATTTAGACATGGTATGAGAAACATTAAAACATAGAATGTTTCTGGTAGCTTTTCAGTCAATTTTTAAATTTCTAATTCTATAGCCACATAATTCGCAATAATGATATAATTTTTCTTCTTTCTACTGTTATTTTTATTTTTGTTTTAATAGATTGGATAGAACTTCAAAAGTAATGTTCATGTCAAAAAATAATGGTAATATTATTTTTGTCTTCTGTCTGATTTTAAGGGGTAGAACCGTTATTTCACTATTAAGAGTGATGTTACTTTCTAAATCTGAGATAACTAATTTTCATTCTTATGAAATATGAAAGTTATTGCTTTTGTTTCCTCCTTTATAAGTCTTTGCAAATGCAACCTGGATTGTGGAATCCATTGTCAACATTTACTTTTAAATTGATTGTTTCTTTTTTAAAATCTCATTTTTTCTAATTAAACAAAAAATTAATTTCATAATTAGACTAAAAATAATTATTTAGAGTATATATTTAGAGTTCAAATTTTCTCAAGATTACCTTGATTTTTAATTGATAAGCTTTTGATATTTTTTGTTTTTCTTTTTTTCTAGCATATATTTCCAATAGTTAAATTCAAAAGGACCTGGAAATATTTTATTCATGAAGAGTGCCAGTTTGGCATAATTCCCGAGTGATAGTAAGCTTCTAAATTTTTTCACACATGAACAATTTTTGAGTAAAACTGCCATAGATTTTGCTCCCATATCTTTCAGGCTTTTAGTGTTGCAGAGGAGCCTGGCATCAACCTACCTCTGAGGCTTTTGTAGGGTAGCTTTTCTTCTTCTTCTTCTTACTTTTTTGTAATATTTTAATGGATATTTATGGTTTCTTTCTTTATATTTAAAATCTAGAAATTCCACCAAAAATAAAATAATACACTAAGATAAGTGTAGGTGTAGAATTAATTTTGCTCATTTTCCTGAATACATTTTAGCACTTCCAATTTTCAGGAAAAAGGTGTTTGTCTATAGATGGAAAGTTTTCTATCATGTCTTTGCTTATTAACTCTAACCTCCTTGCTTTATTGTCTTATTTCAAGATCACCAATTATCAATAGGTTGCATATCTGGAATATGTCTTTTATATTGACCATGCATTTATCATATAATTTTTATGTTTTTATCTCTTACTTTTGTGATCTGAAAGAATCTGATTAAATTTCTCATGTCATTGGTTACTTTTCATTGTTAGAAGTTGCATTTAGTACATATTATGTGTTGTGTTCTGTATGCACTATCTCATTTAATTCTCCCAACCATCCCATGAGTGAAGTTTATCATTTCTGTTTTGACAAATGAGATAACTCATGTTCTGAGAATTTAAGTAATTTGCACAAGTTTATACAGATGGTAAATTTCAGCCCCAGAGTCCATGTTCCCAAGCATTTCATCAAATGGTTTCTCCAGAGTGAATCGTATTCATTTTCTCCACTGTCGTTTCTCATTTTGCAATTGTGATTTCTAACTTTGCCTTAGTCCTAATGTTTGATCTAGTTCACTAGTCAATTTTCTGTCTTGTGAAGAATATGAATTAGGTTATTTTTAGGAATAATAGCTTTGTTATATCCTCTGATTTTAACAAGGGACAGTGTTTTTAGAAAGCTTTATACAATCATGAGTGAAAGGACCCAAACAGAAGAAGCTGTAGGTATACTGCCAGAAGCAGGAGCTTAAGAAGGTGTTGGAAGAAGCCATCTAGAGAACACATTATTTAAGTGCAAGAATTCATTATAGAAGTCAGTGGCCAGTGCTCTGAAGAATGACTAATGAGCCGCACAAGAAAGCCAGCATGTGGACACATGTTATGAAACCATGTCTTAAAGGTTGGATTTCTAAATAAAGCAAACAATGCAAGACTTACTCCTCATCTTCTAATTCCCCTTCTGTTCCCAACCCTGGAGTAGACTGTTACTAATTGATTACTATATAACAAGTAACCCTCAAACATAGTGTCTTAAATACAATTAAAATTTGTTTGCACAGTTTTTGTAGGTCAGAGATTTAGAAATGGCTTAGGTAGGTGGTTCTGCATCAAGATCTTGCATGAGGTTGCAGTCCAGATGTTAGCTGGGGATGCAGTCATCTGAAGGCTTGGCTGAGGCTAGAGGATTCACTTCTAAGATGGTTCACTCACTAGAAAATGTGTTGGAAACCTTAATTCCTTGTTGGTTATTGGAAGGTAACCTCTTTTCCTTTCCATATGAACCTCTTCAGAGTGCTCCTTGAGTGTCTTCACAACATGGCAGCTGGTTTTCTAAAAAGCAAGTAATCAAACAGAGAGAACAGGGAGGATGACACATTGTCTTTTATGACTAACTCTCAGAAATAACAATCACTTCTGTAATTTCCTATTGTTTACACAAGTCAGCCCTATTCAATGTGAGAGGAGACTAAAAAATAGTGTGAATACCAGGAAATTAGAACTATTTTAGGTCATTTTAAAGGCTGGCCACCTTTGGCTAGCAGGAGATGGTGGAGGTGAGGGAAGAGTGAAAGAAGAGACCAAGCACTGCCAACTCACCCCCTCTTCTCCTTGGCTAGAGCCTAATTCAGGGGAGGTGGAGAAGCTTTGAGTCAGACTTATGACTGAAAGTGAATCATAGTTACTAAATGTAGAGTACTTACAAGTTTCAGTTTGCCTGTGAGAGTCCCTGTTTACTTCTGTACTCTTGGAACCCACTCTGATTTTGCATTTTCCTGGGTATTTAGTTTTTAATGAAGGATTAAGATTAATATTTGCATTAAAATATATCATGGTAGCTTTGGCAGATCTGTAACATATTTCTATTTTCTGATTTGGCCCCATATAGTAGTGTGTGGGATGCTTGTATAGTGCACAGTGGTAGCCCATTTCTTTCTCTGACCTTTGTTTTTTAAAGACAACATGCAAGATGTTTGCAGATAAACTGAAGTGTGTGACACATGGTGCTTGGGATGACTATTTCCTTTAGTCTCAGTGATGGGAGAAGTAATTGACTCTGCTGTACTATATGAGGCAGTGGTGCCATGGTTTATATCAAGAACTACAATAGAGAGAGAAACCAAGATGGCGGCATAGGTTAACGCCAGAGATTGCTGCCTCGAACAACCAATTCAAATTACACCTAAAAGACGGAACGGACATCATCCAGAACCACAGGAAGGCTGGCTGAGTGGAAATTCTACAACTAGGAGGAAAGAGAATATCATACCCAGACTCAGAGGGGGCGCAGTGCTGAAGTGAAATACTCAGGTGCGGAGTGCGCTCGGAGCAGGCTGGCGGCGGAGGGCGTGGTTGTTGTTTTCAATCGGGAGGGAGCTTCAGACTCTGAGCTCCAGAGCCGGGCGATTCTTTAGGGACCCAGACTCAAATGGGAGAAGCGGGACTGTCTGACTTCGGTCGGAACTCAAAGGTAGCTTTCTCTCCGAGGTTTGCAGTGGTTGCTGGGACTCGGTGAGGCAGAGCACCTAGGAACGGAACTGAGAGCAGCCATAACTGCTCCCTCCGCCCACCCTGTAGATCCCCTGGGACCCGCCCCAAGCAAGCCCTGCACAGAGGCATTGCCGGATAGCCTCAGGCAAACGCTAGGTAAGCACCACCCTAGAGATCCAGCACAGAAGTTCTCCCACTGCAGACACAGCTGATTCTCATAGCCAGTTGGCCTGGAGGTCAAATCCCCGCCAGTATTACCTACAACAACCAAGGCTTAACTACAACAAGACTGTGCACAAAGACCACTAGGGGGTGCACCAAGAAAGCATAAAAAATGCGGAGACAAAGAAACATGACAGAAATGGAGGATACAGAGCTCAAAACCACACTTTTAAGGTCTTTCAATAAGTTTCTAGAAACTGCCGATAAACTTAATGAGATCTACAAGAGATCTAATGAGACCCTCGATGTTGTGACAAAGAACCAACTAGAAATTAAGCATACACTGACTGAAATAAAGAATATTATACAGACACCCAACAGCAGACCAGAGGAGCGCAAGAATCAAGTCAAAGATTCGAAATGCGAAGAAGCAAAAAACACCCAACTGGAAAAGCAAAATGAAAAAAGAATCCGAAAATACGAAGATAGTGTAAGGAACCTCTGCGACAGCTTCAAGAGTACCAACATCAGAATTATAGGGGTGCCAGAAGATGAGAGAGAGCAAGATATTGAAAACCTATTTGAAGAAATAATGACTGAAAACTTCCCCCACCTGGTGAAAGAAATAGACTTACAGGTCCAGGAAGTGCAGAGAACCCCAAACAAAAGGAATCCAAAGAGGACCACACCAAGACACATCATCATTAAAATGCCAAGAGCAAAAGACAAAGAGAGACTCTTAAGAGCAGCAAGAGAAAGAAACTCAGTTACCTACAAGGGAATACCCATACGATTGTCAGCTGATTTCTCAACAGAAACTTTGCAGGCCAGAAGGGAATGGCAAGAAATATTCAAAGTGATGAATACCAAGAACCTACAACCAAGATTACTTTATCCAGCAAAGCTATCATTCAGAACTGAAGGTCAGATAAAGAGCTTCACAGATAAGGAAAAGCTAAAGGAGTTCATCACCACCAAACCAGGATTATATGAAATGCTGAAAGGTATCCTTTAAGAAGAGGAAGAAGAAGAAAAAGGTAAAGATACAAATTATGAACAACAAACATGCATCTATCAACAAGTGAATCTAAGAATCAAGTGAATAAATAATCTGGTGATCATAATAGAATCAGGGACATAGAAAGGGAATGGAGTGACTATTCTTGGGGGGGAAAGGGGTGTGGGAGATGTGGGAAGAGACTGGACAAAAAATCGTGCATCTATGGATGAGGACAGTGGGTGGGGAGTGAGGGCGGAGGGTGGGGCGGGAACTGGGAGGAGGGGAGTTATGGGGGAAAAAAGAGGAACAAATGTAATAATCTGAACAATAAAGATTTAATTAAAAAAAAAAAAAAGAACTACAATATGCATGCAACTACCAGGTCACCACTTATCAGGGTCAATGAGAAACATGGGAAATTGTAGGTTGGGTCCAAGAAATATAGGAGGGAAATTGGGGCTGAGCAGCCATGCCATAGTCTGTATAAAGAGTAATCCAGCCCTAGCTGGTTTGGCTCAGTGGATAAAGCATTGGCCTGCGGACTGAAGTTTGCCGGGTTTGATTCCAGTCAAACTTGACTTGATCACCAAGTGGGGGCATGCAGGAGGCAGCCAATCAATGATTCTCTCTCATCGTTGATGTTTTTATCTCTCCCTTCCTCTCTTAAATCAATAAAAATATATTTTAAAAAAGAGTAATCCAAATTCTTTCATATTGTGGCTTCTCATTTTTATAAGGTACAATTTGACAATTAATTTACTGATTTTCATTTTTAAGTTTTTTTGCAGTATACCTTTTCTGTAGGTGTAAGCTCCAAAATATCAAAGTGCATATTTAGTGAAATAAAATTAACTACTCAATTTTTCACTCTCAAGAAAATTGATATAAAAACAAAATATTCATTGATATTTCTCATTCCTTCATTGGGGTCACAGTGGTATCATTAAACTTATGAAAACAAAATAAAATGTTTTTCTTCAATATTGAACTACTTTTCACAGAATTCCCTACCCTGTATGTTTTTTACTTAGTTTTCACCATAAGCGACATTTTGCATGAGCTTTGATGAGTGAAAGAAAAGCAGTAGTGACTGAAGTTTTTCACCTGTGAGAGGTTGAAACTTGTGGATTTCAGATATATTTTTGTTTTATAATTGACATTCTTTAATAGTAGCTTTAATATGAGGTCGGTGGGTAAAAGAAGGAAAGGAACCAAGATACTTCTTAGTTTTTATACTTTTAAATTATTGGATAGCCGTAGATGATGGGGTTATTACTGAGCTGCAGAAGAGGTGTGTATGTATGTGTTTTGTATGTTTATTATGACACATATTTGCAGGATATATAAAAAAGTTTAATTTATGTTTGTTTATGTATGTTAAATCAGTTTATTTATGTTCCTAACCTTATTTCTGATTCTGTCTCTCTCATCCCCTTCTTTGTCTCCTTCAGTTACTTGAAAGCTCAGAGAAAATATTTGAGGCTCAACAAACTTAGACTTTTTAGTCCTTATTATCTTTATATCTCTATTCCTTTTATCTTCCACTGGTTTGGGATATAAAGTTTGGCGGTGATGCTTGATTCTTATTTATATTTTATTTGTATATCATTGTATGCATTTTTTGTAACTTATTTTGAATTCTTTATGAAATACTGGAGCCAATTTTGCCCCCCAGGGACAATTGGCAATGCCTGGAGATATTTGTGTTTGTTATGATTTATAGGAAAGATACTACTGGCATCTGGTGGGAAGAGATCAGTTGCTCTGTGAAACACCTTATGATGCACAGGACAGCATCCTCACAAGAAAGAATTTTCTGGTGAAATATGTCAGTAATACTTAGGTTAAGAACTCTCATGTAGAATATAAATACTTTAATAAGCAAATGTAAATTATGGAATTTATGGGTACTTGGTGATGTTGGATACCACTGAAATAGTGTTTATTAAAAGGTGAAGTATGGTAGCAATCATCTCAGGTAGAAACTATAGTTTAACTCTAACCCTGCTGTTTGGCATCTGTACTTATTTGCTTTGTTTAACAATAGAAAAGTTACTTTGATTTTTTGAATTGTATAAATCATCCCATTCGATTGAATGCCTTATTGACTGTAACGTGACTATCCCATTGATTGTGATCTTACTGGTTTTAGAAAGCAAATTCCTCTGTGCCTGGGAACCAGGACAGCACAATTATCCCAATACCTGAGGGTTCCAGATAATGTTTCCCAGTCAACTCAGTGGTTCCAAGACCCGAGGGCTCTAGATAATGTGTTTCTGTCAACTCAGTGGTCCAAAGACCCAAAACTATAATTAATCTTTGTAGATAACTAATCGGCTCAATCTTACTTCTGTAACTGCTTTGTGCAAACCAGGGTTCTCATTCCAAACCCTGGGATGTAATCAATACCTTTGTGATTTTTGCCTATATAAGTCTGGTGTTTCGGCCATCTTATCACTATGAGATTTGGGAAATGCTCCCTCATAGTCCCGGATTTGCAATAAATGTGACTCTTTAATTCGACTTCTTGAGGCGTCCTTCTGTGATTCGTGGGGTACATTACAACAAAGGTTGTTATATTATTATCTGTTTTCAGCCTGCAAATCATTTGGGGTTGTATTCTTGAAGTTTGTGAGTAATTCTTCATACTAAACTTAGAACTACAGGAAGCATAGGAAACTACTTGTTTTATTGCACTTTGCTTTATTGTGCTTTACAGAAGTTGTGTTTTTTACAAATTGAAGGCAAGGTTCCTCCACCAGAAAAAATATCATGACTCACTTTATCATGGTGACCTGGAACTGAATCAACAGTGTCTCTGAGATGTGCCAATAATTAGTTTCTATCCAGGAAGATCCGTGAGTTACTTGTTTCATTTTGAGTCATTCTTGTAATCAAGTGAAGACAACTTCCTAGTACAGATTCCATTCAGAGCCAAAAAGCTGTTGTTGAATTCAGTTTACTTTATAATATACTTATAGAATTGTAGCATTCTTGCCCAGTTGCAAGGTTTATTGTTGACCACTCTAGGTTGGATAAGGGAAGCATTCCTTATCTTAAATACAATTAATATAGTGGTTAAAGGAAGGAAGGGGGAGAGAGAGGGAGAGAAAGGGAAGAAAGAAGGAAAAAAAGTCAATATGGCAAAACTTGCTCCTTCAAGTTGACTGTTAAAATTCTAGGGGGATTACCTCAAATGTGCAGCCACTTATTTCTTTGATTTCACTAGTACTCAAAGTGTTATCATAATTAGCTAGTTATTAATATTAATGATAGGAAGAAAGCAAAGGGGAGGCCAGATTCTATAAGCATGGTCATCTGGGAAGCTTCACCAGGAAGCTACAGCTTCACACTCCCCAGGGACCCAGGGGTCCATTCCCTGAAGACACTGGGGAAGGGATCAAACAAAGGGGGAGATGGGCGTATGTGTAGTGAAGTTAGAGTGATGGGGGCAAGGTGCTTGCCTGTCAGTCTAACCTGGGAAAAAGGTAACTGGCTAGGAGTGTGAAGCCACTGCAAGTGCACACAATCTTGGAAGGGTAAAATCCTCCAAAGAGTTCTCCCTCTCGTTTTGCTCTTGTGTTTTTGCTATGTGGTCCACACTTGCCCCCCTGAGCTAGTCTGCCATGTGGCTTTAAGCAGCCACATGGCCCATGGGCATTTGGACCCCACACACAATGGACTGCAGCAGGGAACACAAGGTAAGCTAGCCAGATATTGGACTGGACTGTGCTTTAATATGGAGCAAAGACTCTGGGCACTGGCCTTGATCTTAGCCCTGCTAAAGATAAGATTGGACTTTTTCCATGGAAGGACAGAGGGAAATGGGACATTGGAAACCCAAGGGTTTAATTCTATGGAATTATAGATGACTCATCCTCCCAAGCAAGTCTTAGAAAAGTCCTTTTCTAGCTACATGGCAAGAACTCCACTTCCACCAGTAAGGGATGGGGACACAGAGGGCATCCCACCAATAATGAAAGTGGGTGAAAAGTATTCTCTAATCCAGGGGTGGGCAAACTTTTTGACTTGAGGGCCACAATGGGTTCTTAAACTGGACCGGAGGGCCGGAACAAAAGCATGGATGGAGTGTTTGTGTGAACTAATATAAATTCAAAGTAAACATCATTACATAAAAGGATACGGTCTTTTTTTTTTTTTTTTTTTTTTAGTTTTATTCATTTCAAACAGGCCGGATCCGGCCCTCGGGCCGTAGTTTGCCCACGGCTGCTCTAATCACATCTTTCTGATAGCATAGTGATATTTCAAAGAAGTGTGAGACAGCTGTCTGTTGGAATCTCCCTAACCTTTAAGATATGCACTCTGTGAGAATTCAGTGGCTTCTAGAACTCTTTGATATTTCCCCTCGGGGGCCTTAGGTTCTTATAGTCAGCTCTGGCTCTGAGACCCTTTTTCTACTGAATTGTCCTTTTCATGGATCATTTCCAGACCCTTTATATACTGGCCCACCTCTGCAATCTATCTGCATTCTAGTGTGCATCTCAGACCCTTTCCTCTCCTCTGCTCATACACCTCCCCATACACATATGCAAGCAGTATTCACAATGTATTTTGGAATGTAAAACTCTCTAAAGAAACTATATGATAATGGAGGTGATATTACAGCAATGTGGCTGAGTCATGGAGAGTTTTTAAAGTGCCCCAGATGATTTTAATATGTAGCCAAGTTTGAGAACCATAGGTTAAATGTAATTCTGGTATTGCCTTTTATTTTTTATTTTTTTCATCTTGGCACATACACTGTAGGCAGCTTGAATTGCATTTCAATATATAAATATACCCTGGTTTATGGTAGGTGCTAAAAAACATTTGTTGAATAAATAAATAAATAAATAATCATTCAATCAATTGGTATAGCCAAAGCAACAGGTTCAAAGTTACTTTCAACCTGATATTACATGTAATAGGATGTTTCTTTTGCTTCACATTTAGTACATTAATTTTTAAAATCTTTCAGAAGTGATGAGTTAGAGCAGAAATTCTTTCTAAAACATGAAACTTTGGAGGGGGGGGGGTCTTTGAACTTCCTAAAATTGTATGCAAAGTTTTGCTCATCTGTCCTGGTTTTTTTTTTTGTTTTTTTTTTTGTAATTTTTCTTGTAACATGTAACAAAACATTCTTTATAATTCTCACAGTGGTCCTATGACCAGAAAGGTTAAGAATCACCAAGTCAGAGGATGTATAGTTCTTTCATTGACAGCCTTTTTAAAAAAATTATTGTTTAAAGTATTACAAATAGTACATATGTCTCCTTTTCCTCCCATTGACCTCCTCCCAGCCTCCCCCATCCCCAACCTTTTCTTATTTTTTTTTTAAGTATGTTTATTGATTTCAGAGAGGAAGGGAGAGGGAGAGAGAGATAGAAACATCAATGATGAGAGAGAATCACTGATTCCTGCACACCCCACACTGGGGATGGAGCCCGCAACCCTGGGCATGTGCCCTGGCCAGGAATCGAATCATAACCTCCTGGTTCATAGGTTGATAGGCGACAGACCTTTTCTTCTTAGAGAAGGTTTATCTAGGGTTCCTTAAACTTGCCTTGCACATTTAAAATAGGGTTTAGCAGGTGAAAATATATACATTTTGTATTCATTTTCAGTAACCCACTTATTGAATAATATGATATTCACTTGTGATAATAGTACTTACAAAATGGGAGGTGAATATTGTAAATGTGAATAAGTGAAGAAAACATTTCACTAGCCTGAATATTTGGTAGTTTTATACCAGCTTTCCTTTACTCCAGACACATTTGACCAATTATCAGAGCTAGGGTTTAAAAGGCTTCTGAGTGCCCATAGGTGTGATTTATTCTGCAAGTGTACCAACTTCCAACTTCCCTGTACTCTCTAATTATTGGTTTGAAAGCAATAGATACTCAGAAGAATTAAGCAAATAACCTATTGTTTTCTAAGAGCTGTAACAGGTAGGGTTTTTTGAGCTGCCAAGGGTGTATAATGCCCTCAGCTTGTTACTTATAGCTTTGAAAAACAAGCAAAGTCTTATGTTATTTCTGTGATTGGTAATTCTGTTCTCAGCTTTTTTTCCTCTTTGTTAAAATAAAGTGTTTAGCTTTGTGTGCTCATCATTCAATACATCAAAATGACCTATTTAACAAATATTTGTGTTGACAGTTTGTAAATGACTGCAAAGCACTTCCATTTAATAAAAATAATTCAGCTCTTAAAGATAAGAAATAGTTAAAAATCATTATAGAAACTAGAAAAAACAGTGAACATATTTGTATATTAACATAACAGTTTTGGTTAAATGTTGAATGATACTGATTTTTGTAAATCAGTGCTAGTCATAATATTTTCTATTTTTACATAAGCTGAGGTATTATACAAGAACAATTTTGAGCTTGTCTATATTTAATTTCAGGTGGAATTTGGGGTATATAAGAATACTGGAAAATTATAATATTTTAAAATATTTTTTAAAATTATTTTTAGAGATAGCTGGAGGGAAAGGAAGAGAAAGAGAGAGACATTGATGTGAGAGGGAAACATCAATTAGCTGCCTCTTGCATGCCCGGTTACAGAAACTGAGGCCACAACCCTGGAGTTGAACTAGCTACCTTTGGGAGCATGGCATGATGCCCAACCAACTTGAGCCATACCAGCCAGGGCAGATTTTTTTTTAAGATAAATTTTATTCCCCTAGACAGATATGCAACTATTGTAGATTTTAGGATGTCTCAGACTGTCAGGTTTTCCTCCCTGTTAATTTAAATCTGATGAGCACCCTTCAACTTTTAAATAGGGCACTAAAGTGTGTGTGTGTGTTTTTTTAATTGCATCCATAGCTATCTATACTTATATTCCATGACTTGTGGTATTCTCACAGATTTGCTGACCCAGAGTTCTTCAGTATAATTTCACATCAAACAGAATCATCTTTATCATCCACTGCCACTAGTTTTGTATGAAAATAAATGTTTTTCTATTTGAGAGGGAATGAGATATTAATTCTAGAAAAAGCTGTTATTAGTCTGGTTTTGACTTTTCTGAGCAAGATTCGTTACTTGAAAATTCTAAAGTTCCAGCATTTTAAAATAAAATGTTCATTGGGTATAATAAGTTTGTCTCATAGAATAATGCAATATTTGACATGTCACATTTTTATAGTTTAATTAGCAATTTAATATTAATAATAGGACGTGAGCAAAGGGGAGGCCAGACATTATAAGCATGGTCACCCGAGAAGCTTCACCAGGAAGCTACAGCTTCACACTCCCCAGGGAACCAGTGGTCCATTCCCTGAAGATCACTGGAGGCAGGGATCCTACGAAGGGAGAGATGGGCACATATGTAGTGAAGTCTGGGTGATGTGGGAAAGGTGTTTGTCTGTCAGGCAAGCCTGGGAAAAAGATCATTGGCTAGAAGGTTGAAACCAACGCAAACGCGCAAAATCTTGGAAAGGTAAAATTCCCAAAGAGTTTTCTCTCTCTTGCTTGCTCTTATGCTCTCTTGCTCTGTGATCCACACTCGCCTATGCACTAGCGTGTCATGTGGCCTTAAATTGCCACATGGCCTATGGCCATATGGACCCCACATGCAGTGGACTGCAGCTGGGAATGCAAACTAAGCTAGCCAGATGCTGGAATGGACTTTAATATGTAACAGAAATTCTGGTCAGTGGCCTTAATTCTAGCCCTGCTGAAGACAAGATTGGACTTCTTCCATGGTTAGAGGGACAGAGATGGGACCTTGGTGGGAACTCCCTTAATTTTACATCATCAATAAAACTTTCTACGAAAACGCATCCTCCTATGCAGGCCTCAAGAAATTCCTCAAGAACTCCACTTCCACAGTTAACAACATAAAATATATTACTGAAATGAAATCATTTTTCTTAATAGCAGTAATTTTCTTCCATTTAAAACATTCTTCCCACCTGGCCGGCATGGTTCAGTGGTTGAGTGTCGACCTATGAACCAGGAGGTCATGGTTTGATTCCGGATCAGGGCACATGCCCAGGTTGCAGGCTCAGTCCCCAGTGGGGGGCATGCAGGAGGTGGCCTGATTGGTGATTCTCTCTCATCATTGATGTTTCTATCTCTCTCTCCCTCTCCCTTCCCCTCTGAAATCAATCAAAATATTTAAAAATAAAAAATCCCGTCCTGACCGGTTTGGCTCAGTGGATAGAGCGTCAGCCTGTGGACTGAAAGGTCTCAGGTTCAATTCCGGTCAAGGGCATTTACCTTGGTTGTGGGCACATCCCCAGTAGGGGGTGTGCAGGAGGCAGCTGATTGATGTTTCTCTCTCATCGATGTTTCTAACTCTCTATCCCTCTCTCTTCCTCTCTGGAAAAAATCAATAAAATATATTAAAAAAATAAATAAAAATTAAAAATCCTTCCCATTACAAACAAAAGGGGGCCAATATAGAATGGAGTTGTTTCTAACTGGCTAGAGGTATATTAGTGATCAGTCTCCCCAACATAAGACAACAAACCTTTCACAGCTGATGTGCTGCCAGGCACTGTGAGAACAGAACATGAGTTTGAGGCAGGCAGAAGATGTAGGTGCCCATTGTCTGTTTCACTTGATAGCTGTAGCCTTGAACAATTTACTTAAGGTCTTTGGACCTCAATTTCCATATCCAGGTTAAAAATAGTCAAGCAACTTTCAAGGTCAAATTCTGGTCTGTTTGTCTCAAAAGCCTTTCCTTATAGGATCAACTACTCTGGGTTGTGATCTATACATCTGAATTTTTAAAGCAGATGTAATCTTTGTGTGTAGCCAGGGCTGAGAAACATTATCATAGAGAAGATGTCAGCACATTATTGTCCAAGGGTCAGAGCTGGCCAACTACCTGTTTTTGTAAATAAAGTTATGTTAGAATAAAGCCATGCCCATTCATTTATGTATTGTATGTGGCTGCTTTTGTGCTACAATGGTAGAGTTGAGTAGTTGTGACAGAGACCATATAACTCATAAAACCAGAAATACTATCTGGCCCTTTATGGAAAAGATTTGATAGCCTCTGTCATAGAGGGAAGAATGCAGAATCTGAAGTCAGATAGAGCTGGACTTAAATTCTGATTCTGCTTCTTATTCACAGTATGATATGGAGTAAATTACTTCAATTCTCTCAGCCTTAGTTTTCTCATATGTAGTATAGGTATAGCAAAAATGCCTACTTTGTAGGGTGGTTGTGAGGATTATATGAGGTAATGTACTCAAACTGCTTCAATTGTGCCAGCACATAATAAATGCTCATTAAATAGTTGATCTTTTTCTTCTCCCTCCCTCCCAAGGGTACATACAAAGATGTACACAGTACATCACAAATTAGACTAGCTGCCAGATGATAGATTTCTTTATATTATGAATCCTGCAACAGTTTAGTTTTAGCTAGCACACTAAGGTTTAGTTGGGCCCCTGGAGATGGTGAACACAATTGCTACAAAGGACCGGTGAGGAAAGGAGAGGAAAAGCACTTTTTGGAGTCTGAACTATCTCCTTCTTGTAGTGTTTAACTAAGTAAAATTCACAATGGGTCTACATTTAATAAACATGTATTTAACTACTACCATATATCAGATACTAGGCTAGGTGCTGTGAATATGATCATGAACACGACATTGTCATTCCCTCAAGAGCCTTAGACCATAATGAGAAATAAATAGACAATTACAAAACAATGTGATTAGTGCTAAGATTGGTAGTGGTAAACACAGAGTGCAGTGGAGCAAAGGGGTTGGCAGCTAATTTAAGTACATGGGGGTCTGACAAGACTTCCTATGGGAAACAATATCTAAGCTGGGTATTAGAGGATGAAGAGGGAATCAGGCCAAGAACAGTGTTATTCTGGGGAAAATAAAAGGCTTATGCAAGGAAAAGCCCAGAGGTAAAAGAGAGTAAGATTTTTTGAGGATCTGAATTCAAATTGGGAAGCCAGAGAATTATGGATGGTAGTGGTAACTGTGGTAAGAGACGAAGCAGGTATCTGCAATTTTTGGCTGCAATTTATTTCTAACAGTTATTGACATTAAAATTGTCATTAATTTAATAATTACTGGTAAAACATGAACTATTAATTGAAAGTGTTCCCTTTAGCTAATTCCAGACCAATTTGGCTAATCTATAGGATTTACTCTAAGGTCACAGAAAATGTACCTAATCAGATAAAGTGCAGCCCATGATTTTCACTTTGAATCAATGTCATTTGCAAGTGTTCTTTCCCAAATGTATACTTCTTCTCAATTCTCTGTCTCAGTGATAGTCTCTCTCACTTATCCAGCTGCTCATATAGAAATCCAGGCCTCTCCTTTCTCAGACTGAACATCTATTTAGTCATCAGTAACAAGGCCCAATGCAATGTTTCCAGTCCCTCCATTTCTATTGTCACTACTTGAAATTAGGCATTTATCATTTCTTCAGGATTACTGCAACAACCCTTTGTAAATAAATACAAAGCACCTCAAGACCCACCTCTTCAGTCTTGCCGCTCACCAATCCTCATTCCCTGGAGTTGGAAGGATTCCAGAGCAGGAGCAAGCAGATTAGCTAGGTGGCTCACAGAGTCATCAAGGCAAGATATGAGGGTAGGTTGGGCAAAAGTACTGGTAGAGATGGAGAAAAATGGGCTTATTTAAGAGTGATTTTGAAAGTAAAATTAATGTGGGAATTCCCATTGAATAGTATGAGAGGCAAGTGTTGAGGGGAAGTGCCATAATCATGGCTTATGCAATTATATGGTTTGTAGTATTGATACTGAGATAGGGTATTCTGGAAGAGGTCTGCATTTGGAGGATGTACTAGATATTTTCCATTTACCTTCCCTGACTCACTCTTTATGCTTATTTATCCTGTTCTCTACTCTGTGAGGCTGACCTTTATAGATGTGAATCAAATCATTTCCCTTGCTCTCTGTTTTCAGGTTGTGTTTGGTCAGTGAGAGAGGTCTGGCAGGAGATCACTAGGCAGAAGGAGAGAGAGGCTGGGCATTTCTAGGACTTCCATTTTGTCCACAGATTGTTAGTGACTTTATTCCTAACCTAACACTATTATTCAAGTGGGATAGTTCACTCATAAGCTATAGTTCTCTCAAGATTACAGCTATGAATTTCTCCTCTCTGCTTTAGGCCCAAGAGTGGCAACTTTTCACTATTAATGTTCTTGGGTGCTTCAAAATCCCTTGTTGGTTTCCATAACCCTGAATGCAGTATTTGTAAATAGAATTGTTTTTTTTGGATTTTTTTTTTAAATTTATTGCTTAAAGTATTACAAAGGGTATTACATATGTGTCCATTTTATCCCCCCGCCCTAGACAGTCCCCTAGCCTCCCCTATCCCCCAGTGTCTTATGTCCATTGGTTATGCTTATATGCATGCATACAAGTCCTTTAGTTGATCTCTTACCCCCCTACCTCCTGCCCCCCAACCCTCCCCGGCATTCCCGCTGCAGTTTGACAATCTGTTTGAGGCAGCTCTGCCTCTGTATCTATTATTGTTCAAAAGTTTATAATGGTCTCTATTATCCATGAATGAGTGAGATCATGTGGTAATTTTCCTTCATTGACTGGTTTATTTCACTTAGCATAATGCTCTCCAGTTCCATCCATGACGTTGCAAATGGTAAGAGTTCCTTCCTTTTTAGAGCAGCATAGTATTCCATTGTGTAGATGTACCACAGTTTTCTAATCCATTCATCTACTGATGGGCACTTAGGCTGTTTCCACATCTTAGCTATGGTGAATTGTGCTGCTATGAACATAGGGGTGCATATATCCTTTCTGATTGGTGTTTCTGGTTTCTTGGGATATATTCCTAGAAGTGGGATCACAGGGTCAAATGGGAGTTCCATTTTCAGTTTTTTAAGGAAACTCCATACTGTCTTCCATAGTGGCTGCACCAGTCTGCATTCCCACCAGCAGTGCACAAGTGTTCCTTTTTCTCCACATCCTCTCCAGCACTTGTCGTTTGTTGATTTGTTGATGATAGCCAGTCTGACAAGTGTGAGATGGTACCTCATTGTTGTTTTGATTTGCATCTCTCGGATGATTAGTGACTTTGAGCATGTTTTCATATGTCTCTTGGCTTTCTGAATGTCCTCTTTTGAAAGGTGTCTATTTAGGTCCTTTGCCCATTTTTTGATTGGATTGTTTATCTTCCTTTTGTTAAGTTGTCTGAGTTCCCTATAAATTTTGGAGATTAGGCCCTTATCAGATATGACATTGGCAAATATGTTTTCCCACACAGTGGGTTTTCTCGTTGTCTTGTTGATGGTTTCTTTTGCTGTGCAGAAGCTTTTTATTTTGATGTAGTCCCATTTGTTCATTTTCTCTTTAGTTTCAAGTGCCCTAGGAGCTGTATCAGTGAAGAAATTGCTTCGGCATATGTCTGAGATTTTGTTGCCTTTGGATTCTCCTAGAATTTTTATGGTTTCCTGTCGTACATTTAAGTCCTTTATCCATTTTGAGTTTATTTTTGTGTATGGTGTAAGCTGGTGGTCTAGTTTCATTTTCTTGCATATATCTGTCCAATTTTCCCAACACCATTTATTGAAGAGACTATCTTGGCTCCATTGTATGTTCTTGCCTCCTTTGTCAAATATTAATTGAGCATATTGGTTCGGGCCGATTTCTGGGCTCTCTATTCTATTCCATTGATCTATATGACTATTCTTGTGCCAGTACCAGGCAGTTTTGAGAACAGTGGCTTTGTAATACAACTTGATATCTGGTATTGAGATCCCACCTACTTTGTTCTTTTTCAGGATTCCTGCAGCTATTCGGGCTCTTTTTTTATTCCAGATGAATTTTTGGAGAGTTCGTTCTAGATCTCTGAAGTATGCCGTTGGTATTTTAATGGGAAGTGCATTGAATTTATAGATTGCTTTGGGTAGTATGGACATTTTAATGATGTTGATTCTACCAATCCATGAACACGGTATGTTCTTCCATCTGTTTATGTCTTCCTCTATATCTTTTTTCAATGTCCTGTAGTTTTCTGAGTAGAGGTCTTTTACCTCTTTAGTTAAGTTTATTCCTAGGTAGCTTAATTTTTTTGGTGCGATGGTAAACGGGATTGTTTTTATAATCTCTCTTTCTGAAAGTTCACTATTGGTGTATAGAAATGCCTCAGATTTCTTGGGGTTAATTTTGTATCCTGCTACATTGCCAAATACATGTATTAAGTCTAGTAGCTTTTTGATGGAGTCTCTAGGGTTCTGTATGTATAATATCATGTCGTCTGCAAATAAGGACAGTTTTACTTCCTCTTTTCCAATTTGGATGCCTTTTATTTCTTCTTCTTGCCGAATTGCAATGGCTAACACTTCCAGTACTATGTTGAACAGGAGTGGTGAGAGGGGGCATCCCTGTCTTGTTCCTGTTCTTAGGGGAAATGGTGTTAGTTTTTGTCCATTGAGTATGATGTTGGCTGTGGGCCTGTCATATATGGCTTTTATTATGTTGAGGTATGATCCTTCTACTCCCACCTTGCTGAGAGCTTTTATCAAAAATGGGTGTTGAATTTTGTCAAATGCTTTTTCTGCATCAATTGATATGACCATGTGTTTTTTTTTCTTTCAATTTGTTTATGTGATGTATCACGTTTATTGATTTGCGGATATTGTACCATCCTTGCATCCCTGGGATAAATCCTACTTGGTCATGGTGTATGATCTTTCTGATGTACTGCTGGATCCGATTTGCTAAGATTTTGTTGAGGATTTTGGCATCTATGTTCATGAGGGATATTGGCCTGTAATTCTCTTTCATTGTGTTGTCTTTACCTGGTTTTGTATTAGGGTGATGCTGGCTTCATAGAATGAGCTTGGAAGTATTCCTTCCTCTTGAATTTTTTGTAGTAGTCTGAGGAGAATAGGTTTTAGTTCTTCCTTGAATGTTTGGTAAAACTCCCCTGTGAAGCCGTCTGGTCCTGGGCTTTTGTTTGCTGGAAGCTTTTTGATGACTGCTTCAATTTCTTCCATAGTTATTGGCCTGTTGAGATTATTAGATTCTTCCTGATTGAGTTTTGGAATGTTGTATTTTTCTAGGAATTTGTCCATTTCCTCCAGGTTGTCTAGTTTGTTGGAGTAGAGCTGTCCATAGTATTTTTTGACAATCATTTGTATTTCTGTGGGGTCTGTTGTTATTTCACCTCTATCGTTTCTGATTTTGTTTATTTGGGTCCTCTCTCTTTGCTTCTTGGTGAGTCTGGCTAGAGGTTTGTCAATCTTGTTTATCCTTTCAAAGAACCAGCTCTTGGTTTCATTGATTTTCTGTATTGTTTTTTTGGTCTCTATGTCATTTATTTCTGCTCTAATCTTTATTATCTCCTTCCTTCTGCTCACTCTGGAGTTTTCTTGTTGCTCTCTTTCTAATTCTTTGAGTTGTAGAGTTAGATAACTTACTACCATTTTTTCTTGTTTTTTGAGATAGGCCTGTAGAGCTATAAACTTCCCTCTCAGGACTGCTTTCATTGTGTCCCATAGGTTTTGGATTGTTGTGTTTTCATTGTCATTAGTTTCCAGGATGTTTTGAATTTCTTCTTTGATTTCATTGGTAACCCAATCAATATTTAAAAGCATGCTATTCAACTTCCAGGTGTTTGAGTATTTTGGGTTGTTTTTCTTGTAGTTTATTTCTAATATTATGCCATCGTGGTCTGCGAAGACACTTTTTATGATTTCAATCTTCTTGAATTTGGGGATACTTTGCTTGTGACCCAATATATGGTCTATTTTTGAATATGTCTTATGAGCATTTGAGTAGAATGAATATTCCCTGGCTTTGGGGTGAAGTGTTCTGAAGATGTCTATTAAGTCCATCTGATCTAGTGAGTCATTTAGGATTGCTGCATCTTTGCTGATTGTTTGTCTAGAGGGCTAATCCAGTGTTGTCAGTGGTGTATTAAAGTCCCCTACTATGATTGTATTGTTGTCGATCTCTCCTTTGATATCTTCCAGGAGTTTTTTTATGAATTTGGGTGCTCCTGCATTGGGTGCATATATGTTTACCAGGGTTATATCTTCTTGTTGTATTGATCCCTTTAGTATTATGAAGTGGCCTTCCTTATCTCTTGTTATGGCCTTCACTTTGAGGTCTATTTTGTCCGATATAAGTATTGCTACCCCAGCTTTCTTTTCCTTTCCATTTGCCTGAAAGATATTTTTCCATCCTTTCACTTTCAGTCTGTGTGAGTCCCTTCTAATGAGGTGGGTTTCTTGTAGACAGCAGATGTATGGGTCATGTTTTTTTTATCCATTCAGCCACTCGATGTCTTTTGTTTGGAGCATTTAGTCCGTTTACGTTTAAAGTTATTATTGAAAGGTACTTGTTTGTAGCCATTTCTGTTTTTGTGTGGCTGTTTTCTTTCTGAGCTTTTTATTTCTTATTTTTATACCAGTCCCTTTAGCATTCCTTGCATTGCTGGCTTGGTGGCAATAAACTCCCTTAGCCTTTTTTTGTCTGTGAAGCTTCTTATTTCCCCTTCAAGTTTGAATGATAGCCTTGCTGGATAGAGTATTCTTGGATTCAGTCCTTTGCTTTGCATCACTTTGTAAATTTCTGTCCATTCTTTTCTGGCCTGATGTGTTTCTGTTGAGAAATCATTTGACAATCTAATGGGAGATCCCTTGTATGTAACTTTCCGTCTCTCTCTTGCAGCCTGTAAGATTCTCTCTTTGTCCTGAACATTTGCCATGGTAATTATGATGTGTCTTGGTGTGGGTCTTTTCGGGTTCACCTGGTTTGGGACTCTCTGGGCTTGTGTGAATTTTTTCTTCCCCACCTCAGGGAAGTTTTCTGATATTATTTCTTCTAATAGGTTTTCTAATCCTTGTTCATCCTTCTGTTGTTCTGGTACCCCTATTATTCGTATGTTGTTTCGTTTCATGTTGTCCCAAAGCTCCCTTAGGCTCTCCTCCTGTCTTTTAATTTTTTTCTCCAATTGCAGTACATTTTGGGTGTGTTTTGCTTCCTTGTCTTCTAATTCACTAATTAGGTCCTCTGCTTCTCCTAGTCTACTGTTGATACTTTCAATGGAGTTTTTCATTGCAGCTATATCACTCTTCATTTCTTCTTGGGTCTTACTTAAGTTGTTGATTTTTTCATCTGTTTCTTCTAGCTTCTTCCATATGTTATCAATTTTTTCATCTGTTTCTTCTTGCTTCTTGCAGAGGTTGTCGATTTTTTCCTCCATCCGGTTTATGCACTCTAGGACCCTTATTCTGAATTCTTTTTCTGTCATGTTGCATGCCTCTGTATTACTTAGCTGCTTTTCTGGAGAGTCCTCCTTCTCTTTCCTTTGGGGGTTTCTTTGTCTACCCATGTTTGATCTCACTGACATATCTAGACGTTGAGTCATTCAGTGGTTGCTCCCTTGGTGGCAGTGACTCCTTGGTCTGTGGTTGCTCTTCGGGCGGTTCCGGTAGCAGCTGCTCTTCAGTTGGCAGCAGCTCCTCTGGTGGGTGCTGTTCACAGCTGTGGTGGCTCTTCTGGCTGGTGGGGCGAGGTTTCACGTACAGCTGCTGTTCCTCAGCGGAGGGTGTGGTGCTCAGGAGGTTGCTGTTGCTTGGATCTGCTGCGTTGATTTAAAGGCACAAAATACAACACAACAAGGCACCACGTACCAGGCACTATACACAAATATATTCACGATATTAATAACCCCAAATAAAGGTGACCACCTGAATTAAGAGAATTAGGGGATAAGGAAGAAGGAAGAGAAAAAGAGAAAAGAGAAAAAAGAAAAGAAAATTAGGGACCAAAAAAAGGAGTGCCAAAATGAAATTGGGAAAAAGGAGGGGGGAAAATAAAAGCGAGAAAAGAAAAGAAAAGAAAAAAAAAGAGCGAAAAGAGAGAATGAAGTGGAAGAGGGGAAGAGACTTTTTTTTTTTTTTGTAACTTTAATCTTTTTTTTTTCTTTTTTTTTAATTTTTATTGCTTAAAGTATTACAAAGGGTATTACATATGTGTCCATTTTATCCCCCCGCCCTAGACAGTCCCCTAGCCTCCCCTATCCCCCAATGTCTTATGTCCACTGGTTATGCTTATATGCATGCATACAAGTCCTTTAGTTGATCTCTTACCCCCCTACCTCCTGCCCCGCAACCCTCCCCGGCCTTCCCGCTGCAGTTTGACAATCTGTTTGAGGCAGCTCTGCCTCTGTATCTATTATTGTTCAAAAGTTTATAATGGTCTCTATTATCCATGAATGAGTGAGATCATGTGGTATTTTTCCTTCATTGACTGGCTTATTTCACTTAGCATAATGCTCTCCAGTTCCATCCATGACGTTGCAAATGGTAAGAGTTCCTTCCTTTTTAGAGCAGCATAGTATTCCATCGTGTAGATGTACCACAGTTTTCTAATCCATTCATCTACTGATGGGCACTTAGGCTGTTTCCAGATCTTAGCTATGGTGAATTGTGCTGCTATGAACATAGGGGTGCATATATCCTTTCTGATTGGTGTTTCTGGTTTCTTGGGATATATTCCTAGAAGTGGGATCACAGGGTCAAATGGGAGTTCCATTTTCAGTTTTTTAAGGAAACTCCATACTGTCTTCCATAGTGGCTGCACCAGTCTGCATTCCCACCAGCAGTGCACAAGTGTTCCTTTTTCTCCACATCCTCTCCAGCACTTGTCGTTTGTTGATTTGTTGATGATAGCCAGTCTGACAGGTGTGAGATGGTACCTCATTGTTGTTTTGATTTGCATCTCTCGGATGATTAGTGACTTTGAGCATGTTTTCATATGTCTCTTGGCTTTCTGAATGTCCTCTTTTGAAAGGTGTCTATTTAGGTCCTTTGCCCATTTTTTGATTGGATTGTTTATCTTCCTTTTGTTAAGTTGTATGAGTTCCCTATAAATTTTGGAGATTAGGCCCTTATCAGATATGACGTTGGCAAATATGTTTTCCCACACAGTGGGTTTTCTCGTTGTTTTGTTGATGGTTTCTTTTGCTGTGCAGAAGCTTTTTATTTTGATGTAGTCCCATTTGTTCATTTTCTCTTTCGTTTCAAGTGCCCTAGGAGCTGTATCAGTGAAGAAATTGCTTCGGCATATGTCTGAGATTTTGTTGCCTTTGGATTCTTCTAGAATTTTTATGGTTTCCTGTCGTACATTTAAGTCCTTTATCCATTTTGAGTTTATTTTTGTGTATGGTGTAAGTTGGTGGTCTAGTTTCATTTTCTTGCATATATCTGTCCAATTTTCCCAACACCATTTATTGAAGAGACTATCTTGGCTCCATTGTATGTTCTTGCCTCCTTTGTCAAATATTAATTGAGCATATTGGTTCGGACCGATTTCTGGGCTCTCTATTCTATTCCATTGATCTATATGCCTATTCTTGTGCCAGTACCAGGCAGTTTTGAGAACAGTGGCTTTGTAATACATCTTGATATCTGGTATTGAGATCCCACCTACTTTGGTCTTTTTCAGGATTGTTGCAGCTATTCGGGGTCTTTTTTTATTCCAGATGAATTTTTGGAGAGTTCGTTCTAGATCTCTGAAGTATGCCATTGGTATTTTAATGGGAAGTGCATTGAATTTATAGATTGCTTTGGGTAGTATGGACATTTTAATGAGGTTGATTCTACCAATCCATGAACACGGTATGTTCTTCCATCTGTTTATGTCTTCCTCTATATAATTTTTCAACGTCCTGTAGTTTTCTGAGTAGAGGTCTTTTACCTCTTTAGTTAAGTTTATTCCTAGGTAGCTTAATTTTTTTGGTGCGATGGTAAACGGGATTGTTTTTATAATCTCTCTTTCTGAAAGTTCACTATTGGTGTATAGAAATGCCTCGGATTTCTTGGGGTTAATTTTGTATCCTGCTACATTGCCAAATTCATGTATTAAGTCCAGTAGCTTTTTGATGGAGTCTCTAGGGTTTTGTATGTATAATATCATGTCGTCTGCAAATAAGGACAGTTTTACTTCCTCTTTTCCAATTTGGATGCCTTTTATTTCTTCTTCTTGCCGAATTGCAATGGCTAACACTTCCAGTACTATGTTGAAGAGGAGTGGTGAGAGGGGGCATCCCTGTCTTGTTCCTGTTCTTAGGGGGAATGGTGTTAGTTTTTGTCCATTGAGTATGATGTTGGCTGTGGGCCTGTCATATATGGCTTTTATTATGTTGAGGTATGATCCTTCTACTCCCACCTTGCTGAGAGCTTTTATCAAAAATGGGTGTTGAATTTTGTCAAATGCTTTTTCTGCATCAATTGATATGACCATGTGGTTTTTTTCTTTCAATTTGTTTATGTGATGTATCACGTTTATTGATTTGCGGATATTGTACCATCCTTGCATCCCTGGGATAAATCCTACTTGGTCATGGTGTATGATCTTTCTGATGTACTGCTGGATCCGATTTGCTAAGATTTTGTTGAGGATTTTGGCATCTATGTTCATGAGGGATATTGGCCTGTAATTCTCTTTCATTGTGTTGTCTTTACCTGGTTTTGGTATTAGGGTGATGCTGGCTTCATAGAATGAGCTTGGAAGTGTTCCTTCCTCTTGAATTTTTTGTAGTAGTCTGAGGAGGATAGGTTTCAGTTCTTCCTTGAATGTTTGGTAAAACTCCCCTGTGAAGCCGTCTGGTCCTGGGCTTTTGTTTGCTGGAAGCTTTTTGATGACTGCTTCAATTTCTTCCATAGTTATTGGCCTGTTGAGATTTTTAGATTCTTCCTGATTGAGTTTTGGAATGTTGTATTTTTCTAGGAATTTGTCCATTTCCTCCAGGTTGTCTAGTTTGTTGGAGTAGAGCTGTCCATAGTATTTTTTAACAATCATTTGTATTTCTGTGGGGTCTGTTGTTATTTTGCCTCTATCGTTTTTGATTTTGTTTATTTGGGTCCTCTCTCTTTGCTTCTTGGTGAGTCTGGCTAGAGGTTTGTCAATCTTGTTTATCCTTTCAAAGAACCAGCTCTTGGTTTCATTGATTTTCTGTATTGTTTTTTTGGTCTCTATGTCATTTATTTCTGCTCTAATCTTTATTATCTCCTTCCTTCTGCTTACTCTGGAGTTTTCTTGTTTTTCTCTTTCTAATTCTTTGAGTTGTAGAGTTAGATGATTTACTACCATTTTTTCTTGTTTTTTGAGATAGGCCTGTAGAGCTATAAACTTCCCTCTCAGGACTGCTTTCATTGTGTCCCATAGGTTTTGGATTGTTGTGTTTTCATTGTCATTAGTTTCCAGGATGTTTCGAATTTCTTCTTTGATTTCATTGGTAACCCAATCAATATTTAATAGCATGCTATTCAGCTTCCAGGTGTTTGAGTATTTTGGGTTGTTTTTCTTGTAGTTTATTTCTAATATTATGCCATCGTGGTCTGCGAAGACGCTTTTTATGATTTCAATCTTCTTGAATTTGGGGATACTTTGCTTGTGACCCAATATATGGTCTATTTTTGAATATGTCCTATGAGCATTTGAGTAGAATGTATATTCCCTGGCTTTCGGGTGAAGTGTTCTGAAGATGTCTATTAAGTCCATCTGCTCTAGTGAGTCATTTAGGATTGCTGTATCTTTGCTGATTATTTGTCTAGAAGACTTATCCAGTGCTGTCAGTGGTGTATTAAAGTCCCCTACAATGATTGTATTGTTGTCGATCTCTCCTTTGATATCCTCCAGGAGTTTTTTTATGAATTTGGGTGCTCCTGCATTGGGTGCATATATGTTTACCAGGGTTATATCTTCTTGTTGTATTGATCCCTTTAGTATTATGAAGTGGCCTTCCTTATCTCTTGTTATGGCCTTCACTTTGAGGTCTATTTTGTCCGATATAAGTATTGCTACCCCAGCTTTCTTTTCCTTTCCATTTGCCTGAAAGATATTTTTCCATCCTTTCACTTTCAGTCTGTGTGAGTCCCTTCTAATGAGGTGGGTTTCTTGTAGACAGCAGATGTATGGGTCATGTTTTTTTATCCATTCAGCCACTCGATGTCTTTTGTTTGGAGCATTTAGTCCGTTTACGTTTAAAGTTATTATTGAAAGGTACTTGTTTGTAGGCATTTCTGTTTTTGTGTGGCTGTTTTCTTTCTGAGCTTTTTATTTCTTATTTTTATACCAGTCCCTTTAGCATTCCTTGCATTGCTGGCTTGGTGGTGATAAACTCCCTAAGCCTTTTTTTGTCTGTGAAGCTTCTTATTTCCCCTTTAAGTTTGAATGATAGCCTTGCTGGATAGAGTATTCTTGGATTCAGTCCTTTGCTTTGCATCACTTTGTAAATTTCCGTCCATTCTTTTCTGGCCTGATGTGTTTCTGTTGAGAAATCATTTGACAATCTAATGGGAGATCCCTTGTATGTAACTTTCCGTCTCTCTCTTGCAGCCTGTAAGATTCTCTCTTTGTCCTGAACATTTGCCATGGTAATTATGATGTGTCTTGGTGTGGGTCTTTTTGGGTTCACCTTGTTTGGGACTCTCTGGGCTTGTGTGACTTTTTTCTTCCCCACCTCAGGGAAGTTTTCTGATATTTTTTCTTCTAATAGGTTTTCTAATCCTTGTTCATCCTTCTGTTGTTCTGGTACCCCTATTATTCGTATGTTGTTTCGTTTCATGTTGTCCCAAAGCTCCCTTAGGCTCTCCTCCTGTCTTTTCATTTTTTTCTCCAATTGCAGTACGTTTTGGGTGTGTTTTGCTTCCTTGTCTTCTAAATCACTAATTCGGTCCTCCGCTTCTCCTAGTCTACTGTTGATACTTTCAATGGAGTTTTTCATTGCAGCTATATCACTCTTCATTTCTTCTTGGGTCTTACTTAAGTTGTTGATTTTTTCATCTGTTTCTTCTAGCTTCTTGGAGAGGTTGTCGATTTTTTCCTCCATCCGGTTTATGCACTCTAGGACCCTTATTCTGAATTCTTTTTCTGTCATGTTGCATGCCTCTGTATTACTTAGCTGCTTTTCTGGAGAGTCCTCCTTCTCTTTCCTTTGGGGGTTTCTTTGTCTACCCATGTTTGATCTCACTGACATATCTAGACGTTGAGTCGTTCAGTGGCTGCTCCCTTGGTGGCAGTGACTCCTTGGTCTGTGGTTGCTCTTCGGGCGGTTCCGGTAGCAGCTGCTCTTCAGTTGGCAGCAGCTCCTCTGGTGGGTGCTGTTCACAGCTGTGGTGGCTCTTCTGGCTGGTGGGGCAAGGTTTCACGTACAGCTGCTGTTCCTCAGCAGAGGGTGTGGTGCTCAGGAGGTTGCTGTTGCTTGGATCTGCTGCGTTGATTTAAAGGCACAAAATACAACACAACAAGGCACCACGTACCAGGCACTATACACAAATATATTCACGATATGAATAACCCCAAATAAAGGTGACCACCTGAATTAAGAGAATTAGGGAATAAGGAAGAAGGAAGAGAAAAAGAGAAAAGAGAAAAAAGAAAAGAAAATTAGGGACCAAAAAAAGGAGTGCAAAAATGAAATTGGGAAAAAGGAGGGTGGAAAATAAAAGCGAGAAAAGAAAAGAAAAGAAAAAAAAAAGAGCGAAAAGAGAGAATGAAGTGGAAGAGGGGAAGAGACTTTTTTATATGAGGAGAATACTCCTATAGAACAGCCATTAATCCCAACAAATTCCAGCAACAGCTCCCTGGAGATGAATGCAAACTAGAACCAACCAATAATATAACGATGAAAATAGAATGGAGAACACTAATCCCAAAATAAAATAAAGAGAAAATAAAATGGCACTTTAAAAAAAAATGGTAAAATGGTAGCAGTAATAATACTGGTTAAAAATAAGAAGGTAGTAATTAAAAGGGTAAAATCAGGTGATGGAAAAAAGAAGAAATAAAAAAAAGAAAAAAAAGAAGAAGAAAAGAAAAAAAAGAAAAAAAAAGAGAAAAAAAAATTGGTTTCTTAGTTAAAAGGTGAAAAAAGAAAAAAAATATATTGCAGTAGTGAAGGTCCTTCGGTTCTTCTATTCTTCAGTGTGGCTCGCCTTAGACCTGCCAGGTATTCAGGAGAGTGTTGAGTTTCCCTGCGATACACTGTTCCTCTGTGTTATAAACCACAGTCCTTATTTTAAAGCAAGCCGCATTTGTTTCCCAGACTGCCTTATTTTGTGTTTAGCAAAGAGTCAGTTTGTGGGTCAGCCTCTGGGTGGCAGTGTTCTGGGGTTGGCCTCTGAGGCTATAGGGCCTCTCTGTCCAGTGGAAGTTCACTGCCCAGAGCTGGCTGCGTAAGAGTTATCAGTGCTGTGTTGTTGCTGGGATTGAAAATCCCTCTATAGGCCAGACCCTGTTAACTCCCAGGGACTGATCAGGTTATTTTAATCCTTGATCTCCTACAGGGTGGAATCTGGGTGTGGCTGTGTTCCTTGCCTGGGGGTTGGGGGAGGAGTCTCACTCTCCGGAAAGAATGGCTGCCTCAGCCCTGGGCTGGGGGGGGGGGGTGTCTCAGCACTCAATTCGCTGCCACCTCTTCCTGTCCCCCTTCTCTCCTCAGTCTCTCCCCAGATTCCACTCCTCCGCACCCTCTCCCTCTCTTCAGCACAGGTGAGTGTCTGTATCCAAAATGTCCCATGAACAGGATTCAGTGAAAACAAACAAACAAACGCCGGCCGGACAACAAACGCTTCCCCGGAAACGGGGAAGGCTTGGTTTCTGTAAGCTTCTTCTCTTACCGGGACTGCATGGTCTGGTCCGCTCTTCAGGCTGCCCCCTTTAGGCTCAGTCCTCTGTGATCACAGACCCAGCTCTCAATTCCCCAGGCGGCGCCAGGAATCCCGCGGTTCTCCTTTCCCACGTCAGGGGCTGTGCCTGTCCCAAGGACGCGGCTGTCTGCCACGCGGTCTCCCTCCGACTCTCTGGGCTCAGAGGTGTGGCAAACTTTCCTGCCCAAATCCCTGGTTTTTTTACCTTTCCAGGGGAGTTCTGCTCTTCCCGGCTGCAAACCGTCTCGCCAGCTGAGGAATTTCGCCAATTCGGGGTGGATGTTACTAGTTTCAGCTGCTCACTCCATTTGCTCAGGGACACGACCTGGGACGCGTCTGCCTATACCGCCGCCATCTTCCTCTGTAACTTTTTCGAGACTTTTTTTATATGAGGAGAATACTCCTATAGAACAGCCATTAATCCCAACAAATTCCAGCAACAGCTCCCTAGAGATGAATGCAAACTAGAAACAACCAATAATATAACGATGAAAATAGAATGGAGAACACTAATCCCAAAATAAAATAAAGAGAAAATAAATGGCACTTTAAAAAAAATGGTAAAATGGTAGCAGTAATAATACTGGTTAAAAATAAGAAGGTAGTAATTAAAAGGGTAAAATCAGGTGATGGAAAAAGAAGGAAAAAAAGAAGAAAAGGAAAAAAAAGAAAAAAAAAGAAAAAAATTTGGTTTCTTAGTTAAAAGGTGAAAAAAGAAAAAAAAAATTGCAGTAGTGAAGGTCCTTCGGTTCTTCTATTCTTCAGTGTGGCTCGCCTTAGACCTGCCAGGTATTCAGGAGAGTGTTGAGTTTCCCTGCGATACACTGTTCCTCTGTGTTGTAAACCACAGTCCTTATTTTAAAGGAAGCCGCATTTGTTTCCCAGAGTGCCTTATTTTGTGTTTAGCAAAGAGTCAGTTTGTGGGTCAGCCTCTGGGTGGCAGTGTTCTGGGGTTGGCCTCTGTGGCTATAGGGCCTCTCTGTCCAGTGGAAGTTCACTGCCCAGAGCTGGCTGCGTAATAGTTAGTTACTGGCGCTGTGTTGTTGCTGGGATTGAAAATCCCTCTATAGGCCAGACCCTGTTAACTCCCAGGGACTGATCAGGTTATTTTAATCCTTGATCTCCTACAGGGTGGAATCTGGGTGTGGCTGTGCTCCTTGCCTGGGGGCTGGGGGGAGGAGTCTCACTCTCCAGAGAGAATGGCTGCCCCAGTCCTGGGCTCAGGGGTGTCTCAGCACTCAATTTGCTGCCACCTCTCCTGGCCCCCTTTCTCTCCTCAGTCTCTCCCCAGATTCCACTCCTCCGCACCCTCTCCCTCTCTTCAGCACAGGTGAGTGTCTGTATCCGAAATGTCCCATGAACAGGATTCAGTGAAAACAAACAAACAAACGCCGGCCGCGGAAACGGGAAAGGCTTGGTTTCTGTAAGCTTCTTCTCTTACCGGGACTGCATGGTCTGGTCCGCTCTTCAGGCTGCCCCCTTTAGGCTCAGTCCTCTGTGATCACAGACCCAGCTCTCAATTCCCCCGGCAGCGCCAGGAATCCCGCGGTTCTCCTTTCCCCTGTCAGGGGCTGTGCCTGTCCCAAGGGACGCGGCTGTCTGCCACAGGGTCTCCCTCCAACTCTCTGGGCTCAGATGTCTGGCAAACTTTCCTGCCCAAATCCCTGGTTTTTTTTTACCTTTCCTGGGGAGTTCTGCTCTTCCGGGCTGCAAACCGTCTCACCAGCTGAGCAATTTCGCCAATTCGGGGTGGATGTTACTAGTTTCATCTGCTCACTCCATTTGCTCCGGGACAGGACCTGGGACGCGTCCGCCTATACCGCCGCCATCTTTCGTCTCTCTGTAAATAGAATTTTTATCACCCTTAAGAGGCCATCTCTAACTGCTGGGACTTGGATAGAGTGGGGAAATATTATAATTTGGTATCCAATGTTTAATTTGAGGAGCCTTTAAGGTATCTAGGGTTGGAGATCAATAGTGCAGTTAAATATATGTGTTTGGAGCTCAAACAAATAACATGGGATAAGGGCATACTATGTGCAAAGTTAGCTCCTTATATCCTGCTAATTCTATGATGCACTCTTGTTGTATTAGGATGACCAACCATCCTTGTCTTCCTGAAACTGAGGCAGTTCCTATGATGTGGGACTATTAATGATAAATTAGGAAATTCATAGATAAACCAGAATGAGTTGGTCATCTTACTTTGAATCTATTTGTAATCTGAAGCTCAGAATAGTTTAAAGTCGCCCAGGTAATTATAGGCAGAGCTGGGATTTTGGCCTTTTCGTTGTTTGATTCTAAATACTGAATTCTTTTTTTTTTTTTTTTATGGTGTCACTAGCCTGGGGCCCACAGTCAGTGAATAAGGGTAACAGTTGCTCGTCGAGAGCTCTAGCACACTAAGGCAACAGCAAATACCCAAGCGTGATAAATACTGAATTCTTTCCATCACACACCATTCATTCCTAAATGTGAATTGTCTTTAGCATAAACTGAGGTCTTCATAAAAAAAGAAAACAAAACAATCCCCCCAAACAACAATAATTGCTGAACCCCAATAACAGAGATTTTCATTTAGTGGGTCTGGAGTAGGGTTCAGGAATCTGTTTTTATGAAGTGATTCTGATGCCGACTTCCTTTTTGGAACTACTGCACTTTACCCCACTACTCCTCATATGCAGTAACAAAAATGCAAATATCTTGTTGTTGAATTGAAATCTTTATTAGGCTCAGCACTCATCCCATGCCCTTATGATGGAACAGATAACTTTTGGTTAGAATTCAGCTCTACCACCTTCAACAAGTTTCTTAACCTCTCTGTCTTATTCTATGAGATAATATATACAAACTAGAGGCCCAGTGCATGAATTCGTGCATGGGTGGGGTCCCTCAGGGTGGCCTGCGGAGATCTGGTCCCCAGCCTCGCAGCTCTTCAGCCCCACAGCCCTGCAGCCCTGCAGCCCCGCAGCCCCACAGCCCCACCTGGCACCCCCCTTGGCCTGGCGCTGCCCCCTCACCTACTCCACCATCCCGCCTGCGAGGAAATCGATCAGGCTGGGCCCCCTGTCTGGCTCCTTCAGCGCTTGGGAACTGGGTGGTGGCCCCACCCCTTGCCACCGCTGTTGGTCGCAGTCTGCAGGGCAATTGGGGGGGGGGGGGATCCCGCCCCCACTTGCACCTGCCTTGGCCTGGCGCCACCCATTCACCTGCTCCACCATTCTGCCACAGTCCCACTCTCATTGGGGCCCATCAGGGCCAGCAGTGCCACCACTGCCACCAGCTGTGAGCACTGCATTACTGACACCTGCCATGTTCTGTGACGCCCCCTGGTGGTCAGTGCACATCATAGTGAGTGGTTGAACTCCCGGTCTCCTGGTTGAACTTTTGGTCGAACGACCGCCTGAGGGGACGATTTGCATATTAGGCTTTTATTATATAGGAAAATACACTGCACAATATTGTGAGGATTCAATGAGATAACATATGCAAAGGGTTTTTCCCAATACCTGGAACACAGTAAACACAAGTGTTAGCTATCGTTACTGTTTTCAACTACTTTGTAGGTGTTTGTTTAGACATAGTGCTCTTTATAGTTATTAATAAATAGCCTGAGTTATTTTTTCCTACTTTATCCAATGGTCAGCCCAGAATGACCATTGGATATTCATAAAGAGTTACATTGTTGGAATGAGATATCAGGAGAATAATAAATAAGTTTACTCAAAAATGGGTTTTAGTAAAGTAAAAGGCTAATTGAGTATCTCCTATGTGTGAGGCTCTTAAGTCCTTTACCAAATGGAATTGCTAACTGAAGGCCCGATCTTTCTCGTTACCAAAGTTGTACTGTAGCCCATGGAAGTTCTATAACAGAAAGGGTTATAATGAGGGGGACCAGCATAATAATCACAAAAATACCTTGTTTATATAAAGCACTTGTTACACTGTTTTAGCACTAGCTTTTCATTAAGCACCCTTTTATGGAACTCACATTTGCGAGTCGCCATAATAACCTTTAAAGGGGAATAACTTAAAGGTGAATAATATATACTTTCTGCCTTGAAGGAGTTTATAGTCAAGTGGAAAGTTGGACATGTAAAAAACTCAGAATGAAATGGCACAGGTAATAAGTGATAGAGTCAGAATTTGAACTTAGGACTGCCTAACTTCAAATGCTTTAAGAGAAGTAGAAGCAAAGTGTTCTCAAACATAGAGAGTGAATGAATGAATAATGATTCATCTGTCATGGCACCCTGAGGGGATTCACTTATTCAATAAACATTTACTGATTGCCTACCTGAACCAGTTATTGTGCTAGGTGAGGGAGACTTAAACATATCCGTGTTTATGAGGAATTTGTAATTGTAGTATTAGATACGTGTGCAAGAAAACATATTTTGATGGTAAGTGAAAGGAAAGGGATCTAGCTAAGTGGGTTGTCTGTGATCACATGGTTTTTAAAGGGAAGAGATGGGCTTTGAACTCAGATCTGACTCAAAGCTAATGAAATTAGCAAGGGCAAAGGAGAGATTACCAAGGGCAAAGAAGAGAGAACAGTTAAGTAAAAAAGACTTGGGGAGCATGGAACCTGGAATTAAAGAACAAATGGTAGAAGTATCACAGCAGTGCTTACTAGTAGTACACTGTGCCAAAGTGGAGCATGAAGGCAACTTGCAGATAAAAGTGAAAGGTATTAGTTATTGGGATCCCAATGAGGTGTGTATGGGGGTTGATAATCTACACTAATAAAAGGGAAACATGCAAATTGGTGTCACTCTGCTATGCCCACCAGCCAATCAGGATGAGAATGCAAATTAACCCAACAAGATGGTGGTTAATTTGCATATGCAGGCACAGAGCGAAGACTGAAGTCTCTACCCGAGTGAAGACTGAAGACGACTGAAGACTGAAGACTGAAGACGGGGTGAAGGCCTGAGTCCTGGGTGCCAGAGGAAAACCAGTGCTGGCAGCCAGGGGAAAGAAGACCTATTGCACGAATCTCTTCATGCAACGGGCCTCTAGTAGTACATAATTGTTTTGTCCCAATCTCAGTCTATCAGAAACAGATGTTGTGCCTGGACCAGCCCTTGTTCTTATGACTGCAAGATGCCCACAGCAATAACCACTAGGAAACTTTAAAAAGACACAGTTTCTTACTTACAAGTCCTGGAAGTTACATGGGGCCATACAATGAAGTCCATGTGCATACAGCAAGGTAGACCCACATAGGAGGAGGGGGTTTAGCTGGGGATCTACTTTTAGTGGGCTTGCTTATGGGGGCCTAGAGTTTCTTTTCTTTTTAATCTTTATTATTGAGATTATTACAGCTGTCCCTCTTTTTTCCCCCATTGCCCCTCTCCACCTGGTTCCTGCTCCACCCCAGGCCTTTGCCACCCTATTTTTTGTGTCCATAGGTAATGCATATATGCATATAAGATCTTTGTTTAATCTCTTCCTGCCCTTCCCCAGTACCCCATTTCCCTCTGAGAATTGTCAGTCTGTTCCATTTCCATGCCCCTGATTCTATTTTATTCACCAATTTATTTTGTTTATTCGATTTCACTCATTTAGATTTTTCGATTCAATTGTTGATAGGTACTAGTATGTATTTGTTGCCATTTTATTATTCATATTTTTATCTTCTTCTTCCTCTAATTTTTCCCCCCATTTTTTTTACTTATTTAATCTTTAGTGTTGAGATTATTACAGATGTTCCTCTTTTTCCCCCCATAGCTCCCCTCCAACCCAGTTTCCACCCTGCCCCAGGCCCTTGCCAAACTATTGCCTGTGTTCATAGGTAATGCATACATACATATAAGATCTTTGTCTAATCTCTTCCCACCTCCCCACCCCCTTCCCTCTGAGAATCATCAGACTGTTCCATTTCCATGTTCATGATTCTATTCCATTCACGTTTATTCTGTCCATCAGATTTTTTAATTCATTTTATTTTTAGATTCAATTATTGATAGATATGTATTTGTTGCCCTTTGTTGTTCATTTTATCTTTACCTTTTTCTTCTTCTTCTTCCTCTTCTTAAAGAATACCCTTCAGCATTTCATATAATACTGGCTTGGTGGTGATGAACTCCTTTAGCTTCTTCTTGTCTGTGAAGCCCTTTATCTGATCTTCAATTCTAAATGATAGCTTTGCTGAGTAGAGTAAACTTGGTTGTAGGTTCTTGCTATTCGTCACTTTGAATATTTTTTGCCACTTCCTCTGGCCTGCATAGTTTCTGTTGAAAAATCAGCTGACAGTTGTATGGACACTCCCTTGTAGGTACGTAACTGCTTTTCTCTTGCTGCTTTTAAGATTCTCTCTTTGTCTAATTATGGCATTCTAATTATGATGTGTCTTGGTGTGGTCCTCTTTGGGTTCCTGTTGTTTGGGTTCTCTGTGCTTCCTGGACTTGTAAGTCTATCTCACCAAGTAGGAGAACTTTTCTGTCATTATTTCTTCAAATAGGTTTTCAGTATCTTGCTCTCTCTCTTCTTTTGGCACTCCCATAATTTGGATATTGTTATGCTTGAAGTTGTCCTAGAGCAGCAGTTCTCAACCTGTGGGTCACAACCCCTTTGGGGGTCGAACGACCCTTTCACAGGGGTTGCCTAAGACCATTGGAAAACACATATATAATTACATATTGTTTTTGTGATTAATCACTATGCTTAATTATATTCAATTTGTAACAAATTGAATGCGATTAATCACTATGCTTTAAGTATATTCAATTTGTAACAAATTCAATTTGTAACAAAATAAAAATACATCTTGCATATCAGATATTTACATTACAATTCATAACAGTAGTAAAATTACAGTTACAATGTAGCAACGAAATAATTTTATGGTTGGGGGTCACCACAATATGAGGAACTGTATTAGGAAGTTTAGAACCATTGTCCTAGAGGCTCTTTACACTATTTTCATATTTTTGGATTATTTTTTCTTTTTGTTCTTCTGGTTTGGTGTTTTTTGCTTCCTCACATTTCAAATCATTGTTTTGATTCTCAGAATCCTCTACTGTTGAATTCCTGTATATTATTCTTTATTTCGGTCAATGAATGCTTAATTTCTGACTGGTCCTTTTCCATTTTTTTGGAGGTTTCTAGAAAATTCTCAAGTAACCTTATGACTGTTATTTTGAACTCTATATCCAGTAGTTTGCTTTCTTCCATTTCTTTCATTTGCAACATGTTTCTTTGTCTCCACATTTTGGCTGCTTCCCTATGTTTGTTTCTATGTATTGGGTAGAGCTGCTATGTGTCCTTGAGTTGATAGAGTGTCCTTGTGTAGTAGGTGTTCTATAGGGCCCAGTGGCTCACCCTCCCCAGTCACCTGAGCTTAGAACTCCAGGTGTACCGATTTGTGGGCTGTGAGCACAGTCTTGTTGTAGTTGAACCTTGATTGCTGTTAGTGTCACTGGGAGGAATTGACCTCCAGACCAATTGGCTATGAGGACCAGCTGTGACTATAGTGGGAGAGCTGCTGTGCAGGAGACACCCCTATGGAGCAGGTCTGGCTTAGGTGGGGCTTTGGTGCTCACTGAATCTGCCACATGAGTGTATCACTTATGGAGTGTAGAGTAATTATCTGATAGAGTCTGTCACTGACCACTGGATACACTGGCTCATGGGTCTTCAGGGAGATGCAAAGTCAGTCACTTCCTGGGGCCATCCAGCAGGAGCTAGAGAGAGATATTCAGATTCATCCTCTTTGTTTTGGGTTTGGAAGTTCCCAGATGAGGCCCAGCTGTGAAGCAAGGCAGGCTGGTGCTGGTGCTGGGTCTTGGGCCTTTTATTGATAGGTTTGGGGCTCCCTGACCCAGCTGCAACTTGTTTGCAAGAGTTGCTGCACACAGCTTGGGTGGGGTTGTAAATTGCATGAGGTGGGGTCTTAGGGAATCACCAGGGTGGAGCAAACAGAAATGGCTGCCAGTCAGCCCTGCAACTGGGGAGGTCCCAGCATAGGAAAAATGACTGTTGTGAGCACCTCCCTCTGGGAGAAAGCTGTCTCTAACTTCCTGCACAGATGCCAGGCATTTCAGTTCCTCCTGGTGTGTGTCTGTGTCCCCCAAAGCCTTGCCATGGTGCTGGAGCTCAGAGGAAGCAGGACCTTGTAAGTTCCGTTCATGGTGCTTGCCTTTTAAGAGGAACAGTTGGGTCTCCTGCAGTCCCTACTGCCTGTAGGGACTTCTTTTCCAAGCTTTAAGACCCTGGGTTGGGGGGTCTGGTGTGGGGCTTTTGAACACCTTGCTCCTCTGGGCGGCCTCCACAGAGAGGATCTCCCTCCCAATTAAAAAAGCAGCACATGTGGGTGCCGGACCAGCTTGTTCTGCACCTCCTCTTACCAGTCTCAGTGTGCTTTCTTCTTTACAAGGACTTCTCTAGTTGTAGGACTTTCATTCAGCCAGCTTTCCAGCAGTTCTGGATGATGGCTTTTCTGTATTTTAGTTGTAATTTTGATGTGGTTGTGGGAGGCGGAGAGTACAAGTATTTACCTATGCTGCCATCTTCAAATCTCCAAGGTGTATATATTTATCAGATTTACTTCCTGATTCACAATATATTCTTCTATTTTAAGCAAGTCCTTCTGTAGCAAATCAGCTTACCATGTTCTTAGTTTGCAAAGAGCAAGAGAACAAAAGAAATATAGGTCTCTGCCTTTGAAAGATTTTTGTTTTGTCTAGTGAGTGATAAAGGAAAACAACCCATGAAGAAACTTGCTGTGGGAAAGTCAGAGATGGCTTTAGGTGGAAAGACAAATATAATTTTCCCATGAAAGAGGGAAAGAAGGCTGATCCTGGCAAAGAAATTAGTGATCCAAAGGCTAGAGGCTTGGAAGTCTATGTCTTGTTTGGGAAATAGCACATAATTCATTCATCTTGTCCTCTAGCTTGCTGATTGGATTCCTCAATGATACTTATATAGGCAAGATATTTATAATAGTGCAAAAATACTTAAAGTTAGTTTTATAGAGGTCAGATGAGAAGAGAAGATGAACAGAATTAAATTAGGCAGGAGATTAAGGTTGAGACTATCGTGTACTAATGAAGATTGGAATTTAAAATTAGATCATGTCCTGTGGGGGCAGTTATAGAATAGGTCAGGCTCCCTAATTGAGAGTGCTATGTATAGAGGTCTATAGGAAGCAAACCAGATTCCACAATGGAGATGTTCAAATAGTTTGGCTCATACTAGGTGTTTATTGCCCCAAGCCATCTGGGGATATAGTTCAGAGGTTCTGTCTTTAAAAAAAACCAAAAACTGAATAAGACTTTGAACACTCTCATGCAAGCATTACAACAGCTATTTTAAAAGTTTGGTTCAAACTAACTTTTTAACAGCATGTAGTCTTTTGATGAATTGTATTATGTAATGATTTGATCTGTGTAGACTGGCATTAGGTTTGTTTCCTCATCTCTGAAGGTCAGTAGAATGAGAGGTAGTGTGTTGCCAATCTGAAGTAAGTAGTTCAGGATGGTTGAGCTGAAACCTGGGTGGGATAGAACATTGTAATGAGAAATGCATTACAGTCAGCCAAGAGAGGTTTCTGATTGGAAATCGTTAGTGGTAAGGGA